>NW_017731922.1:306269-312924 GCF_001890085.2 Hipposideros armiger
CGTCCACTCAGTTATCCCCTAGTTCAGGCCTGCTCCAGGCATCCCGTCTCCCCAGTGGCACCTCTGCTCCCCCAGGTGCTCAGCCCAGAAACTGGAGCCCTATTTGGTCTCCTCTCCCACCTCCCCACACCACACAGACTCCCCCGGGTCCAGCCCCACTGCCTCCTCCCCATCTCTGCCTCAGACCTGCTACTGAGACCCTCTAAAGAGTCTTCGTCCTCAGGTCTCAGCTCCAATCTCTCGTCTTGGAGGGGCCTGGCCAGTGGTACCCACATGCCCACCCAGCCCTGTCACCATCATTTGACTGTCTCAGGTTCTCGTGTGTCTTCTTCCTTGCTCATTATCTACCTCCCCATCGGCCTGGGAGCTACATGACTCTGGGACTGTGCCTGCGTGGTCACTGCTGTGTCCTCAGGGCCTGGCACAGAGCAGGTGCTCCATAAATCTGTTCAATGAATGAATGAGTGAACTGCCGGTCTCCACGGAGCAGCAGGACCTGCCCACTTCAGGGGCTCCGGGGACCCTCTGGACGCTGCCGCTTCACGTCCAGGCCCCTGTGGTCTGGCTTTCATCTGCTTCTCCAGCTCTGTCTCTGGGGCTCCTCCTCTCAGTGATTCAGGTCCATGCTGTGCCGGCACGCTCACCCTGCCCCTTCCCTGCCAGCCAAGTCCCACTCAACCTCTCCATGGCACCGCCTCTGACCTGCCCGAGCCCACAGCCCTTCTCCCACCGGTCCCTTCCACAGTCCTCAGCACCTTCACTCTGGCATTCACACCCTGGTGCCAGCTTCTATCCCCCAGCTCTTCTCATGTCATTTGTGCTTACAGGCCCCGGTCACAGGCAGGACTTGGTGTCCCCACATCGTGCACTTTCGCACCTCCATGGCTTTGACCGCTGCTACTCCCTCTGCCTGAGTACTCTTCCTCCTCATCTCTGCTGTACAAACTCCTATTCATCCTTCAAGACCCAACTTAAAATGTCACCTCTTTTATGAAATCGTGTCTGATTTTTCTCATCAGTCAGGGATCATCTGGTTGCAAGAGAAAGTAACCAACTCAAGATAGCCTGGGCCAAAAAGGGAACAAGTCTGTTTTTGTAGCTGGATGCCCCAGGGGTGGTTTCAGACAGAGCTGGATCCAGAGGCCCAAACGAGGTCATATAAACTTCCATCTCAGCTCTGCCTCTCTCCTCCGTGTGATGACCTTACGGGAGGTTCCCCACCCTGGGTATGGCTGTGGAAGAGTGAGGCCAGCAGTCGCATATTCACACCCTCGGATTCAGCAACCACAGCCCTGTTAGTCAAAATTCTAGGGGAGCCTTGGGAATGGGCCATGTGTCCATTTCTCAGCCAATCACTGGCCAGAAGGATAAAGTGGGCCCCCCCCTGGGTCTCATGCTCACCTGGGCGGTGGAGGGCTGTGGGTCCCAGGACCCCTGGGTGCCAGGTAGCGAGCCCTCTCAGGCCCCAGTCCCATGCATACACTACCCCCGTCTCCACGCATGCCCCACGACACGGGTTCTATCTACCCACCCAGGGCCCTGGATGTTCACAGCTTTACAGCACAAGGAATCCCAGCTCCCTCCCAGCTGAGTCCCCAGTGCCCACTTGGTGACAGCCCCAGAAAAAGGCCCGAGAAGCTTTCCACCTGACTGAAAGGCGGTGGGTTACACAGTGACTACAAGTGCGGGGTGTGTAATAACGGGTTAACCATCACCCCTGGCAGGCAGCAGATCTGCATTTTCACGGAGGCCTCAGGGGGACACAAAGCTTAAATGGCAATGCAGAAAGTCAGGAGGGGGTGTCCACGGGGGCCCCTGCCGAGCCCGGTCCCAGCAGCTCAGCCTGCAGGGGCCACTCGGCCAATTCCAACGAGCTCGGGGAACAGGCAGCTAGTGGAAGGGCTGGGAAAATAATTACCGAGGAGGCCGGGGAGGGAGGCGGGGAGGCTGGCGAGAGGCTTAATGAAACTGCTAACGCGTTAGTGATTCCTGCCTGCTCGGGGAAGGCGGAGGCAGACAGCCATGTTGCCAGCTCCTGCGACGGAGTCTGCCAGGCGGGCTGGGCTGGGCACAGCGAGGCAGCAACAATAGGCACCTCTTCATCATCTGCCTCTCAACACGTGACTTTCAAAGGGCAATCTTAATATATTAAAGTCTGGATGACAGTACATTTCAACACATCGCCTATGAAATTGAGCTGAGTCCATTCAGATGAATTTATAAATAGAATGGCTAAAATTCTGATTAGATGCAGAACAGAGGTCTAAGGACCAGGGTGAGCAGGGTGCCTGGTCCCATTTTCCAGACAGGAAGCTGGGGCCCTAGAAGGTCAGCAACCTCTGGGAGGCCAGGGTTGTTGCAGGACAGCAGCCAGCCCTTTAGCAGCCAGCCTCTGCTTCGGTGAGCAGCCCCTCTCCCCCGACCCGCACGTCTTTTCATTCTCAGAAGAGCTCTGTGAGGCAGGCAGATGCCAAGGCTCACCTTTACAGATGCAATCCAAAGGGTCTTGCCCAAAGTCACACCACGAGGCCAAGGGGACAAGAACACCACCCAGGGCTCAGGCCCCTGGACCAGGGCTCCATCCTCCAAACGAGGAGGACGCTTACTCATCAATGAAACCTGCAGTGTGGTTTTCTCATTTCAGCTCCAAATGAGAAAGCAGAGGCACAGAGAGGTTAAGTGATGTGCCCAAGGCCACACAGCTAGTTGGCTACAGAGCAAAGACCCAAAGCTGGGTTTTCTAACTCCAAAACCATGCATTTTTTGTTCAAACATTCCATAGTGTACAGTGCGTGCTTAGTACCCCGCGGCGCGTTGACGGAGAGATTTGAGGCCACAGAGAAGCCCGCACCCCACTTAACCAGGGTTCTTGGGACAGCAAACAGGAGCTGAGGCAGAAATGACCACAACAGTGCTTGCTGTGCTCCACTCTATGTCAGGTGTGTGCCAGGCACTTAGCACAGTGCCAGGGACATTGCACAACAAGGAAACTGAGGCTTGGAAAAGTGAAGTCGCATGCCTCGCAGAGTGACCCTCAGCTAATGAGTGGCACAGGCTGAACCATTCAACGATCCCACTGGGTGACCCTGGTCCACCTGCTGCCTACTCCCAGCCTCGAGCAGGCACTTAGCCAGCCAGGTGCTCATGGAACCCAGTCTGAGGTACAGACTGTAGGCCAGCGATACCAGGTACCAAGTTGGGCCCACCCCACCTCCTACCACCCTGGATGCACAGGAAAGGCTGGGAGACAGGTGTGGGCATCTCACTACATACTCAGCAAAGCATCAGGTGCTCCCAACCTGGTCAGGGGGCCAGGAACTTGGTGGCTAGCTGGGTGCCCCCGTTTCAGACTCTGGAGCAGACAAGTTCTACAAAGAAAGGCTGTACCATCTCTACCTCACAGGTGTCCCCTTGGAACCTTCCAGATATCCCTAGGCTTGGGGAGATTGCTTTCTAGGGGTCCGAACAACTCATGCAGCCCTTTCCCCATCCCATCTGTTCTGGGTTTGCTTCCCCAGGGAAGCCACCAGAGGGTGAGGCCACTTCTGAACCCCCTGTGGGTACAAGACCCCAGTGCTGGTGGCATGTCCTGGATGAATGAATGAGTGACCGAATCAATGATGGAACAAGCCAAGGCTACCTGACCTGCTGTTGCAGTCGCTTCCCACAGCAGCCTGCACCCAGCATGGAGACTGCTTCTATTCGTCAAAATGGACTCACATCTATGGGACCAGCCCTGGCCCTCAACCATCACCAGACAAGGAAACTGAGGCTTGGGGGGTGCCCAGGGTCTCACAGGAGGTGGCAGACCCAGGAGTCAGACCCGAGAAGCTGGACTTCAGTCTGTGCCTCAGCCCCAGGCTCTACCCTGTCCTCATTTCCAAAGATGAATCCACACACGCTCCCCACCCACCCCAGGGGGCACAACCATGCCCATCCCAAGGACAAGGACGCTCGGGGTGCAGAGTGGTTGAGGGCCTAACCCAAGGTCACAGTCATCAGAATGCACAAGGTTTCAAATCCCTCTGATCTTCCAATCGTCATCATCCATTCCACAAGCCAAGCTGCTGCCTTTCCATCATCAATGCAGTAAAGGAGGGGAGGGGGAGAGGGAGAGGAAGGGGAAGGGAGAGGAGGGGAGCCCCCCAAGTCCGCAGCGGGCTCCTTTCTGGTCAGGGGAAAGGCCTCTAATGAAGGCCCCGCAGATGCCGCTGAGCTGGCGGTGTCAGCCTGGGAGCCCCGCGGAGCTGCAGGGCGAGCATCTCTGCTCCCAATTAGCACACAGGTCCTCCATCAAAGCGCACGCCTGCTGCCAGGAGCAGAGGCCAGAGGGACGGCCCTTCTAACAGTAGGAGGAGGCCACGGCTCTCTGGCAGGCTCTGGCCCCTGCCCTTTACCTTTCTGGGGGGGGGGGAGCGCAAACCCCCCAATCCCCTCACTCACACCCTCTCCAATCAGCCAGCTCGGGGCAGACGCCGTCACCCCGGGGGGACGCGCTAATGAAGATGGCCGACATTAATCTCTTCCCTCTCCCGACAGGTCAATTTATAGTTCCATGGGGAGCCCTGGCGCTCAGCCAGAGGGCCTGACATAACTCTCCCTGTTCCCCAGGAGGATGTTGGGGGTGGGCTTGATGGAGCAGAGGAGGCCGGGGTTCCCAGGGGACAGGGCAGGAGGGCTACTCTGCTTGAGTGCCCACCATCACTGCCTCAACCAATCTAGGTGGGACCTTGGCCCCTGAACGAAATGGCTGAGGGTCAAGGGCTGCAGGTACCTGGGAGCAAATTGGGCCCTGGGCTCCTCAATCCAGGGCACCCTGCTCACCAGTAGGCGATCTCAAGGAGGCAGGAGGCTTATGACTTTCTAGTCCTCACTGACTGCCCCTCAAAGGAGCTTAGGCTCATCTGCTTCTGACAGACTCCCCAGCGCTCGTTCATTCCTCAAAGACCAACGAGCTGGCCACTCTGGGTCTGGCTCTGGGTCAAGCGGGCCCCTGCTCTCTCAGAGCTCCCAGTCTGGTGGGGGAGGCCAACATGGAAGCATATTGTGCCATACTGCACCAGGCTGAGAGCAGTCATGGAGGGATTCGCCAAGAGCTGGGGGTGTCCACGGGAAGAAGCATTGACCGCCCCCACCCGAGAGAGGTGGGGGTCTGGGAGGATGACAGGGAGGAGAGGACACAGCTGGGCCCTGAGAATAAGGAGTTCAACAGGCCAGAAGCTGGCCGGAGGGGGGCGGGGGGTGGGGTACTTTGGGGAAGAGACCCAGTGCTCAGGGACTCTGTGACCAGACAACATCTGACTCACAGGGTTGAGGCTGCAGAGGTGGGCAGGGCAGGCCACAGAGCAGCTCAGCCTCAAGGGACAGCCCAGGAGTTTGGCCTAGTTTGAGTTGGTGGACAGCTGAGTTCAGAAGTTCAGACCCGCATTTCGAAGGACAGCTTTGACGATGGTGTCCCAGACCGATGGTCAAGGCGGGGAGGAGAGGTGGGAATGTCCAGGTCAGAGGGTAAAAGGAGGGACCGACAGAACCCTGAGACTGATTGGATGGATGGGCAGGTCCGGGTGTCCAGGAGGCCACAGGCCTGGGGTTTCCAGTTTGGGTGCTGGTGGAGGTGATGGCACTGGTCTGGGGTAGGATAAGGAAATTAGGCGTGATGCTGAACTTGTGAGCCTGGAAGGTATAGACTCAGCAGGCCCCCAAAACCCAGGTCTGGGACTGAGAGAAGGCGAGACCCAAATGTTGGCCCTGAGTGCGAAATTGTGAGCAGCGCTGGACTCTTCCTTCTGGAGGCAATTCATTTCCTTGGCAGAGGTGAAGCCAGGGGACTGCCCCCCTCCCAGACACTCCAGGAGGAAGCAAGGGCCAGGCAGAGGCAGTGTGTGGGGTCAGGCAGCCCCACAACGCTGGACAGAGCCCTCCTGCCGGAAGCATATGGGCCGCCCGCCCCCACCTCCCCCAGTGTTAGAGCCCAGCCCTGGTTCTGAACTTAATAGGTGCTCCATGAATCCCTACAGCACGACGCATGCCCCCTCCCCACCTTCTCCCCCTCTTTCAGGGCTATCCACCAGGTCTCACCTAATCTGTTCGGTAACCCTCAGAGTGTCCCCATTTTCCTAGGTGCTAGAGTAAGGAGAGAAGCAGAGTCCAAATGATCCCAAACCCTACACTCTTAAAGAAAGAGGGGGAAAGAACAAGGCCGAAATAAACCAAACGCTTACAGTGGCTGCATTATGGTGGTGGGACAATGGCTGATTTTTTTCTTCTTTTCTACAATGAAATATTCATACCCTCACTCAGTGGCTGTGTGTGCCCTAGTGGGGGGAGCTCTGGCTTTGGCGTCAAGCAGCCTGGGGGGGGGTGTCAAATCCTGGCTCAGCCACTTCCTAGCTGGGGACCCCTAAGCAAGCTATTTGCTTTCTATTAGCCTCCGTTTTCTCATCTGTACAATGGGACAAAAAGAAAAAAACAAACACCACTTCAGACAGCCGGTCACGCCCGGCGCACAGTAGGCACGCAGTAAATGCCAGCCGTAGAGCATCACACCCCCGCGTTCTTGCCACCTGTCCGGCCTCCAGAGGAAACTTGAGACGCCCCCACGTGCCAGACGCTGGTGCTGGGCGGGCACTGGGTCCCCGGGGCGGGCGCCCGCCCA
>NW_017731922.1:313744-321418 GCF_001890085.2 Hipposideros armiger
CCATCCAACTGGCCCACACTGCCCAGCATCCTCCCCCTTCACAGCGCCCCCACTTCTAACCAGCCTGCTCCACCTCCATGCCCCTCTCCATCACCACTGCCACTGGGGATCAAAACTCTTGGCCCACGGGACCCAATCCAACCCAAGCCATGCTTGGTTTGACCCATGATATTTTTTGTTTTCAGTTAAAATTAATTCCCATCATTTAAAAATCAGGAATGTTCACCTAAAAAAAATCCACATTTCCAGTTTAGTTTGGAAAAGAGTAGCCTCAGGCAGAAGCCTCCCCCCTCACATTGCCTCTTGGCCCCAGTCTTGACAGAACACTGGCCTGCAGCTTGCCCCAGTCCCCACCAGGCCCACCTGCCTGGCCCAGGAGGTGTGTGTTGTCCTGCAAGGAACCTTCTTCATACCCCAGTGCTCTTGCAGGTCCCTTTCTGTGGAATGCCCACCCCCACCCTTTAAGGCCCTCTTCCAAGAAGCCTCCTGGCACTGTCCCCTGCCCTCAGTGGCTACCCAGCCCCTTCCTGCTCCCACAGCCCGACTTGCCTGGTTCCTTGCTGGCTGGCACGGTGGCCCTCTGCGGCTGCTGCTCTCTGGCTGGATTCTCCCTCCCATCCTGGCTGTGGGCCTGGCCCACAGTAGGTGCTCAGTAAGTGTTGGCTGAGGGGCAACCAAAGAACAGCCGGATCGGGATTCCACAAGGCGGCCTGGGCCATGGTGGGCACAGGGCACTAGTCCCTACAGCTGATGTTCATTTTAAAAGCCCCAAATGTTCGTTCAGGGCGGCTCTTGCCAACCAAGGAAGCTAATGATTTCCACGCTTCATTTTTCTCCACCTTAATCCCACTGCCAAGGCTTTAGGGCCTCTGCTGCCCTCAGACTGGCATCAAATCCCTCCCAGAAGGTGCAGTCCACCTGGGGAATGTCCAGGAGGCTCAGGGAGGGCCCAACTGTGCCTCCCTGGTAGCTGTGAGGTCACAGCAGGCCTCAGCGCCACAGGGTCTGAGGCCAGCAGCTGACCAGAGTCCGTGGGGTACAGAGTAGCCCAGAGAGCCTTCCTGGGCCAGTGCAGCTGTGATGACCCCCCCCGGGCAGGTGTCCCAGCACCCCTTCATGTGACTGCTTCCTTAGCAGAGGACAAGAGGGGACCAGGTCAGAGCCAACCCTTTCCACCACCAGACACAACCACAGGCTTTTCTAAAAACCTGTGTCACAAACCCAGCCAGATGCCAGGATCCCACTGTACAGGGAAGAAACAAGTTCAGAGAGGGTGACCTTGCCAAGGTTACAGGCTGATAGGGCACGAAGCCAGCAGTCTGCATGGCCCTCCAGAGTGCCCCTACCAGCCAGGAAGTGAGACCACCCCCCTCAGGGTTGGATCCAGAGATAAGGGTAGGAGGTGGGACCAGTCTGTAATGGAGGAGAGGCATGCACCTGGCTCCTAGTACTGGCTCCAGGCAGGCCTCCCTTCCATGGCCTTGCGTACCTGGGCAAATGTCCAGGACCTTGTCTCCACCTCCTCAACCACCCCCTGGCCACAGTGGCCGGGCCAACAACCCTCTCAGTGAGGGGGCTGGGAAGCAGGCCTCCTAGCTCAACAGCCAGCAACCATGCACAAATCACAGCACACCTTCCTGGACCTCACTGTGTCCATCTGCGACACTGGGGCACAAACAAGACAACAGACAAAGAAGATGCAAAGAGGAAGGAGTGCCAGGAGGTTAAGTGCTTGGGGTGAGCTGGTCTGAGTGTGAATCCTGACTTCCCAACCTCCGAGCTGCAACTCACCTGCTTTCTTGATAAACAGTGTAGGGGCGGATCATAAGAAGACCAACTGACATAAGAGACTGTAATGAGGCTGACATGGGACAAGGCATGAGGAACCATTCAGCACAGCCTGGCAATCATAAAGTTCAAGGCTTATGACCTTGACAAGGAAGACAGAAGGGAAGAGTGAAAAGCATGGGCCTTGAGGTTCACATCCTAGTTTCACTGTACCAACTGTGTGGCCTTGGGCAAGTTACACAACCTCACTGGGCCTCAGTTTCCCTGTCTATAAAATAGAAATATTAATGACAGTTCCCACATCATCCGGCTGTGCTGGGGATTACATTAGATAACTCAGGTCCGGTATTCAGAACGACACTTGGCACAAGTAATGCTCAAATAGCATCAGTTCGCTTCTCATTACTCTCAAGATTAATAAAGGCAACCAGTCCCAAGCTCAAGGACCCAGGGCAGACCTGACCGCAGGCCTGGGAGCCCTGAGGCGACCTGGCCTTACAAGCCCTAGAAGTAATGATGGACAGGTGCAAGTGCGGGATCAGCTGAGCCCTCAGGGTCCAAGGTTGTCCGGAAGGCCAACAGAGACAGGGCCCACCTGGAGACAGGGCCAAGAGACCCTCAGAAAGTCCTTTCCTGGTGACCCGGCTTCAGTAGTTCCCAACTCTCCCATTTTATTGTCTCTGTAGTAAGAATCGGTATTGAAAATTGTCTTTATTCACCTGTGGGTTGTCTGTCTTCACCATCCCTCCACATAAGCTCTGTGAGGATGGAGATTTTTGCCTGTCTGATCCTTGCTGTAACCCCAGCATCTAGAGCAGTGCCAAGCACATAGTAGGTGCTCAACAAACATTTGCCAATGAAAAAAATAATTCTCTGATGGTAACAATTAGCTAGAAGAGTCCCCTGACTGTAGGCAGCTCCCCTTCCCAGAAGACAGCCCAGTCCAGGTGCTGTCCCCTTGTTATCATGGTCCCCCACAGCAGGGTCAGGAGGCCAGAGTCCTCCCTGCTCTGCAGCCAGGAAGCATCACCATCACTTGAGTGCAACTGAGCCTCTTGGGCAAGGGAGGGACTCGGGCAATTTTCTGGCTCACAGCTCATTCCAGAGATGCCTGGTGACACAGATGGGCCTGCAGGCCCCCGAAGACCCTGTTCCAGAAGATGCAGCCTGGGACTCCACCCTAGGTCCCAGCAGGGCTTCTCCACCCCCAGGACTGGAAGGGCTTCTCCGGTGAGCCCCAGGATGTCATCTGGGGGCTGGGCTCCTGCCCCCACCCCAGCCACAGTCCCTCATGTGTTCGTGGCACTCCCCCGTTACAGTTTACAAAGTGCGTTCACAGACATTATCACATCGCTCCTTAACGCCCCCTAAAAACCACAATAAATCTCACGCTCTGGCTCTGGAGCCCACCGGCTGCCTGCTTCCTAATCAGTGAGCAGAGGGCCTCAGGGTGCACAGCCTGCCAAAGCTGCGCCAGCAGGAGCACAGGGGGGTCCACATGGGCAGGTGGCAGGTGGCGGGTGGCGGGCTCAGCTGGGGCACTGCGGGAGCGAGGAGAAAGCCCCGAGGCCCAATACTGCAAAGGAGAAAAATGCTGTCTGGACCCCGGTGTCTCCTGGGAAGGCACCGCTGATGGGGTATGAAGGGAGGGGTCACAACCAGACCTCAAGAACAGCAGGGCAAACGTTAGGGAGGGAAGCGGAGGGTTCCTTAGCAGGCAGGAGCACCATTAGGAAGGTGGGCTCACGCCCGGGCACGTGGGGCCCAGGGACTGTCAGCCTCAGCTGACTTCTCACCTGCTTCTCTCAACCCCTCAGATAACAGCCTTCGAATAGTTCCCCAATGTACCAGGCCTGTGTGCATGCTGTCCTCTGCCTGAATGCCTTTTGAAATCTTAACCCTCCTTGAAAGACAGTTCAGAACTCCCCCGCCTCCACCTATACATAGCCTCCCCAGCTTCCAGAGTCTGCACCTCAGGCTCCCCCAGCTTGCCTGGGCCCCTCTCCCTGAATTGTCAGGCCCCTTTCCTTCTTTGTACCTTGTGCTCCGGAGGACGTCTGCTTTGCAGTGGCCCAGAGTGCCCCCACTCCCTCTGCACAGAGTCAAAGCAATGGCATGAAACTGGTGGCTGCTGGCGGGGCAAACACCCCAGCCCAGAAGGTGATAGGAGGAGGTGAGACCCCCACGTGGCAGAACCAGCAAGCACTGCTCCTAGGTATTCAGTCCAGCCCTGAGCCCTGAGCAGCCATAGAGAAAGAACCCCCCAAATGTCTGAGCCAAATCAGCCAGCAGCCGCGGTTGGGTTTTGTTTTTTTACCATTTCCCTTGATTCTCAAAGTTATAGGATCTCAACTTACAAGCTGTGGAAAGTTCAGGAAAGTTTAAATAAGCAGGGCAAGGGAGGGCCTGGCCCGAGGGGGCTGCGGCTGCCCTGGCAGCCGTCCCTCCCACAGCACAGGCCTGGGTCTGCCCCCTGCTGCCTGCCCATCAGGTGGCCAGGCCTGTGGGTAAGCCTGGGGCTTGACCTCTGGGCCCAGCCGGAGGCAGCTGATCTGTCACAGCCGTGGTTGTGGCAGTGTCACAGCAGGCGTGGAACAGGTGGCAGGTTCTCTGCGGTCACCTCCGAAAGAATCACGTTTTCCCTTTTCCTTGATGTGAAAGCCAGCTGCTGGGCCTGGGCCCTGGTGGGCGGAGACACCATAATCCTTGTGAAGCATTTGCTATGTGGTATCTGAAGTGGGTCAGGGCAGTGCTCTCGAAGGAGTTGGAAGTGGAAGGTGACTCATAGGGCAAATGTCCACCCTCCCAGGGGACACTAGAGTCCCTCTGTGAGACCTCAGGGACGGACACCAGGACTAGGAGTACAGAGCTCAGGGGAGCCCCAGAGCCTGTCTCCTTGGCCTGGAGTTCTAGCTCTTTTCCCCTGATAAAGGATTTGTATCCAGAAATATAAAGAACTCTTACAAATCAACACTAAAAGGACAAATAACCCAATTTTAAAACGGGTAAGGAATGTGAATGACATTCTCCAAAGAAGATATACAAATGGCCAAAAAGCACATGAAAAGATGACCAACACCCTTAGTCAGTAGTCAAACCCACAAGGAGATAGATACCGTTTCTCTCCCACTAGGATGGCTGTTATCAAGACAGGCAATGACAAGTGTCGGCGAGGATGTGGAGAAGTCGGAACCCCAGGCACTGCTGGAGGATGTAAATGGTAGGACACCTGTGGGAAGCCACTCCTCAAAAGGTTAAACAAAGAGCTGCTCTATAACCCAGCAAGTCCACCTCTGGGTATCTACTCAAGAGAAATGAAAACACATGTCCACACGACACCTTGCACAGAATATTTATGGCAGCATCACTCACAATAGGCCCAAAGTGGAAACAACCAAATGCTCTCCAACTGACGGGTGGAAAAACAAAATGTGAAAATGTGGTCTAGCCATACAAAGGAATATTATTTGGCCATAAAAAGGAATGAAGTACTGATTCATGCTACAACATGAACGAATCTTAAAAAAAGAAGAAGATGCTAAGTGAAAGAAGCCAGACACAAAAGGTCACATGTTGTCTGATTCCATTTAGATGAAATTGGCAAATCCACAGAGACAGAAAGTAGATTAGTGGTTACCGAGGACTGGGAGTAGGGGGAATGGGGAGTGACTGCTAATGGGTATAGAGTTTCTTTGGGGAGGGTGGTAAAAATGTTCTGGAATTAGAGTTATGCATAACTCTATAAATATACTAAAAACCACTGAATTATATGCTTTAAAAGGGTGAATTTTATGCATGTGAGTTATATCTCAATAAAGCTATTTTTTTTTAAATAATAGGGTCCCCACATCTCAGTCTGCCTCATGGGCCGCCAGGAGCTGGCCCTGCCATCTGCCCATGCTCAGCCCCTGCCCCTTCCAAGCCGCCATCTTGGGGCAATGGTGGGGTACCAGGTAGCAGATGCCCTGATGTGGGCACAGGACCCTGCTTCCTCCATTGGGCCCAGCCCATGCCTGCCGCAGGCCTTTCGTTCTAGCTATTCCTCTTTACTGAAACACTCTCCCCCCGCTTCCTGCTCATCCTCTGGATCTCAGCTCGGATATCTGGTCCCAGAGCCTGCAACCAATTCTCTTTCCTCTCACACAGCCCCCACCCTTCAGCGCAAGCATGGTGCCAGCGCAGAGTAGGTGCCCGGCAAACCTTAGCCAAATGACAGAAACAAGAAGCTCCGTCTGAGGCTGGGTGTTGGGCGGGGTGGGGCTGCAGGGGTGAGGGACAGGTAAGCCGAGGCGGGCCTGTGCCAGATGGGCTTTCCTCGGGGCAGTGGGAAACCATGAGGATGAGAGGGTGGCATGCCAGACTCAGATTCTAGAAGGATCCCTTTGACTATTCTACAGGGGCGGACCAGCAGTACAAGGCTGGAGACATGAGGCGAGGAGGTGACCATGGCCTTACTCCAGGTTTGGAGAGGCAGGGCCCGGCCTGGGACAGAGGTGCAGAGGAGGGGTATGCCCGGGAGGAATTGGGGAGCCCAAATCAAAGTGACTTGGAGACACCAGTGGAGGAGAGAGGGAGTACAGGATGGTGCCAGGTTCTGGTGGTGCCGAGGGCCAGGTGGGAATGCGGACGTGTCTGAGGCGGGGAGCATTGCAGAAGGAACACATCTGGTGTGAGGTTATCCGAGGCGGCCAACTGTGGGACCCGAGCAGACAGTGCCACCCCACTTACCAGATCCGTCTAGTGGGCCCTGCGATGCTCCCCAGATCCACCCTCCTCGGTTCCCTATTTTTCTGGATCAGGTCCCAGCACCCCCTGCTGACCAAGGCCATCAATTCCTCACTGATCTCCCCACCTTGAACCACTTGCCTTTTCTCATTCACCCTCCTTTGTGCCACCAGCAGAGCGGGTCAGTCCCCAGCTCAGAAGCCTTTCAGGGCTCCTCACTGCCCTGGAAGCAAAGGCCAGGTGATGCTCAACAGGGCCCACCTGGCTTTGCAGCCGCCCCACCCCCACACACCCTCCGCCACCCCGTGTGCCTTTGGGTGTGCTGGGCTTCCACCCAGGTGCCGTCTCCCCCTCTCTGCCTGGCATAAAGGCCACCTCCTCAGACCCCTTCCTGAGCCTCGGCAGGCAGCATGGAGCCCTCAGCTCTACCAGGCTTTTCTGGAATGCAAACCAGGAGGCATGACCTGACCAGGGTCTTTTAGTAATAATGACTTTATTTGAAATGACTTAGAAATGTTTAACAATCAAATCACATGTAGTCACAAACTTGTCGAGTGACCTTAAATTGAAAAGAATTAAAGAGCGTCCTTTGGTTTTATTCTGCCCCGTGGACAAGTTGCTTCAGGCCCAGACATACTGGATGTCAAGTCCACGAGAGCAGGGACCTGTCTGTCGAGTTCACGGATACAGCCCCCATCCAGGGACAGCGCCCAGATAAGTTGGGGTGCTGAGGGGAGCTGGATGGCTGGGAGGAAGGACGGTGATAGACAGGAAGCGGGCAACAGGGAGGAGGACGGGTACATGTGCGTGTGAATGGATGGATAGGAAGACGAGTGGGGAGGGTTCATATCGGCCCAGGCAGCACTTTAAGTCCAGCCGCCAGTCCTGGGCAGAGAGGATGGCCCTTCCTGGAGCTGGGCTGGGATCCATGTAGCCCCCATGGCTGCAGACAGATCCACTTCTCTAATCCAGCAGTCCTCATCCCAGCTCGTTCTGGGGTCTCCTCTGAGCCTGTAGGCCAGCAAATGGACCAGAACTTCCTTTTCTCTCTCTCTCTCCCTCTCTCTCGCTCGCTCTCTTCTCTCTCTCTCTCTCTCTCTCTCTCTCTCTCTCTCTCTCTCACACACACACACACACACACACACACACACACACACACAC
>NW_017731922.1:321438-375345 GCF_001890085.2 Hipposideros armiger
CACACACACACACACACACACACACACACACACACAATCCATCAGCAAATCCTGTTAGATTATTTTCAACAGCTTCCTATCCGTCTTCCTGGTGCGGCCTTGCCCCTCCCCCAGTCTATTCTCAACCCTGCAGCCAGAGGGATCCTTTTAAAGAGTGAGTCCAGGAGGCCTCACCATCTGGCCCCCATTTCCTTTCTGAGTTCATCTGCTACCGCCTCCCCCTCCCTCACTCCCCTCCAGCCCGCAGGTCTGCTCCCCATTCCTCCACCATGCCAGGCACGCTCCTGGCTCCCGGCCTTTGCCCTGGCGGTTCCCTCTGGCTGGAATGCTCTTCCCCGAGAGAGCCACCTGACTCACCTCCTCACCTCCTTGCGGTCTTCGCTCAAATGTCACTTTCTCGATTAGACCTTTCTTGGACACCTTATTTATTTATTTATTTTTAAATCCACCCTTTGTTTCCCCTCCCTGCCTTATCTTTCTTCTTAGCATTTATCACTCTGGATAATAATATATTTTACTTTCTTATTACGTTTTTCTTTCTGAGTTTCTCCATTAGAATCTGATCTGCATGAAGGCAGGAGTCTTGTCCACTGCTGTGTGCCCAGCACTGAGCATGGGATCTGCAGGGCACATAGGAGGTGCTCAATAAACATATGCAGAAGGAAGGAAGGAAGGAAGGAAGGAAGGAAGGAAGGAAGGAAGGAATAATAAGCCTTTCCAGGTCCAGGTTTAGTCCTCCTGGGCTAGCCTGCCCTGGGCTCAACGTCCACACACATCCTCCCTGCCCCATCACTGTCTTTATCCCTTGGCCCCTGGCTTCTTAGCCCATCACAGGCCTCTTTAGAGAGTCCTGGCCCCTTGGAGACTGTCTCCACCAACCCCCAGGCTGCTCACACTCTCTCAGAGGATGCTGGGATGGACACAGCCATGGTGGCCCCAAGTTGAGCTCAAGAGAAGACAACCAAGGCTGGTTCAGAACCATTCAGCACCTTTCCCAGCAGGCCCAGGTGGACCTCAGCAATGGGGGCTCCTCTGAACATCACCCCCAGCCGCCAGTGGACATTCCCCTGATCTCCCCACATCCACGTTCACTTTCCTACTTGAGCCTTAAATCCAGCCTGCCCGGGTCGAGAGAGTGGGGTTGTAGGGTCATTGAACAAATAAGGAAACTGGGGCTCAGAGGGGTCACGTGAGCTGCCCAAAGCCCCCAGGAAGGTTCCAGGCTTCCCTGGTGCTGGGCCCCGTGAGACGTGATGGAGTATGCTGGCTCTTCCCTTGCCAGCCCCACCGCACTGGGACACTAAGCCGAGGAGGGGAGTCTCCAAGCCCCATCTGACCCCCACGAGCAAGGAGCTCCCATGCTAACAGCTGGGGGAGGACTGCGGCCAACAAATCCATGAGCAGTGACAGCTCAGCCCGCATCGTTTCACGGGCACTTCACACGGTTTTTGGTTGCAGAGACCTCTGGAGACCTGTTGGCCGTGGAGGTCAGGTGCATGTGTGTGCATATATGTGCACTTGTGTGCATAAGTGTGTGCATATATTATAGAGCACGGATCACTGTGGGCTGCAAAATCCATGTCCTCTCACCTCAGGGACACCAAAGGGTGGTCTAGAGATGGGGAAGGGCACCCAGGAGGCAAAGAAGGGGGTATCTGCACCACTCAGCCAACAGCATAATAGGACAGGGTCCTAACCAACACACAGCGCAGCAAAGTCAACCAGACCCAGGGGCAAAAATTGACTCAGTGAATTTACTGAGTTTCAGGCCAGCAGTAAATTCTCTCCACGCCTCAATTATATTATCTGCCAAATGGGTTTAATAATCCCCGCGTCAGAAGGGTGGTCAAGATTAAACAAGATGATGTAGACATTCCATACATGGTAAGGTAACTATTTAGGTTACCGGTAGTTTTCTAAGAGCTCACATTTGCATAGAACAGGCCACCCATTCATTCCAGAAGCGATCGCTGAGCCACATTTCTGCCTTGCTATGAACAGGGCACCAGACACAAGGCTTTGCTCTCAAGGGACTCACAAATAATAACGATGTGCATTGAACGTGTGTGTCCCAGCTGGCTGACTTTTGGAGGCAGTACGGCTTGCTGCTTTATAAGCACAATCTCATTCAATCCCCTAGAGAACCCTGTGAACTGGGGGCTGCTACTGTCATCTCACAGATGACAAAACAGAGAGGTGAAGTAACTTATTCATGATCACCCAGCAGAAGAGAAGCAGAGCTGAGAGTTGAATTAAGGATCTTTCCACCGCGCTCGGGCAGGACAGAAACCTCCACAATCCGGGTCATTGCGCAAATCAAGATAGCACTTGGGGCTGGGGGAACATTGGGGAAGGGGTGGCTCAGGAGAAACTGACAGGGAACACCAACGAGCAGGGGCTTAAAGTCATGAAGGTTTGGACAGGAGAAAAAGGGGACAGCCCTGGCCAAGGCTCAGAGTGAGGGAAGGGCAGACCAGCCCAGGCCTCCTCCCCTCTGCCGGCTCCCGGCTCTACCCTCCTAGCTGATGTAGCCCTAGGAGGCCCACTCACATCATCTTGCCTTGGCCTATGCTGGTCCCTGTTTGCTTGCTGTTCCCCTGACTCTTCCCCCTTCAGGTTCATGACGGCAGGGCAGGATTTGAAAATAGGCCTGTGGGTTCCCAGCCACGTGCCTTTCCTCTTGCACTGCCCTGCAGCACAGAAAGGGTGCGACTTAAGCCTGCAGAGACCCAGGAGGAGAGGAGTCTGCAGGAAGAGTATGGTGAGCAGGGGAACGGAGCATGCAAAGACAGGAGGGGGGAGTCAGGGTTGTGCCTGATCTGCCCCCCTGCACAGCCCGGAGTCCCCCATCACACTCCAGGGCTCCGAAGCCCACGCTCCTTGCGCTGCCCTGCCCAGGGGCTGCCAGGGCGCAGGCAGGGATGCCCATGCCCTGAGAGAGAGCTGCATGCCTCTGATGTGGCTCAGCCAGGTTGCTTCTTCTCCCTGAGCCTTGGCTTTCTCTCCTAGTCTCACTTCAAGAATTATTTGAGCAAAGGCAAGGGAAGTCCCTAACAGAGTTGGTGCTCAACAAATACCAATTGCTTGGAGCACCGTGACAGAGCGCATTGGGTCTTGGCATTGAGCCATTTCCTAGCCAGGGAGCCAGGAAGCTGTGGAAGGCAGGGAGACTCCAGGTGTAGCCTGGGTGGGACTCTGATTAAAGCAGTGAGGTTTTTCCCGAGACAAAATGTGAGTCCTCCCTCCTGGAGGCCAGTGTCAGGGGTGGCAAGAGACGCGCATCTGCCCTCAAACCACACTCCCCAAAATATCATCTGGGGCCTCCGAGTTACTCAGGGTGCTGGCCATGACCCAGCCCAGCTGACAGATGAGACGGATAGGCAGATGTGTGGGGCCAGCCCACCCCTGGCCTGGACCCCCAGCTCCCCAGACAGGAAGGAATGGGGGATCTGGGGGGCTGCTCCACAGTGCAGGGCTGCTGGAGGCAGCCCCTTTCCCACGCTGTCCTCAGGTCCTGGCCATTATAAGGAGAAGCTTGGGAGCCCTGGAAGGGCCAGTGGTACATACTGGGTAACTTCCATGGGCCAGAAAAGGGCTGAGTGTTTTATGGAGCTCCTTGACCCCTATTGCCTCCAACAGCTGGGTATTAATATCCCCATTTCACAGATAAGGAAACTGAGGCTTGGAGAGGTCAAAGAAATTTGGACTGCTCAGCCCAACAGCCCCTCTGACCTAATCCCCCTCCCCACATGCAGAGGTTCTTGGAACTCCAGTGATGACGGGGAGCTCACTCCTGCCAAGATTCCACCATGGGCAACCTGAAAGAAAGTCCTCAGTGTGCGCTGAAATTGGCTCCTGAAACCCCCACCGTAGGCCCGAGCACGGCTCTCAGCAGCACATGGAGCCAGGCCCTCTGTCCCCACAGCAGCCGTCAGAGAGCGAACACAGTAGGACAGCCCAATCAACCAGTGGGCCTCCTCTCTGAGCTGTTTCCTGAGCTATAAAATGGGGATAAGAACCCCTGCATGAGGGGTGGCTGTGAAGCTTTAGGGAATCAATAATCCTGGAACATTCCAGGAGCATCCAGAGTCTTCAGAGAAACTAGTCAATGGGAGCGGCTCAGAGAACTTTCCAGAGGCCCGACTCACCTCCCCAAAGGAGGAAGTGGCCTTGATCAGAGCAGCCCCGTAGTGGGGGCTGGGATTTGACCTCGGAGCCTGTCATGAGCAGGCTTTCACTTGTGTGACCCCGGCTCCCTCAGAATTGGCACCAGCTCCCCCAGCCCACCCGAAAGACGTGGGAATGGGGCCGGGCAGGCCTGGGTTCAAGTCCTTCGCCTGCCGTTTACCAGCTATGTGCTAACGAAGCTGCTGGTCACCTGTCTGCTTTCCAGCGTCAAGGAGGGGCCTGTGTCTCAGGGCTGCGGTGTTCAGCAGAGTATGAGGCCAAACTTTGGTGGCTCCTCGAGTGCAGAGCCGGGCACACCCCAGGCCTAGCCCCCGTTGGGGACAGCCAGGTCAACCCCATCATTGTCTTGGCTGCCTCTCTGCTCGCTGAAGGCAGGACTGGAAAAATGCAACCTGGGAGAAGGGCCCACGTCTTTGCATATTCTGTTCCCCCTGCTGACCATGCTCTTGCCAGCAGACTTCTCCCTACCCTCAGTCCCTCCACGCTTGAGTCTTATTCTCCTGGTGAGGCAGCACAAATCACGCGGTCAACAGCCCACCGATGGGAAAACTGAGCCATAGAGAGGGCAAGTGGTGCATCCAGGATCACAGGCTCGGAGAGGGAGCACTGGGATTCCGAACCTGGCTCCGCGGCTCTTCCTGACACCTCTCCAGGCTGCACTGACGACCTTCCCCAATCCGTCCCCACTGGCCAAGCTGCCCACACGTGTGCCCTGTCCATTTCCACCCCAGGGCCTTTGTGCACACAGTAACCCCAACCTGGGAGACCTGCCCTTCTCTCCACCCTAAGTGGCTCTTACTGACCTTTAAGGCCCCACCTAGTCCTCCCTGCCCATCAGCCCCCAGAGCACACGCCCTCCTATCCGCCCAACCCTCCTCCTGCCCAATTCCTCTTCACCTTTCAGGTCACGTGTGTGACCCCTTCTTCAGGAAGTTCCCTCCGACCAGCTGGACCAGTTCTTCCTCTGAGGTCATTCCTGGATGCTGCCCCGTTCCCCCGCTCAGTGCCTGGCTCCCTCCCCAGACGAGGGCTCTTTGAGGGAGCGGGGGCCTTGTCTCACATGTCACCTCAGCACCCATCACAGAACCTGGCACAGATAAGGCATTCAATACTTGCTGTCCCTCCACGGCATCCATCCATCTATCCTTTCATTCACCAGGAATACAGCAGTGAGAAGACAGGCAGAGCCCTGCTCTAATGCAGGTCACGTTCTAGCAACATCTACATACATGTGTAAGGTCACGTGGGAACGAGTGGTACGAGGAGAGAGAGCATGGCGAAAGGATGGGGGGTGCGGGGAAGGGACAGTCTTTCTGAGCAGATGACATTTGCTCAGATCTCTGAAGGGGGTGAAGGAGGAAGTGATGTAAATATCAGAGGAAACAACATACTAGGGAAAGGATCAGCACGTGCAAAGGTCCTGAGGTGGGGACGCACATGGTATGTTGGAGGCATAGCTTGGAGGTCAATGAGCGAGGTGGGGGATGGCAGGAGCTGAGGTCAGACAGGGAACAAGCAGGGTCCACCAGCAGGACCCTGAACCTGAATGGGCTGGGAGCCATTGCAGGGTTCTGGGAGGAGGACGGCAGGGTTTGACCTCAGTGCTAGCAGGGTCACTCTGGCCGCTGTGTGGAGAATGGATCCCAGGCACCGAGGGGGAAGGAGACCTGTGAGCAGGCTCATGCAGGTGGGCAATGCGAGTGGTAGCAGCGGATGTGGAGAGACGGCTCCAATTGCTGATATATTTGAAAGTAGAACCAATAGGATTTGCTTATGGATTAAATAAGGAAGGAGAGAGAGGGAGAGAGAGAGAGAGAGAGAGAGAGAGAGAGAGAGAGCGAGCTGTCAAGGATGATCCCAAAGTTTTGGGCCTGAGCAAGGGAGGGAGTGGAAAAATGGAGCCGCCATTACACGAGATTGGAAGGGTGCGGGGGTGGGGCAGGTTTGGGGTGAATTCGAGGAGCTCAGTTTGTCACCTGCTGAGGCGGAGCTGCTCGCTGGCCATCCCAATGGAGATGTGGCAGAAGCATTGGCTGGACAGGTCTGGAGTTTGGGAGAGAAGCCTAGGCTGGGTGCGGGGACCTGCCATATGAGGCCCCGTGTCTTGCACATAGTAGGTCCTCAGTAAATGCCTGCTAACCTGGCCTTCAGGGCCTTGTGGGTGACACAGAACTGGCCACAGCCCAGTTCCTGGCCTCTAGGAGAGGTGGACAAGAGGATCCAGGGCCAGCCATGGAGAGCCACACCCCCTGAGAGGGGCAGGTGAGACACCTCCAGCATTCCTTCAACAGGGTGGGAGGGTGATCTGGGAAGTCCTGTTGGCCGTGCTGGCATAAGAGTCTTGGCAGACAGAGGTGGGGTGGGCACTCTGGGAAGGTAGGTGCTCTGGCTGCAGGGTGAGTTAGGAAACAGTGGAGAGGACCCAAGACACCCAGTGGGGCTGGGGTTACATGGATGGGTCCTGGAGCCCGACCCCTGGCTCCAACCAGGGCTCTGGGACCTTGGGCAAGATACTTCACCCCTGAGGTGTCCGTTTTCGCCTCTAAAATAGGAATGATAACTATACTCCCCGCACGGGCTGCTGTGAGGATCAAGTGAGTTGAACCATGTAAAGTGCCCAGAATAAAGTGATGGCAGGTGCTCAAAAACGTGACCTACCCATTAGCATTTCATCCAAAGAAGGCAGCGTGCTCCAGCTGCCTGGGCGGGCAGACGAATGGGAGAGAACAGTGCGCGAGGCCCAAGTGTGAGTTGCCTGGGGCCCAGATAAGGAGGGGGCTTTATTCCCTTTGGGTAATGGGGAGCCATGGAAAGCTCTGTGCAGAGAGATGAGGGCTGATCTTGATCCTTCACTTGTGCTGAGCTTGACGCACCCCCTCCCATTCCAGGCCCAACAGTCCTACCAGGCGTCCTGCGTGCGGGTTCAGGGGCACATTTCGCGGTAACAGCTGACACTTGGTGAGCACTCACTGTGTCAGTCCTCACAACAGCCCATGTATGAGGTTGGTCCTAGTATTATTAAATGAGGAAACCAAGGCACAGAGGACATCACACAGATCAAGATCATCATGCAGATAATGGCTGGCAGAACTGGGATGCAAACCCAGGCGATGGACTCAATTCCAGAATCGACACTGGTCTCTCCCGGCTCTATAGTGGACCTGGGGACCTTTGAAGTGCCAGGGCATCGTGGCTTGTCCAGCACTTTCAGTTCTCCCGGACAGCACGGCAAGGTCATTGTTCGTGGGGCGGAGACTAAGAGGTGATGTGACTTGCCCAGGGCCCCACAGCTTGTCCACAAGCTGGGACTCCAGTGCAGGTCTGTTGGACTCTCAATGCCTTCACCGGGGGCTTACAGGCATGACACATGAAACCCTGAGCCCTCCTTAACTTGGGCCTGCATCAGGGGTGAGGTCTCTCAGCCTGGAGCTATTACTAAAGTCCTCGCATCCCTTTGGGAGGAGAGAAGACAGTGGATTGCCCTGCATCTTACGTCATAGGTCCCTTTACTGTCTGTTCCCCTCCTGACTTTGTCCTTTTGAAGAGGTTTTTCATCCCAAAAACCACCCTGGCCCACCAGTCATGCCCTGCCCTGAGGAGGGGAGACTGAAAAACAGGCTTAACTGCATCCTTTTAACAGTTTCACAGGCAAAAAAAACAGCAGAACGAAATACAATGTTTGCAGACCAGGTCAGGTCCACGGTCACACCATAAAAATGGATTCCTGGAAAAACATGAACCAGCAATGTACCTTGTGAATTTTATTGGTCTCAAAAAAAAAAAAAAAGCTATTGCATTTGAATAACAAGGTAATGAGGGGAGATGAACCACTCCTTCCATAGTGAATAAAGACACACAAAAACTCAACAGAAACGGAACGTTCACACGCAGCCTCAGGTTTGATTTGTTAGCCTTTTTCCTTTAGCATTTCTAGTAAAATAAGATAATGTCCGAAAGGTCTGTTTGCTTTAAAAAATTGTCTTTAATACAGGGCAAGGCTTAGGTTTATTTTTTTTGTTTTTTAAACAAAGCTCACATTCTCCTGACTTCAGGCCTGTTACTACAGCCGGAGGGGAACTGATTTCAGAAGCCATCTGATATGTCGGATTTCTTTGTGGCATCCACTTCATCGCTCAGCAGCCAGCCATGATGTCATAAGCCCATCAGATTTCCGGTAGGGGGAGAAACGCTGGGGAATTGGAAAGAATGGATGTTTCTTACCCATCAGGAAGGGGGTGGGGAGGGGCTGGGTGTGTTTGGGAGGCAGGGGAGGGGGGGTACGGGAGGCAGGCTCAATGTTTGTGATATTAAATGTCAGGCAGAAACCTGAAAAATTCAGCCACCCAGATGTTTTCTAAATATCCAGATGTCTGGCACGGAGCAGACCATGCTCCCCCCCCCCCCCCCCCCCCCATCTCAAGAGGCGCTCGGCATTTGGGCTCTGACCCCAGGTCGACAGCGAGTGTGCACTGCCAGGAGCCGTACATCCCCCAGGCTGCCCACCCTCGGGTTTGGAATTTTTTTCTAAATCTTTACACATGGATGACAGGAGTAACTAGGTCCAGATTTTTAAAAGCTGTTGAAGCAGTGATTTGAAAAGTTCAGTCCGTGGAATTAGCTTCCACAGAATATGCTATGGAAGCCAAGAGGGAGGAAAAAAATCCCTCAGCCAACACACACACAAACATATGTGACTCTTAAGCCATAGGACTTAAAACCCCAAAACAAAACCGGCGAGTCTGAGAACCAAGGACTCTCGACACTGAGAAGAGAGGAGCCCTCCCCCAGGAGCACGCTTCCCCAAATCAGAAAAACACCCAACAGCTTTGTTCTTCCTGACAAAGCCCCCTGCTTCCAAGGAACAGGCAGTTGCCAACAAAAGCTCCGCGTAGAACTAATTTACACTCAGACTCCGGGAGTCAAGGAGTCATAAAGGACAGAAATGGACCCGGCTTTGCCTGGGAAGCTGCCTCCCCACCACGGGCAACAGGGACCCCGAGCCTGGGGGAGCCCCGCAGGCCACAGACCCAGCAGAGTCCTGGCTTCCAGGCCAGCCTGGCCACGCGCCCACTAAGGCCACCTCCAAGGAATGTGACATCATGGCTAATTGCTCCTGAAAATGAGCCAAGAACTGCAGCCCCCAGGGCCCAAACCCTACAACTTCACAGGGAGCCAGGAGGAGAGGCAGCTGGGGAAGGGGACCATCTCCAATTAGAACTCAGTGCTTGCTTGGATGATGAGAAAAGGGATGGGTGAGGGGGCAGAGAACAGGAGGAGATGAGTGGGGGCTCTGGGCTCCAGGCGGGGGTGGGGGGGTGGGGGGGGGGGTTCTGGGGCCTCATCTCCTAGAACAACCCCTGTGCTTTTCAGATACAGAAACTGAGGGCTAAGAGTGGCTGAGTGGCCTTCCCAAGGTCACCAGGCTAATTAGTAGGACAGCCAGTCATGGGGAACAGAAAACACAGACCTGGCATGGCACGTCTCTTCCCTGAACGTTATCTAATTTAATCCTCACAACACCCTGTGAGGGACGGATTATCATTAACCTCAGTTTCCAGAGGAGCCAATGGAGGCGCAGACAGGTTAAGTAATTTGCCCAAGGTCACACAGCTCATCATTAGCAGAGCTTGGCCTGAACCTCTGAGCCGCTGACTCCAAATCCAGTGCTCTTTCTGCTGGGTGGGGGGAGGTGGTTCAAGTTGATCTGGGAGCTGTGAATCTGATTTAAATACATATTTTAAAAGCTGGTGATCCCCACAGAACAGAAGGGAGTAAATCACTGCAAATTAATTTTTTAAAGCAATTCCAGTCAGGAGGGATGGCTGGCTAGGTGGGTGGGGAAGCTGCTTTTATTCTGTCCCTGCCAGAGCCTGAATAAAGCATGTAGACGCGCTCTAGGCCTGCATGCACGGAGACTGCTCAATCCCCTGAAGTGGGGAGTGTACGCTAAAAGCTTTGTCGGGCATCTCTGAGAGCATAATCTGCCAGAGGAAAGGTGCCAGGCGCATAGGTCTGACAGAGTCAGGGGAGGGAGAAATTCACTGAGTATATAAACTACAAAAAATAAAAATAAGAGTCAGTCCCTCTAGACCTGATTCTTACTTTCCAGCCAGGAGTTTAAATGAACTAAAGCTTACCTGGGCAGCTATTTGTGCCCAGAGGCCTGACTCTGGGTCAGAGAGGCACTGCCCAGGGTCCTGTCTGCCCAGGAGAGGGGTGGGCTGGGGGGTGGAGGCCAGGGTGTTACTGTGTAGCCAGCCCCGTAGCCCGGCCATCCTGGGAAGCCTGCTGGCCACCATCTTTTCCCAGAGCAGCATTTGAAGAGCTGGGACAGAACGATGAGGAGTAGGCTGGTCTGAGCTCAGAAAACAGGACAGGCACCTGCCCCCCGACCTCCCCCACCCTCCCTAGCAGGTCTACGTCCCTTCCAGTGGGTCAGCCCTGGCACTTCAGTGGGCCATCTGAGCCAGGCCTCTCCCTGTTCTCTTCCCTACCAGGCTGGTTTCTTTCACTTTGTTTCTATGAACGGTAAGTGGGGTGTAGAGCCCAGGACTCAGTCCAGTGAAGGGGAAAAAAAGTTTCTGCCATCTGGATATCAGACCTGGCTGAGCCGCTACTGTCTTCCTGGGGGAAATTCTACTCATTCTTTATTTGCTTTGCCTACAATCTACCCGGAAGAGAGTCAGGTCTGCCCTCATGGCACTTATAATTGATGGGGGGAGACAAGCATTGATCTAATAACAACATAAAAGTGTCCATGGAAGGCGTAGTCCCCAGGTGACAAGAGCTTGTCATAGGGACGTGTCATGTCAGGGAGGTCAGACAAGGCTTCCTGGGGCCCAAAGGATGAGGACGCATTAATCCCTCTGACTTATTGTCACCTCTGCAGAGAAGCCTTTCCTGATGCCCATCCCCGGCTGCCTCCCGTTGCCATACCCCATTCCCTTCCGGCTGTTGTTCATCATCTATGTCCCTGCACTGGTCTGGAAGTCCCATGAGGGCAGAGGCTGGGCCTGTCTTGTTCACCACTGAGTTACCCATGCCCAGGACATAGATGTTTGAGGACTACTTGTTGATCAAAAAAATAAACATGTGCAAAGGAGCTGTGGTAGAAGGAATCCCAGAGACAAGGAGGGTGTGGGAGTAAGAATGGGGCAAAAGACACAGAGAGCAGTGGGAGATGAGACTGAGGAACCCCAAGAACCACCCTGGACACATAGGTGCCTCCTCCAGACTGCTGGCTCCTTGTGCCCTTTCCCTGTGGTAGAGACAGGGGTTGGGTGTCTTCCTCCCTTACAGTACAGTGCCATACAGATATCCTGCCCCACTTGGTCTGCCCTAGGCACAGCATCCCAGGCACAGCATCCCACGGGGATGAGTTAGGTGGGCAAGAGCATCAGTCTGCTCCCTCTCCACCACTGCCTTCCCTCCTCCATTCATTCCCTTGCCTGGTGCTGTGAGGCCACCTGGAGCCACACAATGGCAGTGGAAGGCAGATCTAGGGGTCCCAACCCAGGGCCTCCGTACACCCCCTCGGGTACCATCTGCACCCCCTAGCCCTCCCCTGCCACTTCTGGCACCCTTTCTCCTCACTGAGACAGAAGTGGAAGGAGAGGAGTTGGGCTCCCAGCTTGGACCAGACCCTTGCATTCCCTGATTACCAGTGTGTGGCGTGTCAGGACACCAAACCGGCCTCTGTCCCTGATTCCTCACAGGTGAAGAAATGGAGATACCGCAGCCTCAGCGGGCAGAGAGGGCGCTTGGTGAACTTGTCTGAAAGGCTCAAAGTGAATCTCCTCTGCAGCAGCCGAGGCCAGGGTTTGGGACTTCCTCCCGCCATCTACCCCGGGAGGCGGCTGAAACACCACGTGGGGGTGCACCGGGTCCCAGCCCCCAGCGCCGCGCCTCCAGCTGCTCCCAGACCTTGCTCCGCACCGCCCGCGGCGCGCGCTCCAGCAAAGTTTCCGCGTCTGCCACCCGCCCGCGTCCAACACCTGTTCGTGGTTCTGCAGCGCCTCAACCACCAGCGCGTGTCCGCACTGCCTTACCTGCCCCCGGGTCTCTGGAGGGTGCCTGGGGCATAGTCCGCGCCTCCGCGGTCTCACCTGCTGTGAGTTAGGCGGACTGCCAACCTCAGGCTTAGGGATCAGTCTGGACTATCTCGGGGCTCCGGGGGCGCCTCGGTGGGACCACCTTCGCTCGTCTACACCGCCTCGGCGGCCCTCGGGTCACAGAAGACGCCCCCCGCTCAGGGGCCGAGTCCACACCGCCTCATAGATGCCTTAGCTCGGGACCGCGTTCACACCGCTTACGGCTCACAAGACCTTTCAGAGCGCGGACCCGCGCAGACCCCGCAACAGCCGCTCAGTGTGGGGATGGTGCCCCGATGCGATCCTCCCGCCGGAGGAGGGGGGGGGCTGCTTACCTTGCCCGCGCCCTCACGCTCCTGTCCCAGCGATGCTGTCTCTTTCATACATTTTGCAATATTGTCGGTGGCAAAAGAAAATGTTATAAATCCTCTCCCGGTCACGTAGCTGTCCCCCAACCTCCCTCTTTCCTTTTTTTTTTGGCCTTTCGGACAATACTCGGCCCCAACGATCGGCCACTGGCGAGGGGGCTACAAGCAGGCGCGGCTGGCGGGGTGGGGCGTGGTCTGGGGCGGAGCCTGGGCAGGCAGAGGGCGGGGTCGGGCGGGGCGCTAGGGCTCTGGCCGCCCTCCTGGGGGAAACTGCGGCCGGCGACTAGCGCTCCTCTTCCTGTTCCTGATTGGTTGGCCAGCCGGCAATGCTGACACCTGATTGGCTGAGACGAAGACGGGACTCGGGCAGTGGGGGTGGGAGATTAAGGGTTTCATTCTTTGCCTTGTCTTTCCTGTGGCCGCCGCTCCTCTTTTGGGCCCTCCTGACATCTGCAGACTTTTCCTCGCTGCTTCCGTGCACCCCATCATAACACTTAACTACCCAAAATAAAACTCTTTTTTTTTGTCCTTTTCTACCAAATAGGTAGCACCTTAAGGTCGGGACACAGGGTTTGTGCTGCTCCCACTGGTATCTCCAGGACCTGGCACACAGTAAGGTGCTCAAAACGTGTTAGCTTGAATTTATAAAAAATGTACATACAGATTTTTAGAGCTATCTTTGCGGCTGGTAACACCCCAAGAAGATGGTATTACTGTTCTTCAAGAATGGAGAGATTGCGGTGCACAGAAATGCTATCCCCTGGGAGTGAATGACAGAACTGAAACTGGGACATGCTTACATCATTGGACCTCAGACTTCCTCTTCACAGCGAGGCCCTGTGGAGTGTCAGGGCCTCAGTTTCCCATCTATCAAAAGAGAGTGTTGGATCAGAGCAGAAGATGTGTTAGAAAGATGAGCTTGGCAGTAGGAATGAGACAGCCCCAGCCTCCACGTTAAAATCCCGGTAGCCTGCTGGGCCCTCTCTTTCCCTGGGACCCCCTCCTCTCTAAATCACAGGGGAAATTGGAAGCACTCTGCTCAAACCAGGCTACCTTGCCCCCCTCTGAGGGTGTGGGGGCAGGTGGGAGAAGCAACTGAGTTGAGCAGGCATGCTATTCTGGGGGTAGGGCAGTCCTTGGGAACTCCTCAGGGTCCTTTCAATTGTGGGGTGATATCTGATAAGGGATAGGGAAGAGGGCTTCCTCTGACAAAGGAGGGTGTAGGAGCTGCTCCTGGAGTTGGGGGAGAGGGGGAGGGTTAATAGACCAGAAAAATTAGGATCCTGGGCAGCCAGATTCAGGCATGTAGAGGAGCCAGCTTGGTGGCACAGTGAGTTCTCCTTGTGTCTCTGTCTTGTCCTGGCCTTCTTATCAAGACACCAGTCATTGGATTGGGGCCCGCCCTACTCCAGTATGACTTCATCTTGATTACATCTGCAAAACCCCTATTTTCAAATCAGGTTACAATTACAGGTACCAGTGGTGAGGACTTCAATATATCTCTTTGGGGGACACAATACAACCCACAACAAGGCTCAGTGAGGAAAGGACATTCTGGTCAGAGGGGAGCACGAGCAGAAGCCTTGAGGCTGCCCAAGTTAGATTACCGTCCTAGCTGCCCCCTGCTCTCTTAGGGCTAATCTCCAGCTCCTCTAGGTTCCTGGTACCTGGCGGCTGCCTGAACAGAGCCAGGAGGGGGCTCACCCTCTGGATATCAGGCCTTCTCAGGCCTCTCCTTCCAGCTGACCCTGCCCAGCCTTGGGCCCTGAGGACAGGTCAGCTTGCCTGTCCCTCCCCCCCCTGCCTGCCTAGTCCCCACCCCCACCCGCATCCCGAATGCAAGATGGACAAGGACAATAAAAGCTGTTTCACAAGCAGGTGGTGATTAATCGCCAAGTTAATTAAAGAGGCAGTAATTACGCTCAGATTTCAGAGGAAGGAGTGATGTCTTAGGCAGGGGTGTGTGGTGAGCGTAAGTCCCCCTGAAGAGGTGGGCCCAAAAAACAGAAAGGATTTGAAAAGGCAGGAAGAAAAACGAGTAACATTTTTTAAAAAGTGGATGCTTCAACCATAGATATAATGTTTTATTTGTCAGTCAGATGGTGGACTATTTAAGCTTGTCTCTGTACTTTGCCATGTCTTTGAAATATTTAATTAACAGTGACAAAAAAAAAAGGCAAGCGGAAGGTTAAGCATTTCTAAGCTCCAGTTTGGGATTTATAAATGGCCTCAAATACCAGCGTGCCTCACTTTACACAATGGAGAAGGCCTTAAAATTATGTGTAAATCGAATCCCGTTTGCCCACCCAGTACGTCCGAACGCCAGCGATGCTCTATCTTCATTTCTGATTGATTTTCCCTGGCAGAGGCGCAGAATTCTTCGCTTTAAGTGTCAGGCTCTCTCTGTCAAGTAGTTAATGACCTATAAAGCACTTAAAACATACTGGAGGAGATGCTATTTGGAGGCACCCTGTGGTGTACCCTCTCCAATTGTCAGTAATCACCACTCATTTATTTGCTCTTATTGGTTTGGAATTTGCTATCAGGTTTCCCTAAAGTGGAAAGGTCCAATTCCATATGGGTCCAGATGGGTGCTGGGGTTTGCACCCAGGAACAGCAGCAGCAGCAGGCGAGGAAGGAAAGGACCCTTTCCTTGAGATTCCTTGATCATGGGGGCCCTGGTCACCTCTCCGTACACCTTCCCTAACTACCTCATTCCTCCTGCAGCTGTGGCCACCATGACCGCCCCAGTTTTTTCTCATCATCTGTCTGCAGCCTCAGCCTGTCTCCAGAGTCCTGACCTATTCTCTTAGCTGCCTTTGGGACACCTCCCCCTGGTCGCCGCCTGGATTTCTCTTCCTGGTTTTTGCTGATCCACTTCTGTGCTTTTCGTTACGTTCGTTGAAGTCAGCCTCTGTCAATTGGATGGGAGTATGGACACCTCTTCAGCCCTATGCCTTGAGGCCAGCAGGCTAACAGGTCTTTTGGGGCCCCCTCTGAAGTGGCTCTAAAGTCTGGTCCCTTGCCCCGAGCTCTGCCACTATGGCCTCAGTCCCAGCCCCTAAGCTTTTGTCTATCTCAGCAGCTTCCAAATTGGAATAGGCCATCCTCCCCAGAGCCACTCACTCAAGCTGTCTCCTAAAGAACAGTATAGGGGATTTCGCTCTCCTGCTTTGCAACCTCTGTGTGCTCCTCAGGCTTCAGCCTGGTATCCATGGCCCCTCACAACCTGAGTCTGGTGTCATCTCCCCAGGCTCCCCCCAAGCGACTCACATTCCCTGCCATCTGACTCCACCTGTCTTCAGGCCTTTGTTCATGATATTCTCTATCTGGAGTACCCTCTTCCTTCAAGGCCCTCACTTCCAGGAAGCCTTCCTTGATTTGCCCAGGCAGAGTAACTGTCCTCCTTGAGGCTCCCATAAGCCTTACTTATCACAATGCATTTCCCCTAGGTTTCCTGGGTGTCTGCCTGCCTTGTCATTCATTCAGGGGCATTTATTGAGTGTCTACTGGGAAAGGAATTGTTCAGAGTATCAGGTCTGGAATCAGACACGCCCAAGTTCAAATCCAGCTTTGTCCCTTGCCAGCTGAATGAACTGGGGCACTCGCTACCCCGCTCTGAGCCTCAGCTCCCTCCTCTGCAAATGCCCCAGAGCTGGTGCCTGCCCCAACTGGAGGATGACACCAGCCTGGTGAGGTCAGTGCTGAGAGCGAGAGAAGAGGCCCAAGGTTGGGGTGAGCATGAGGCCATGGTGGCAGCAGCCTCTAGGATCAGAGCTGTGTAGGGCTGCTGTAACCAATTACCACAAATGTGGTGGCTTAAAACAGCGCACATTTATTCTCTTACAGTTCTGGAAGCCAGAAATCTAAAATCAGTTTCACTGGGTGGATATCAAGGTGTCAGCAGGGCCACACTCCCTCCAGAGGCTCTTTCCAGCTTCTAGAGCTGCATGCCTTGGCTCATGGGCCCTTCCTCCATTTTCAAAGCCAGCAGCGCAGCATCTTCAAATCTCTCTGATTTCATGTCACGTTGCTTTCTGCCTGCTGTCTGTTATCTCTCTCTGCATCCCACTTATCAGGACACTTGATTGTGATAATCCAGGATAATCTCCTCATCTCAAAATCCTTAATCACGTCTGCAAAGCCTTTCACAGGTTCCAGGGATTAGGCTGTAGATGTCTTGGGTGGGGGTGGGGTGGGAATGGGGGGTGTTATTGAGCCCACTGTAGAAGGCAACCGAGCCAAGTGGTTCACATCTCGAGCTCTGACGTCACTTCTGGGACTTGAATCTCAGCGGCACTATCTGCCAGCTGTGTGGTCTTGGTCAAGTTGCTGCATCTCTCTGATCCTCAGTTTCCTCATCTACAAAATGGGAACAGCGCCTAGCTCCAGATAAGAACTCAGTGGGCGTTTAAATACTAGGCAAAGGGAACTGCATGCGCCAGAGCCTGGAGGTTGAGAGAGGCCCCAGAAAGACCCTTTTGAAGGAGGAAGGGAGGAAGGGCAGGAAAGGGGACAGGGCAGGACAGGCTAGGGAGGAGGGGTAGAGGGAGGAGCTGACCAGGTCCCAGGGAAGTGTGTGTGTGTGTGTGTGTGTGTGTGTGTGTGTGTGTGTGCATGTTCTGTCCTGGGAAGAATGGAAAGGGGACACAAAGTGTTTAAACAGGACTGTCTTTGTTTCCTCTTATTGGGATATAATCCACATATCATAAAATTCACCCTTTAAAGTGTGCAACTCAGTGGTTTTTAGCTTAGTGACAAGGTTGTGCGACCATCAGCACTCTCTAAATCCAGAACACTTTCATCACCCCGTAGAGAAACCCTGTACCCTTTAGCAGTCGCTGCTCCTCCCCCAGGACAGGGCAGTTTTCGGATGGAGTGTCCTAAAGCTCTCCGCAGTCTCCAACTCCAGGCTTGAACCCAGGAAGAACTGAGATGTGGGGTAGGAGTGCCTGCTGAAGGGCCGGCCCCACCTGGGCTCGTCTTCCTCCCCAGCCCCTCGCAGTTCCTCACTTTATCTGAGGAAACAGGGATGACAGGAGCGGCAGCTCAGCGCGCACTGTATGCACCACAGTTGCCATTTTTCTTTCTGGACCTGGTCACTTGGCTCCAGAGTCTCTTTCTCCCCTGGGACTCACCTGTCCTGACAGGTCCTGGCTCCACCCCCCACACACATGGCACCTCAGGGCTCCTCCCACACAAGGCAACACCTATGGGGCTGCTAGAGGAAGGTGGGGGGGGCATTTGAAGCTGGGTCCTGACACGTTTCCAGGGAGGCTGGAGTAGGGAACCTTTTGAAGGCCTGAGCAGCTCTGAGCCTCTCCTACTCTTGGGGTGGCTGCGACTCAGCTGGCATATGAGGGACCCACAGGGGGCTTCTTTAGTGCTCCCACCCTGCACCTCCCATTGGGCTTAGTCCTGCTGGCTGCTTGGAGGGTCCCAGGCCCTGCACGGCCAGGGCTGTCTGGCCTAGCCTAGAGGCAGCTGAAGCAGGAGGAAAGGCCATCTGGTGAGGAAGGACAGCAGTCAGGACATCGCCGAGCCGCTGAGGCATCCCCTGGCAGTGACAGGGACTTCTGGGATCAATTAGCAGAACCACCCTAACAGGGCTCAAGGCCTCTGACGCAGGCTCCACAGGCACGTGTCATCGATCGGAGACTCTGACAGCCTCAGCAGCCAGGCGGGGAAGCGAGGGCTGCTGGTGGCCTTTCTCATGTGCCTGGGCCTCACTGCCAACAGCTGGGCACAGATCCTGCCCCTTTCCATCAGGCGGGAGGGGGCAGGCCTTCCTGAACCTTTCATTGTCTTGTCTCTCCTGCTGTTGTGGGTGCAGCAACACGTCTGTCTCAATTTTCACATACGTAAAATGGGTCACGTACTCATTAGAGATCACTTCCTGGAAATTGGAAAAAAAAAAGAAATCATTCTCCCTCTTCCGGCAAGAACTGGCACTAAATTGCTAGCCAAGAAAAAGGTTCACTTATTTTTTAAACAGATGGCTCTTGAGCCCCTGTTATGAGTCAGGCATGAAGAGAAAAAAGCCAAGTGTTCTGCTCCCCATGCTCAGAGAGCCCGGCCTGGAACCTCCTGGGGGAGGTGGATGTGTGTGGATTGATTGAATGAGAGGCAGTCAGAGCAATGAGAGAAATAAATTGCTTGGTAGGGGAGGGTGTTTGGGGGAAGGCTTCGTGGAAGAGGTGGCATTTGAGCAGAAATTCCTGCTCAGGTTCAGAGATGGGGAGTTTGGCACCTTGGGGAACAGCAGCTGTGGATGGGAGCATGGATGGGCCGTGGGGTGACTTTGGGCCAGCAAGAGCTGGTCAGAAATGAGGCTGATGGCCTCCATGGAGACGAATATGAGACTGGTATCCCAGCCCCAGCACAAGGCCTGGCGCATGGCTGGAGCTGAGGGCTGTGAGGGTCCAGAGTGCAGGGCTGAGGGTCCAGGCCTTCATCCTGTGGACAGTGGAAGCCGCTGCGAGGTTTTCTATCAGGCGTGAGGTGGGGGTCCAACCTCATCCTTTTGCATGTGGATGTCCATTTCTCCCAGCACTATTCGTTGAAAAGACTGCTTTTCCCCCATTGAATTATCTTGGCCCCTTTGTTGAACAGGTTTGACCATAAATGGAAGGTACTGAAAGGTTTTGAGGGGGAGTGGGTGGTCAGATCTGTGCTATTGAAAGGTTTATTTGTTGACAGAGACTGGGGAGGGTTGGAAGGAGGAGGGGTTGGAGGGAGACTAGATGGGTGGGCTTGATGGAGGAAGGAAGTGGGGCAGGTGAGAAAACCAGATCAGCCCTGCCGTGGTGGGGAGCCATGTACAGGGCTGCGCCCCGATTGAGGTCAGTCAGAAAGCAATCCCATGGCCTGTGGCACTCACTGGGAATCGGGATGGGGTGGGTACAGGGAGGGGGTGGGGGTGATAGAGAAAAAACCTGTGCTCCTGGGCCTCTTAAGGTCTGCAACGTGGTAAAATTAAACCCTCTCTAGATAGAGCCGTTGCAAGTAGGTTTTCAGGTAACGAGGGGACTGTAAATGTGGAACAATACCAATTACAGCAGCATTATCCTGGATTATAAAGCTTCTGAGAGGCGGCTCACACTTCCAGGCGTGCTGTGCCGGAAATTTCCAAGGGAGGTTTGGGGCCCAAATGTCTAGGCTGCCTGAAGCAGGCCCACAGTGGGTGTGAATTGCCAGGCGGGTGCGGCCCCGCCACCTCTACTGACCTGCCTCCATTTCCCCAAGGAGATAGACCACTGCGGGGGGGGGGTGACAAAAGGACACCCCCCAACTCCCACAGGTCTGAGAACCAGGTATGAGCAACGTCAGGCTGACAGGACATCTATGAAGGAAACTTGTCCCTTCGTGAACTGTGTCCCAGGAGGCAGCGAGTCCCTCTAAGGCCCTTTATGGTCCTCTCCCCGCCCACCCCCTTCCCTGACCTGTGAGGCCACGGGACAGCGTAGAGTTGGAGCCATCCCAGCGCTGCCCCTTCTGGGCTGTGTCACCTCTAGACAGTCAGCTTTTCTGAATCCTAGTTTCTGCTTGGACAAAATGGGGAGACAAGCCCCCCACTTCACAGGGTGCTTTCGGGATTAAATGAGATATTGTAGATAAAGAGCCCAAGGAGTAGGAGGCAGCACACCTTCCATGCGTGACGATTTGACAGTGCCTGCTAAAACAGTACATGTCCACACCCTGACAGGTCTGCAGCTGTGTCCAAAGATGATCCCTGCAGCCCCTTCTGTGAGGCTGGAAAACTGTGGGCTGAAAAGGCCATTATAAGGGCCTGATTAAATTAGGGCCCACTGGTCCCGTGGAATCCATTGCTGTGAGCAGCGCCTGGCAGCTCCGATGTGCTGTCACAGGCAGACCCCCACCTCGTGGGGCTGCATGAACAAAGCAAGCACAGATGACGCCTACAGGAGGATGCCACTGAAGCTTTTCAGAGCCCTGCACAAGCACTATATAGTTTATATCTTCATATATATGCACATATACGTAGATGCAATAAAAGCCCAGAGGAAAGCACGCGCAGATGACCCAGTGGTCACCTCTGGGGAAAGGACTGGGATGGAGGCTGCAAGGAAGCAGGAGCATCAGAGGGAATGTCACTTTGTTGTAGTTTCATGTTTTACCGCAATTTGCACCCGCATCACCTGAGTAGATACACACATGAAAAGACAACATGCTAACACCAAGCGCAGAGAGGAGGAACTGAACCGTGCTGGGTCAAGGCTCCAAGGCCGCAATTACACCACAGGCCAGAGGAGCCTGGGAAGGAAGTTGTCTCAGTGCCTCAGTACCGATGTCCCTAACTCTAGGAGTCTGGATTCAGGGATGGGGAAGCCCCTCAGGTGCACAAGTGACACCAGAAGGGACAGAGAGATACCATTCTGTCAGCCTGGCTGGGCCAAGACTATAGCCCACCTCTCCTGGCTGAGCAGTCTGCCAAGAAAACTATTGAACTACATAAAAAATCCATCCTGGAAACCCCAGAGGCATCCTTAAAATGGAGCATGGTCTTTAAATTAGAATGTTAAACAAACAAAAAAAAAGGCAGATTTGCCTGTAACTTGGTTTCAGGTTAGTGAGAGCTGGTGGCCAAAACGCAGCGGCTGTGCCCGGCGGAACACCTCCCGCTCACCTCCACCGCCACCTCCCACCCTTGCCAAGGTCCTGTCATGTTGGTTGTGAAGGTGGGGTTCCATGTACGACTGGCACGTGTTCCCATGGAAACTCCGCTTTGCAGATTCCTCTGGAAATTGTTGCCGGGGAGGGGCCACCACTTCCCACACCCACTTTGCAGTTTGGCTTCCAGGGATGGTTTTCTCCAGCAAGTGCTGAGAGGAGCAGAAGCAGAAGGGAGGATTGGAGGCGGAAACCCGCCCAAAGGGGCAGAATGGGCCATTTCTGAGCTGCTACCCTGGAGAGGCCAGTGGAGGCTGAGGGTGTCAGAAGCAGTTGAAACGTTTCAGATGCCCCAAGGCTCTGAAGAGGGTGGCAGGGCATGACCTAGGAGGAGAGATGGTGGGACCCCCCCCCCGTCAGAGCAAGGGTAGGCCAGGCTGAGAAGCATCCTCTGAGACCCCCTCTGTGGTGGGGCCTTGGGGTAGGGTCCCAACAAAAGGAAGCGGTGCCTGAGGCCTGTTCCTCAGGGCTGCCTGGGGCTTCTCGTACCCGTACTTTGCCTGGGGTCCACCCTCAGGATGGCTGCCACTTGCCATTGGGGTCTAAGACTCCCCTTCACCTGGGTCTCACCTGTTACCCCTCAGGGCACCGTCCCTTGGGCACTCTCCCAGCTGCCCTTGCCTCCTGATCACACACACACACACACACACACACACACACACACACCCCTCCGCTTGCCTTGCCCCCAACCCCCAGGAGGCCTGCCCCTCACTTAGCAGACTCCCTCCACACTGGCTCCTGGAAGCCTGCTTTTCCTGGAGGATTACTGGGGAAGGAAACACACCAGCGGCACACCAAATGAGCCTCTGAACAAGCAGGGAGTCCCCCATCTGTTCTCTCTGAGCAACGCGGAGCAGGCTTGATTATCACTTAAACCCAGCTTCAAGTGGACATGGTTGGTGGGAGGTGGAACTGGGGTTCAGAGAACCCCAAAATGACCTCTCCTCTCCTCTAGGCATTCAGTCACAGGCAGGCTGCTGTAAGACGCTCCCTTTTCTTTCCCCTCCCTCACTGTCACCCTTTGCCCCTGCACCAGCCCATCTCCACAGGCTGTCTGGGGGTTGGGGAACAGGTGCTCAGTCTCCTTTGCTCCACACTGGGTGTCCCAGAACATTCTTCCCTCGCCCTCCCTCATGTCAAAGCCCCTCCGAGGATCCCACCCTTCCACACTGACCCGCCTCCTCCCTGCCTCTCTCCTTGCTCACTGAAGATGTTAAAACCTCCTGGCTTCACAGCCTTGACCTGAACCAGACCTCGGATCCATGCTGGCAAAGTCTGTGTCCACAAGAGGGGTGACGGATTGGTCCCTAAGGGCCCCACAAGCCACAGGGAGGAGTTGGGAGTTTGTTGCAAGTCAGGTGGGAACTGTGGAAGGTTACGAGGGAGGGACAGGACCCACAGGGAGAAGAAATTGGAGGCAGGGCAGCCGTGCGGGGGCCTGGACCAAGGTGTGGCGATAACTCTGCCAGGTTCCCCTCTCCACCTGTGGGGCCAACTAGAAAAGGCTGATTCCCAGCCAGGGGGCCTAGGGTCCAGGGGCTGAGCACAAGAGGCCAGGCCCAGCGAGGAGGCCTCCTCCTGGTCTTGCTGGCTTTGGTGTTCTTGGGGAGGCTCACTGCACCCTGAACAGCACCCCCCCCCCACCCTGGCCTGGCCTCAGGCTGTTGGAGTCAGGACCCTGGAAGGTCCTGCTGGAGGCTTAGGCGGCTCTGCCTTCCTAAATACACATGAAGTTCACTAAACTCCAGCCTCCTGGGGAGGAGAGCCCGCTCCACTCCACCTTATAATCCAGCTCAGAGCCCCGCTTGCCGTAGGCTCGAAGGCCGGGCTCAGAGCCAAGCTGGGAGGCTGTGGACTGTCCTGTGGGCCCAGGGAGGTTCAGTGTCATCCTAGCAGAGGGGCTGAGGGCTTCCTCTGGACATCAGGCTATGCCCACCCCCCACCCCCAGTCTTTCTATCCCTGCAGTGAGGGGCCTGTGCTACCAGAGCTGGTGGCCCAGTGCTGGCTCAGGGGCAGAGTCGGGGCTGCACCTTGGGCCCCCACCTTTCCTAGACACATTTGGGGTTCATGTGTGAGGGCACCTCAGGGGCCTCTGGGGCAGCGGCGGGTGGGGAGGGAGAGCTGTCTTGCACATTTTACAAGTGAGAAAACAGTGAAAAGCTGAAGGAGAGACGGGGGAGAGCCTGGCAGATAGCCCCTGGCTTCCTGTGAGATGGGCTGCTGTGGAGTGAGGTGAGAGGCCATGGGAACAGACATGGCTCAGGGCCAGGCACTGAGGGACCACCGTTCACACAGGGCCCAACCTTTTGCAACATGAAAGGCCCCCTTCGGCCTATCCAAGGGAGGCCCCAGGCAGCAAGCCACGCAAGCTAGACCATGATGGAGAGAGGTGACCTTCAGGCAGCTGGGACTGGCCCTGGGCCAAGAGGGAAGGTGCTGTTCTGACCTCCATCTCCAGGGGCCAGAGGCTGGACACAAGGCAGGTAAAGGCAGAGGTGGATGGGGTTAGGATGGGCCAGACAGAGGGCCTTTGGGGGACGGGGCCTTAGGTGGAAGGAGAAGCAGCTTAGGCCCTGAGGGTGGAGAAGGCTGGAGGGGCAGGGGGCGATAAAGCAGTTGGCACGGTAAGTATAAAGGGCCAGGCTAATGGGAGACAACCTCGGGGTCCTTCTTGGGGATTAGAGAGCTTCCGGTTGTTCAGCTTCCATTTAACTAGCATCTGCCCCTCTCCTGCTCAGAACCCAGATCTCCTTCCTCACTAGCCTGTGCCCAGGACCCCTCTGCTCCAGGCCCCCCAGGCCTCTCGCCACTTCCTCAGCCTCCAGCTCTGTCCCTGAGGCCAGCCCAGCCTCTGCATGGTTCATTCTTACCCATGCCCCATACTTCCCACGCCAGCCCTTGGTTCACATTGCATAGCCGCCTTGTGCCTTTGGCCTAGATGGGCAGGGGGCAGGGAGGGGGGTCATTTGCATAGTTGCTCCTTTATTCATCCACTTCACGATGCTTGCTTGCACACTCAGCACCTGCGAGGGCCCCTCCCGAGGAGCTCCAGGTCGGCCTTGCAGGCAGATGCCATGTGAGCCTGTGTGTCTGAGGGGATGAGGAGGACTCTGGAAATGGGTGGTGTCCAAGAGAGCCTTAAAGACTGAGAAAGGGCCCGCCTGGCAGAGCGCCGGGAGATGGGAAACACTCAGTGGGTATGACTGGGGCACAGAATGGGGGTGGGGGCAGGCCAAAGCAGGAAGGGCCTTGAATGTGGGGGTGAGGTGATGGAGTGCCCCTGGGGCCTCACTCCTGGTACAGATCAAGTCTTTGGAGGGAGGGGCTGCCCGGCCCCTGATCCAGGGCAAGACCTGTGGGCAGGTGGAGCCCCGTCTTATAGATTTTCATAGACCTCGTTAAAGTCACTGACATTCTCAAACGCATGCGGTTTCTCCTAGGGGAAAAAAAAAGAAAAAACAATAGGTAGGGAAAAGAACAAACTTGCACTGATTTAGTTTTAGTCAGATGGCTTCCTGCATAGCTGCGACAGGAAAGCCTGTTCTTGTCCCCAAGCCCACCTCGCCAGCCTCTTCTTCCGCCATGCCGCTCCACCCCTGCTGTCTGCTCTCCTGCCCCGCGAGCCTCCCCTTTTCTGCCTCAGGGCCTCCCTACATGCTCTTCCCTCTGTCTGGGGTGCTCCTTCAATCCCACCCATTCCCCCACCACCTCCTATTCACCCTGCAGGGCTCGTTCAGCATCCCTGAGGGCCCCCTCCCTAGCCCTGGTCTGGTCCCTCTCCAGAACCCACCCCTCAGAAGGGGCCACAAATGTCTCTGTGTTTGTTGAGTCAGTGACCCTATTCCTGTAGCCTCGAGGCTCCCAGAGGGCAGGGACATGTCTAACCATCCTGGCCGGCACCCCAGGGCCTGGCACAGGGCAGGCACTGCCTGGGGTGACCCAGACACCCTTGGGGGTCCCAGGATAGGAAAGCCCTGTTTCCAGTCAAGGCCTAGGTCAGGGCTGAGCATAGAAAGGGCTTTGAGACTAGGAGACTCACCCAACAGTGCCTGACTGGGCCGCCTGTGCTGGGGGAGGCCAAGCCCACCCCTCACTTCCTGATGGTTCTTCCAAGGAGTCCACAGGCCCACCTACAACCCATGGACTCCTATACCCGCTTAATAATCCTTCGTGCTTTATGGTGTCCATATCTCTGGTGCAGACTTTTCTTAACTTGGAACTCATTTGAATTCGGAGGCAGTTGGTTTTAGAACAAAGTGTCACTCATCCACTTTACTGATGAGCAAACAGGGGTTTAAGAGAGAATCGTGATCAAGTGAAATGCCTTGGCACCTAGCATGATAATAAGAGAGCTCTGACCTGACCAGCCCCGGGTGGCACCAGCTCCTGACTTCAGCTAACATCAGCCTGGGGGCAGCTAGAAGCCTAACACCCTCTGCCTGACTGGCCGCTGTAGACACTACACTGTGCCCAGCGGTAGTTACAACAGCTCACATAGCATGGGCGCCTACTGGTCCCGATGCAACATTTGGTCCTCATGGTAAATCCATGAGGTGAGTCAGTTCACAGACAGGACATTCAGGCACAGAAGGAGCCCCTTGGCTAGGGATGCACAGCTGGTGAGGCGGGGAGCCGGGCTTCCAGCCCACCAGTGCCCCTCCCCGCCAGGCCAGGCCAGGCCAGGCCAGCTGCCTTGGGAGAGGCCTCTGATTCAACAGCAGGTGTTCACTCCCATGGTCCTACTTACCCCCATTTCACAGATGAGGAGAGGGTCAGGTGGAATGAGAGGGGGAGCCAGGCTGGCTGCCTGGCGCCCTGCATACCTGGGAGAGAAGGTTCTGGCTGGGGGGCGGGCTGCTGGCCTCGGTCTGCATGCAGGCGTAGACCTCAGTCTCTCGGCGCTGCAGGGCCTGCAGGAGACAGTGTGAGGGTCAGAGGAAGGTAACCACGGGCCAGGGCCCCAGCCCCAGCAGCCTGGCCTCCCTACCTGTTATGGACCACTCCCGCCTGCAGGAGCCCAGGCGATGGGCAGAGCCCTGTGGGCCACAGCTTGTGAGGGGACACCCATTTCTCCCAGCCACTCCGTGCAGGGTCACACTGCTGGACCTGTGCATCTGCCATTCCCTCTTTTGGAACCACCTCATCCTTTTCCTGCTTTTACAGGGTGACACCTCTCTGTGCCCCCTGCCACCTCCCTCACACCATCTCAAGTCCCCAGCCAGCAGCCTCCAGCCATGATACCTGTGGCCACAACTCCAAGACGATGCCCTCCTGGCATCCATCCTCACTCCCCGGGTCCAAAGTCCCTGCCCCTTTGAGGATCCTAAACGCCTGTCCACACTGCCCCTTGACCCCCATCCCCCAACCCCGCCTGCACTCATGGATGACCCAGATACCCTATTGGGGTCACTCTTCTGTCCTATAAAACTGTGCTTGGCTTGTCTCTGGATCTCTGAACCTCACCAAACGAGCTACGATGAGAGGACTCCTGAGTGTGTGTCTTGGGGCCACACTCACTCTTGGCTCAGCTATGAGCCGCCTGACCAGAGGCCTCAGAACGGTAGAAAGAACCAGGGCTTTGAAATCAGACAAGACTGAGTTCAACTCTCGGCTCTGACACTTGCCAGCCATGGGCAGCCTCTCTGTGCCTCAGTTTCTTCATCTGTAAAGTGAGAATACTCTCTATCTTGTAGGCTCAATGCATTAAATGAGACACTGAGCATGAAGGGCCCAGGACAGGGTCTGGTAAATAGTATGTGCTTAACAACTGTTGAATCATCATCAATTGAATGATCATCAAGGGAAGCTTGATGTCTCCCTCCCCTCTCTGTGGTCACAGCCTGGACCCTCCCTCAGACCCTGTTGGGCACTGGGGTCCCATGCAAGGGGCAGACACTGCTCGTTGGGACTGTCAAAGCAGAGCCACCAACAGCCTAACCAAGAGGCAAGAACCTTTCCTTCCCACATGTACTGTTATATGGAAGCCGGCTGGTTGCCAAGGAGGTGGTTTCCCTGGCAACAGGCAAGCAGGGGTTGCCGAGGCAGGCTGGAGAGACAGGTGGTGCTCTGAGGCAAGAAGGAGGGGAGGTGTGGAGGGGAGGCAGGAAGGAGGCGCCGAGAGGTAGCTGGGGATGAAGACCTGTGTAATAAACCATTTGGCTCTTGGGAGACACTCACTTCAGGGGCATCACTCACAGGAATGACAGGGTGGCTCTAGGGACCAGTTCAAGTGGACTCTGAGTCAGAAAGAGGGTGGAGCTTAGGAGAGGGGCTTCCAACCTGACTCCAGGTAGGAAAGAAGACAGGGCCACCCCAAGGAGGAGCCCAGTTTCCTGTGGAAGGCAAGTTCTTTTTTTATTTTTTTTATTGTGAAATACACATTTTAAAAAAAATTAGTTTCAGCTGTATAACACAGTGCACTAGTTATACTTTTTACCCCTCAAAGTGACAACCCCTCTCCCCCAGGAAGGCAACTTCTAAGTCCTGCTCTGGCCTGTCGGGTCATCATGCATGCCCAGAGCACCAGCTACCACCGGCAAATCTGGCACACGAGACAGGATCTGCCCCTCAGCAGCCCTGTGCCTCTACCCTCTGTCCACCCAGGCCTGGATCTCCACAGTTCTGACAGCCCCTCCAAGCTGGACGTTTCTGGTCACAGAAAGAAGAGAGGCAAAGGGCCTCCTTGCTGACATTCGGTAGGAGAGCAGATCTGGGGTCCCACAGGTGGCTCCGTCCTCCCTCACGTCCAGCTCACATGGGCTGCCCACCACACATTAGCCCAGAGAGGCCCAGAGATGTCTCAGGTCACATAGTCCTTCAGTGGTGGAACCCACATTGGAACTCAGGCTTCCTGTCCCCAGCTCTACGTGTTCCCACTGGCTCGGGCATGTGGCCAGGGGCTTTCCGAGCCAGAAAAGAGCACCTGGGACCCCGCAGGCCTCTGCCTTAGGACCTCACAGGCCTCTGCGCACACTGGCAGGTGGCCATGCTGTGGGGCAGGAGCAGCTGCGGGGCTGAGGGCAGGGGAGGCTGCGGGGCTGAGGGCAGGGGAGGCTGCAGAGGGACTGCCAATTAGCAGCTGCAGAGTGAAGCCTCTGACAAGCTCTGATCTGCTGGCTGCATTTGCATTCAGGCTGTGACCTGCATCACTAGGCTGTGAAATGCAGGCAGCCTTGTCACAATGCACTTCTGAGGCTCTGAGCCAGACCCTCCTGGCCTGCCTAGGGGGTGATGGAGCCTGCCTCCCTCAGGGTGTGTCTGCTGGGAGGAGACTGCCCAGGCCTCTGAATGGCTGCGCTGGGAGAGCTGGGCCTGGGGCTGTGCTGTGTTAGGACTGGATTAGGCAGCGCTGGGGCTATGCTGGACTGTGCTGTGTTGTCTCTCCTGGGCTGTGAGGTACTGTGCTGGGCTGCGCTGGGCTGGGGCTGTTTGTCTGGGACTCAGGCACTCCATGTTCTTTGCCTCCTGATGCTCAGTAGGCAATGGTGCTGACCTGAGCCGTCATCGGCCCTGGCAGAGGGGTCAAGTCAGTGCCAAGGCCTTCTTCCAAGAAGGCTGAGGCCAGAGCTGAAGTCAGCTACCCTGGGGCAGGAACTAAATTGAGGGTCTTAGACATAGGTCCCCCTGTAATACCCCCCCCAACCCCATCCCCCACCCCCATGACCAAGGAAACACAAGCGCTGTGCTCTCATGGGCACCTACATGCAGAGATTTGCATGATGCCCACTGGGGGGCAGATGGGTGAGATCTGGAGGTTGTTCAGAATGGAGCATTACTCAGTGAAGGGGCACCTCTGCTCTAGGTCAAGGTCCTGGCATGTCTGAAGTGAATGGCGCACTGCAGTGACAGGAGTCTGGGGAAACAGTCTAAGGACAGGCCTCCAGTGCAGGCCTCTCGTGCCAGGCCAAGGAGCTGGAAGGGAACCGCTGGAGGTTCCTGGGTGGGGAGCGACGGCATCGGTGGTGGTGTGTTAGGGAGGTCCCTGCTGCTGCAGTGAGGAATTGGGAGGGGCTGGGGGCTGAGAGCAGGCAGAGGCTGGCACAGAGCTGTCGGTGGCAAATGCTGCTGAGGGAAAGTGACACCACAGTACTGATGCCATAGGAGTGCCCACTCTGTGCCCAGCACTGAGCCCCACAGAATCCCAGATACCTGGAAGGTAAGAACAGTTCTCCACGCATGCATAAGGCAGACTGCTGAGTACCTACTGTGTGCCGGGCACTGGGCTGGTGGCTGGGGTGAGGGGTGCGAGATAGATCACAATAAGGAGAGTAAAAGTTGGCTGAAAGGGCCATGGAGAGACATGAAGATAAGAGAGTCTGGGCTATGGAGGGGGGGCGGGGAGGGAGGTTGCAATTTTAAAAGGGAAGTCAGGAAAGGCCTCGCAGAAAAGGTGCCATCTGAGCAGAGCTGGGGATGAGGGAGTGGCCCCATGGACAGCCACAGACAGGACACTGTGGAGCAGGGGTCAATGCCAACACCAAGGCCCCACTGTGGGGGCATGCCTGGTGTGTTTGGGGAGCAGCAAGGAGGCCAGTGTGACGGGAGCAAGTGAGTGAGGGGGAGAGACAGTGGGAGGACACGTGCACAGAGCTCTTAGAGGCCACTACCAGGCCTCTGACATTGACTCTCACTGACACAGGAGCCTTTGAAGGACTACAGCGGTCAAGAGACTGTGCTTTGCAGGCCTCCAGCTGCAGGGATTAGCAATAACCAAGGTCCCCAGCCGCTGGGCTCTGAAACCCATCATTATGTGTGCACGGAGGCTATATACCCTGTGGGCTAATCCCAGGCAATGGCTGAGCCTGACAGGGGCGGCATCACAGCTTCTCACCCTGGGAAACAGGAGACTCCTGTGACTTGGGCTCCTGATGGCCTTGCCGAACCTTCCGGAGATTGTGTGGGGGGTCCTTCCTCCCTGCCTCCTTCCCCCTTTCCTTAACTCAGGACCAGACCTGCACCTGTCTGATGGCTCTGCCTGTCTTCTCATTTTCTCTCACTGCTGGTCTCCCTAATGAAACGACGACACGTCGAACCCCAGCTTGGTGTCTGCTCCTCCAAATACCCAGACTCACCAGAGACTCTGAGCAGAGCGGACATGATCTGTCCGCGTTGGACAAGATCACTCTGCTGCTGCCAGGGGGAGAACAGACTGTGGAGCAAGGACAGTAAATAGGCCAGCTAATTCGAAACCAACTACAGGACCCCGGGAGAGAAATAGTGGAGGCTCCCACCTGCATTAGCCCTGGAGGGGTCAGAAAGGTCAGCTTCCATATGTGCTTTGAAACAAGATGTGCTGTTAGATCAGACATGAGCAGTGATAGGAAGAGAGAAAAAAAGAACAGCTTCAAAAATTTTAACCTGAGCAGCAGAAGGGTTGGAGCGATCATTCCCTGCGATGAGGACTGTGGAGAGAAGCACTTCGACGGGTAAAGAATTGGTTTGGCCTGAGAGAGGAGCCGAGGAAACATCCTAATGAAGTTGACTCAGGTGTTCAGAGAAGATGTCTGGGCTGGAGACGTAAATTTGGAAGCTGCCAGAGTATTGATGGTCTCAAAACCTTGAAGCTGAATGAGCTCACCCAGGCAGGGGAGTAAAGATCAAAGAGAAAGCGTCCCAAGACTGGACTCCAATGTTTAGAGGTCAGGATCCTACTGGTCCCTAAGGAGGAACCAATGAAGGAGGAGGAGAAGTGGCAGTGAGTCAGGGGGGCATCAGAAGATTGGAATGATCCAGAAGCAAGAGAAGAAAGTGCGTCAAGGAGGAGGGAGGGCTCATAGGTGTCAGGTGCTGCTTATTCATCAAGGAAGGCGAGGACCAGGAGCTCACCATTGGATCTAACCATGTGAAGGTCAATGGTGACCTTGAGAAGGAAGGTTTTGGTGAAGAGGCGGGCAGAAAGCCTGACTGAGTGGGTCAGGACGCAGAGAGAGAAACTGAAGACAGAGAGTTTTGTTATAACGAGTTATGGAGAAAAGGCAGGGTCACTGGAGGGAAATGTGGGCTCAAGATAAGGAATTTAAGGTGGAAGAAATCACGTCTGCAAGCTGTAAATGTAGTATTGTATCATTAGCCCTATTTTGCAGGTGATGAAACCAAGACTCAGAAAGTTTAAGTAGCAGAACCCATGAGCAAAGGAACTAGGCTTTGAATCTCAGTCTGTCTGACCCACTCCAAATCAGTGCTCCTTAATTGGGCAATTTTATTTAAAAACCACATTGGAGTACTATAGCTTTTTTTTTCATTTCATAATATCTCATGAGCAGTTTTATACATGAATAAAAAGCAAAAATTGACATATTAAAAGGAGAAATATACAAATCTACAATCAAATGGGCAGATTTTAATTTACTTCTCTTAACATCTGTTAGACTAACTAACTAACTAAATAAATAAATGGAATATTTTAACAACATGGTCAATAAACTTGACCTAATTGACATATCTAGAACACTCATGCAGCCATGTAAAATGCAAGTTTTTTTCAAGTGCACACAGACTATAAGCTGAGCCATAAAGCAAGTCTCAAAACACTTCAAAGGATAAAATCATACAGAATATATTCTCTGATCACAGTGGAATTAGTGAGAAATAAAAAAACAGAACCATAACTAGAAAATAATTAAACATTTGAAAATGAAGCAAAACACATTTAAATAACCCAAGCACAAGGAGGAAATCTCAATGGAAAGTTTAAAGTGAAAGATAATGAAAATGCAACATATCAAAACTTGTGGGATGCAGCTAAAGCCACAAGTAAAGGGAAGTTCATAGCCTTAGGTGCATAAATTTAAAAAGAAGAAAAATTGAAAATTAATGCTCTAAGTATCTATCCAAAGAAAGTAGAAGGAGGAATGTATAAAAATCCTTCCCCAGAGGTTGGGAATAAGACAAGGATGCCTGCTGTCACCATTTCTATTCACCATCATACTGGAGGTTTTAGGCAGCACAATAAAGGAAAAGAAAGAAAGGAAGAGAGAAGGGGGGGGGAGAGAGAGAGAGAGAGAGAGAGAAACGTTCTGAGGATAAGAAAGGAAGAAAAGAAACTTCCATTATTCATAGATGACATGACTGGGTTCAGAGACAATCCAAAAAAGTTTACAGAGAAACCACTAGAATTAATGAGTGAATTTGGCAATATAAAGTCAATATGCAAAAACCAATCATATCTCTACATACCAGCAATAGACAATTAGAAAAAAAAATTAAAATGAGTACAATGCCTGTATCCTAAAGCCCATTATGAGGATTAATGAGGGAATGGGTGAAAGTCTTATCACAGTGCCTGGCACATGGTAGGTAATCAACAAATTGCTCCTGAGAGTATCATCCCTGTTGTTAACGTCATTCTTATCTGCCCAGGTCCAACCCCAGCTGGTAGGGACTTGTCTCAGAGGTTAGCAAAGTCTGTGGCCTCCTTTCACAGCTCCTTTCTGGTCCTCAAACCTCTCCAAGCCACCCTGCAACCCTGCGTGGCAGTTGGGCCTCTTCCCCACACCCCAGAGAAGCCTGCCTGAGCCTCCGAGGAGTCTCAAAACAGCCAAAAAAGATATTCCATGCAAAAGTGAGTCTCTCCCATCAAAAACAACTTTGTGGCAGGATATTTATTCATGTGGGGAAATGTTCATGAGATATTGTAACATGAACAAAAGAAATCTATACCATCCCAATAGGAAAGAGTATGTGCGAATGCACGTATGGGTCTCTTTATATGTATTTATTTAAAAAGGGCTAGAAGGTATAGAAGTCAATGTTACTAGTATTTATCCTGGAAGAAGTAGAATTGGGATGATAGTTATTTTCTCCTTTTTGATATATATACAGAGAGGGATCTTGCGCGCTCAGGGGGAGAGGGAGTTAGAGACGGAGGGGGAGAGGGAAAGAGAGAGAGAGAGAGAGAGAGAGAGAGAGAGAGAGAGAAAGAGAGAGAGAGAGAGAGAGAGAGAAGTGTTTTTATTGAACAGCTGCCACCAGAAGTTCTCATAGAGAAAATACCACAATGAGTTGCTGGGAGAGAAGAGAATATGGGGAAGTCTGGGGCCAAGCGGGAAGCCGTGGCTGGTGGAAATTCCCCAGGTGGAGGGGCTGAAGGCCCTGAGAGAGCTGGCTGCGCTGTGTTCCACTTAGAGCTGTCAGCACTGCCCCAGGAGGGACAATCCCTTTGCCTCGTCCCCATCCTCAGTAAACAGGGTCATATCCTGCATGCCCTCTGTGTGTCATTTTGTGGAAAATGAGGAAGGACCCAAGTTTCATGTGTGAGTCAGGGTGGTGGGAATAGGTACAGCGACAGCACATACAGGCAGAATCCTAGTGCAGGGGCAGCCCCAGGACACGCCCCGCAGAGCTCTGCGCCTCCCAGGGGTGGAGCCAAGATCCCAACCTGGCTGTTCTTGAATTTAAGGCTGGAGACACCAGCCGACACCAGGTGGCATTTATTCTTCACTTTCTTTACAATGAGCATATGTTACTTGAACTAAAATAGGTGTAACTGAAAAAGAATGTTTGTCACCTGCCCAGCCGCTGGGCAGCGTGGCTGTGTGCTGACGGGGTGGGCAGGCTAGGGTGGGGTGGGCACACCCATCAGGGCACATGGCTGAGTCTCTCCCCCAGATAATTATGGAAACCACTGCAGTGATGGAAAACGCTGGGGCAGAACTGAACAAACTGCGTCCCAGCCCGTGTCTCCACTTGGTCATAAGGCTGTAAAACAGTGTCTGTGTGTGGTGGGGAAGGGGGTGTGAAGAATTGAAAACGGTTCATGTGTTCAGGGCATGGGACAGTGCCTGACCTTTTCTTCTTGTGATTCTTGTTGTTGCTGCTGTGATGTTGTTTGTGCAATAAAAACAGGAAGGAGTCGGTGAGCCAGTCAACAGCGTCATCTGGTTGGATGACTTTCTTCATCCCTTAGCAACCTGTGCCCTGCTACCCCTATTCCAGAAGTGGGGGGTGGGCCAAGAAGGGGACCCAGGGCACCTCACATCAACATGCCTGCCAGGGGTCAGGCCACACATGTAATCTCAGTTTGCAGTCATAGGAAGCCCACCAGGCGGGACTTCTCGCCCCCAGTTTACAGATGAGGAACTTGAGGCTCAGCGAGGTCACACAGCTGGAGCATGACTGAGCCAGGGAACCAGACCTCGAGTCAAGCCTGGGAGAGGCAGGGGAGCCCAGGGCCAGGGACTCACCGTGTAGAGGGATTCGGCCGGAGGCGCGCTCGCGGCAGGGCTCTTCCGGGCTAGTTGCTTCTGCGGAGCCTGCTTCTGTTTCTGCAAGGAAGGGAGTCAGGGCTGTCAGGGCTGGGGACAAGTGACTGCCGCCCTTGTCTCCCTCCCTGCACAGACCCACCACAGGAAAGGATGGCAGACTGTCATGAGGCCACACAGAAATTGATCACTCAGCACCTTCCACCTGCCTTCTCCAGGGAATTGTGCCAAATGCCTCCAAGACCTGTGTCAAACCACCCATCTGCCCAGAGCCACCAGAAATGATAAAGACCGCACAAGGCACCACCCTTGGACCCAAGGCCTGTCTCAGGGGAGGCAGGAGCTGCAGGGCACCATGCCAATGTGACAGGGTCCCTATTTTTGAGCCGACTCTTGTGGGTGGTCCTGAGCAGATGCCAGCCGGACCAGGTGTCCAGTCCCGTTCTGCCTCTCACTGGCTCCGTGGCCTCGTGCAAGCCACTTTTCTCTCTGAGCCTCAATTTCTTCAGCAATAACCCTCCTTTGCAAGATTGTTGCAAGGAATCGGGGAGGTCGTGATGGGGGTAAGTGCTTGGCACTCGGGAGGCACTTAGGTGGCCCTCAGCCAACCAACACACACTCGTCAGGCACCTCTTGTTAGCCAGCCAGCGTGAAGAGATGGACACTGTCCCTGCCCCCCTGGAGCGTAGGACCCAGTGGGGAGACGGCCAAGGGACTAGCAGTTTTACCAAAGCGTGGTACATGCGCTGACCCACAGGGACCAAGCCTCTGGCATATAGGGAGGGAACAAACGTGGTACCTGGCAGGAAGGGACGTTTAAGACCTGAAGGCTGAGAAGTTTGTTTTGAAAGAAGGAGGAGAGGCAGAGGGAACCGCATGTGCCAAGTCCTGAAGGTCTCGAAGAACTTAAAAAGAGTCAGCGTGGCCAGAGAGGGGTGAACCAGCCTGCGTCAGGACGGCCGTGCAGGGGCAATAAAGCATGTGGACAGTGGAAAACATCCGAGGGCTTTAAGTGAGAGGGGCCAGGATCAGAACGCAGTTTCAGAAAGCTCATGCTGCCTGCTGCGTGAAGCACGAATGGTGGCTGTGGAGGCAGGCGTGGCCGGGAGGTGGGACGGCAAAGGGCTCCAGGAGACAGTAGGAGGCAGGTGCAGTCAGCTCTTTCTGAGGCCGAGGGAGGCCATCCCATCACTCCCCCCCCACCATCTCAGGCACCACACTGCCAACAGTGGAGCAACAACAGCCTCATCCCTGGGCAGGAACTAATTAAAAACCCTGGCCGCCTGCCAATCCCCAGCCCATTTACTCAGGATTAGCTCTCGAGAGCTACTTCACTCTCGGCAGAAGCTAGCACCACCCTGTCACAGCATAATAACGGCTCAGGACGATGCATTACCTGCCCTATTTCATGTGCCCCTCAACAAACCTGCAAGACGAGTCTTCGTATCATCTCTGTTCCACACATGTGGACGTGAAGGCTCAGAGAGGACAGGTGACTTGCTTGAGGCCACGGAGCCAGGAAGTGGCAGAGGTAGGATTTGAACCCAGGTCTGCCTGATTCACTAAGACACTGACCTGACAGCACATGGAGTTTTCACTCCTCTGTGTTGTCTGAATGTGTAGGTCTCATAGACAGTGAGCTAGGAGCTGGCACCCATGTTATGTTTACAGTTTACAAAGAACTGTGGGACTTGTTCTTATCGTCATTAGTTCTCATAAAACCTGAGGAGGCGGGCGTGAGTTTCCCATTTAATAGAGGGGGAAACAGACCTGTCTACCTTGTCAATGACTGCCCTTGATTGAACCCAGGTGCCTTGTTCTCAAATCTAGTGCCCTTCCCCTGACCACCTGCTTTGAGGGGTGTGTCACAGTCAAGACAGCTGGCAGGCTGGTGCCTCTCCCCGGGACACTGCCAAGGCTGGTGGGTGTGACACATGGCCAGGGGCTCTCCTGGACCCTGTGGTGAGCAAGACCCAGGACTGGCCTCATGGCACTCCTACTGAGATTGGTGGGGTCGCTGCTGAGGTCAGTGCCGCTGTGGGGTCATGGGAAGGACCCCAAGTCTGCCAGGGGCTGGGGCAGACTTCTCAGGGCTTGCACTATCTCCTGAAATGGGAGAGGAGTCTTTTATAAAGTGTCCCAGGCTGCAGGAACAGCGCATAGTATAGCACAGGGACAGGGATATCAGGACATGTCAGGGACACACAGAAGGGTGAGCTGTCAGATAGAAAGTTGTCAGGTGGAAATAAAAGATGAAAGGAAGTGAGCTGGGTGGCTGGCCGGGGTGGGGCCACGAAAGGCAGGATGTCACTGTCTCTTTACTCAGGGGGCAGCAGGAGCTGCGGGGCAGGGAAGGGGTCAGATGTGGTAGGATCCGCATTTTATAAGGCTCACCCGCTCCCCGCACTGCCGTAGATGTGGGGGGATTGAGAGTCCGGGGGTGGGGGTAAGGGAGGAGGGACGGGCCTTCCCAGGGCCTGATGAGGAGACCTAAGCTGTGGCCAGGGGCCTGGGGAGGGCAGGGGCAGAGGGAGCCTCCCTTGGAGAATCAGAAGGGTACATTTTCTTACAGATGTGGGGGTGCTCTGCCCCTTGGAGCCAGCCTTGCCCCATCCTGGCCATCAACATTTCCTTCCACTTGTGATTTTAAAATGAATACATCAATCAGTGTGACCATCAGCACCTCAGCAAGCCTCAGTTTCCTTCTCTGTAAAGTGGGAGCGATGCTGCCAGCTTGCCCACCTCGTAGCCTGGCCACCTGTGACCCATCTTTCAAGCGCCAGCGTTCACTTACCGGTCATCCTCTCCACACGCGCTTATTACGTGTCAGGCCCCTCCAGGCACTGGGGACACCAAATCCCTGCCCTCTAGGGTTTACACTCTGGTGAGGGGGGGGGACAGTGGCAGACACCTAAGCAAGGACGTGAGGGGAGGCGAGTGTGGAAGCAGGGAGACCCGTAGTCCAGGTGAGGGGTTGATGGAGCTCTGGGCTGGGGAAGAAAGGGGCTGGATCCTGAACAGAAAAGACTGAAGAGCCCCTGATTTTTGGTGTGGTTTTTTTTTTGCAATGAGATCAAAAGGAACCTGGTGGTGACGAGTTGGCAGCTCAGGCCCAGCCATAGAAAGTATGAGGGAGAGGCCTGGTACAAGGGGCCACAGGGAACCCCGATTACAGGACCCCTCACCAGGGCCCACCGGGAGACCCTGTGGGGCAGGCAGGCCGCCCCTTGGCCCCCGGGAGCGTCCCTGGGCCACAGTGTGGGGGAGGGGCAGCGCTGCCATGCGCATCCTACCTTCTTCCAGAGCACCAGAGCCGTGCCCAGGATGCTGAGGACACTCAGGAGGCCGATGAAGCAAAAGAACAGGAGATTCTTGGGGGGCCGTGGGGGCTCTTGGTAGCCTGTGTCTGGGAGGAGGGCAGAGAAGCAGAGGGTTAGTTACACCCCACCTCACCAACCCCCAGACCCCCAATTCCTACACCTCCTTTACCCAGGACCCCCCTTACACCACTCCCCTACAAGGACCCCCAGGCCCCAGCTCTCTGAGGTCCTCATTCCCACCCTCACTTGGGCTGGGCCTAAACCTGTTTGCTTCCTGATTCTTGTCAAGGCAAGGACCACATCTTTTGTTTCTTAAGTGCCCCTGCCTCAGTGAGCTGGCTCCACTGAGAGCTGCTTGTGGGACCCTGCGCGAGTCGTTTCACCTCTTGAGGGGGGCCTCCTCCTCCTCCACATGTGGAGTAGCGATCATGTGGTGAAGCCGGAGAGGTTTTTTCCGGGCCTGGCAGGTGGCTGGCCTGTGTCTGGGGGCAGGTGACAGGCACAGCCCAGCCCCTTCCCCTGAGCCGTCCATTCTCTCCTCCCGTCCCTCCCTCCCTCCCTCCATCCGTCTCTCTGGCAAAATGTTTCAGAGTGCTGACCACGTGCCGGGAACATCAGTGTCTGTTATTTATCAAGTGCTTCCTATTACCAGGCTCCAGCCCTTGAACGCAAGATCTCATTCATCCCCATACAAGCCTTTGACAGGCAGGGTATTGCCATGAAGACCAGGCCCAACATCACATCCCAGCAGGCAGCAGGACTGGGGTCCGCACCTGGGCCCGTGGGGTTCTGAAGCCCCAGCCCCCACTGGTAGGAGTCACCAAGGCAGGTCAGAGAATCATGGCTTCTGTGATGGGCTGTTCTTAATTTTTTGGTGTCATCACTCCTTCGAGAATGTGATGAAAAGCAGGAATCCATCTCCAGAAAGGTGTCCGTAAGCTGAACGCCTGCTCACTCACAGGCTGCCGCAAACATACGTGTGTACACTGCGCTCGCTCAACCCCCATCTGCGCCGAAGGGTCACTGGACCAAGGGGCCAAGTGACCTCTCGCAGGTCACCTGAGATCTCTCAGGTGGCCAGAGGCAGATCCACACCCACCCAAAGGGGGATGTCTCAGCACCTGCACGGCCAGGAGCTCCCCTAGGATACTCTGGTCTGTTTTGCCAAAGCTGAAAGATGAGGTCAACATTCCCCTCTTTAAATCCTGTGCCCCAAACTCTGCTGCATTAAACCTCTGGGCCCTTTGCCCTGGGAAGAGCCACGGAGGAGGCCTCACCTCTGACCAGGATGAAGGTGCCGTTGCCTCTGCCTACGGAGCCTGGCCAGTGGACAGAGCAGTAGTAGGTGCCAGTGGCTGATGAGCTGGGCAGCGTGGGGGTGACCTGGCACTTAGTGGTGCTGGTCTGGTTCTCTACGCCCATGCTAGGTTGGCAGTGAGTCTTCTTCTCAGAGCTCACCTGGCCCTGGAGGTCCACGTAAAAGAAGCCGACTGTGAAGGTTTTGAATTCTGGGGTGTATGGGTAGGTGATATTGCAGCTGAAGATAACGGGCTCGTTGGCCAGAGAGACCATTATGGGGGGGCCAGTGTGGATCACCAACTGCCCTCCTGCAGGGGAAGGAAAAGGAGAGAGTGGCTCACTCTCCAGGCTGCTTTAATCCCACCTGTCTCCCTGTGAGGACTGTGGCTCCCACTCGCACTTCTCGTGCACTCGCTCTGCGCAGTGTGGTGCCCCGTACTTTACACGCACGAAGCACCATCTCTCCCAGCACACCAAGGCAAAGTGTGTGAGAGCTCCGCTGTACAGAGAGGAAGAGCCTGACAGTCAGGGAGGTCAAGCTGCCAGCTTCCAGTCTCTCAGCAGGCGTAGAGTGGAGCCGCAACCCCCGCTCCCCTCCGGGGCCGGACAACTCCAGACCCCACGCTTCCACCACTCTCCTCCTCAAAGGGCAAGAAACCATGTTGGATAGCAGCGCAGGTCTGAGAAGACCCAAAGCGGGTGAACGTGAGAAGAGGGAGGAAGCAGGACACAAAATAAAGAAAACTTCCTGGCAGTAGATACACGGAGGGAGGGAGACGGGTCTGCCCACTGGTCTCTCCAGCCTGGAGGAGGAGGCGAGCCAGGAATCAGGAGAGACAAAGCTTTCCCTGAACCCGACCTCGGAGAAGAATTTGTCAAGTTTTTTTTTTTTAGCTGAGCCATCCTGCCACCTGTTGACAGCTCAGCAGCAGCTCAGCTCGGGTCAGGACTCGAACCGCTGTTGCTCAGAGCTCGCACTCTTGTGAGAGCTCTTAACCAACTGAACCACTTGGCCGGCCCTTTATAGACTATAACAAGCAACGCCCTGAGAACAGTTTCCCAACAACGCAGAGGTGTTCCTCGGGCGGCCGTTTTTGGCTGTGACCATGATGTTCAATGACTATTACAAAGGCATGTCCCTGGGAGCTGCCTACTCCCCTCCTCCACCCACGTAGGAAAATAGTTTGAAAGCCCCCAAAGCATCAGCCTGCCTGGCTGGGACTCCTGCCCTTCTGCAGGCTCCTGAGATGCTGGTCAGCTTCTGGGTCAGCTCTGAGGCCAACACGTCTCAACCCCCAGACCTCAGCTGCACAAGCCCCCTCATCTTCCGTCTGCCTTGTCCCCTCAGCACTTTCCTTCTCCAGCAGCCAAACAACAGACAGTTCTAAATTGAGGTCGGCAGCGAGCAGCCAAGAACATGCTGGCCAGGTTGTTAATCGGGAGAAGATCATGCGTTTGAGACGCTCAGAAGGAGCAGCGAGATTTATTTTGTTGGGGAAAGCGAGGCGTGGGCCTCCTGCCTGTTGTGTGGGGCTGGCACGAGGCTGGGCTGGTTTCTGCTCAGGTCTCTTCAGCTCAGCCCTGAGCAGGATCCCAAGGGGAGGGAGGCCAGGCCCCCGGATGGAGGTGGCCCTTCACACCAGTTAGCCCCTCAAAGCTCCAGCCGTGCTGATATTTTGAGCTTTTTATTGAGCAACTAAAGAGACACCCTCCCCGCCCCCCCACCCCAAAGATCTGAAGTCACTGACAGTTCCAGGGAACCAATGAGCGTGTCTGGGTGTCACAGTGGGTCAGCTTTGTCACGCGTCAGTCCTAAGTCGATTCTCAGGCGTGGGGAACCCACTGAGCTGGCGTGGGGTTCCCCTCTGACGGGTGGAGGTTTCACCGCATACTTTATGTCCCTGGGCTCTCGTACAGGGTGGCTGTTGTTGTTTAACGGCATGTTAGTTTGGTCATAAAACAAGAAGCACTGACTCGGGGCTGATGTTTGTCTGAGATGTGGCGGTGGCGGGAAGTGGGGGTGCAGAGGCATGTCCCCCGGGGTCCCAGATGGGCCAGGAAGGACAAAAGGCAAGAGGGGTGAGATGAACATTGCTTGCCCCGCCCAGCAACCCTGCGCTGCTGTCCTTCCCGCGCACACAGCCCGCTCCCTGCTCTGCACCCACCCCTGCTGCCCCTCTGCCTGGGACCTCCACACCCTCACCTGGCATGCTCCTACTTCCTGCCCCAGACTTGGCTCGGGAACCATCGCTGGCTTTTATCCACGTGCCCCCGTTTGGTGCTCGCAGGGGTCCTGGGAGGCAGCCAGGGTGAGGTCACCAGGTTAGTGTTTCCTCATGGAAGCCGGGAGGCTGGAACGTGACCAAAATGACAGGGAAGGGGCCTTCATGGAGGCCTCTCCACCTCCCCCGGGGCTAACAGTCCACCCCAGGCCTGCGGAGTGGTGTCAGCACTACAAGGCGACCTTCCTGTTTGTCCTGGCAGGAAGATATTTATCCAATTGTCTTAAAAAATACTTTGTACTTGAGGTATTCTTCTAGAAAATGGTGGACTCTGCTGCTACGATTAAGCTGATCTTTAAAAATAGACAACTATTGTTCTGTATTCTTCCAGGATTTGTTATTTTAAGGTCAGAGGGCTAGGGTCATGAAGATGTATGACCCCTGGCTCAGGTCTGCCACAGAGAGGAGAACCTCAGACCTCGGATGACAGTGCTGTCTCCCAAAAAAATGAGGAGATGAGGCAGTCTCTGTCGATCAATTCCAGCGGCCAACCTGGGGACAGCAGGCTAAACAGGGGAGGGAGCGAGGTGTGCAGTTGCCACGAAGGCCTGGTGATGTACTAATTGCCTCCACCGTCCCTTCTTTTTATTGAGGTGTCAGCACGCTGGAGCCTGGACCACAGCAGCCCCGCTCCCATCCCTCTCCTGGACCTGTGCCTCCAAGAGGCCCTTCTGGGGTGCAGGCTGCTCTAGAGGGCCATGAAACATCCCCCAGTTATGGCTCGGAGCTATAGATAGGTTCATACTCATTTCCAAGTCCACAAATTCTTTTCAGCTGTCATTTGTGTACCTCCAACAAACATTTAAGGGGTAGCAGTTAGGTCACAGGCCCTGTCCGAGGCTGGAGGGGCATCCTGCCCTGACAACGTCCCCAGTTGAACAGGGAACAGAGGGAGCCTGGGGTGGGAGGGCTAGTGGGGAAGAAACCATTAATTCTGGCTGGGGAGGTGGGGGAGGGCCATGCTGGTACCCCGGTGTCTGGAGGTCATCAGTGAACTGAAAGCAAGAACACTCATCAGTGGGCTAGAGAGGGCCCAAGGACAGAGGAAAAAAGAAATATACAAACAACGTACTCTAGCTGAGCACAACCCAGGCCCATGTCAACTATATACCACGACAATCTTACGAGACAACTATCGTAACCCTATTTTGCAGACCAAAAAATAAATAAGCAAACAAACACTCCCCAGAGGGTCTTAGAAGCCCAAAGCCATGGAGTTCCAAAGTGGCAGAGTTGGGATTTGAACCCAGGTTGTCTGTGCTGAGGAAGGAAAGCCAGCATCCTGGATGGGCAGTGGAGTCAGAGACCCAGCCAAGTGTGACCTGGCACAGGGCTGGGGGTGTTCATGGTGACACCAAACACAGGAGACATCAGATGCTAAAGAGAGGGGTTTGTCAGACCCCTGGCAGAAGTCACACATTTTCACAGCTGGAAGTAAGTGAGTGGTTTCACGGCAGAGAGCATGAGTGAGGAGGGGTCTTGGAGAGAGTTACAGGGCACCCAGCCTGCCCTGCGGTGCCTGCTTCTCACTCCAGACCAACAGGGCTTTCAGTGGGACCCTCACAGAGTTTAAAGTGTGTCCCAAGTTCCACAGGGATGGCACCGTGACTGGTGTCCATCGTGCACCCGGTGACAGCTACATCACACTTTGTGCCTTGTTCAGGCAAAGCCAGGCAAAGGAATTGTGCCCCCAGGGGACAAGAGGGGACCGGTGCAGGGTGAGCCGGCCTCAGAGGGGCAAATGGCCCAGGAAGAGGGACTGGGGGACCTCGGAATCCTGGGCTGAGGAGGCAGAGAGAGCCAGGGGAGCTCGACTGGCACACTCCAGTGGGGGCTGCTGAGCGGCACAAAAGTGCCCACGGGAATCCACACCCAACCCTGCAGGTGCAAAGCCACCTGTCAGCAGGACCTGACCAGCGGGCTTCTTGGTCCTGCCCACCCTTCCCTGGCCCCGGATGACGCCTTTGGGTGAATCAAGTTCAGAATTCTACTGTTACTCGGGATTAGAGATTTGAAGAGCTAGGACGCCTTTATCACTGTAAGTGACCACAGGACAGAGTGGTCAGAGCAGCCCAGGCCAGCCTAGCTTTCCCTCTGGGCACTGGGGGGTATCTCCCCATGCTAAAGGGTGGCAGGAGTGACACAAAGTCGCTCTTGGGATAATTCTCCAGGAGGGTCGTGAGTTCTAGGTGCAGCCAAGGGGACAGGCACAGGGGGAAAGCACTTCAAATAGCCTCAAGGGTTTTCTGTGGAAGGGACGGACTCATTGAATTCAAAGAGCTCAGGAGGGTTTGCCTGGTGGGGGCCTGGAGGTGGCTGAGAGGAGCTCCAGAGCTCAGTGCGGGCAGAGGTGGGGCAGTGGGCAAGGAGAAGCGGGAGTACAGCCAGCCAGACCTCCCCCTGCCCGCATGCTGCTCTGTCCAGTGTAGGCTGGAAAGGAAACGGGGAGCTAGAAGGGCAGAAAGAATTCAGGGGGAGTTTTTCTGGATGGGAGAAGTGTGAGCCTGTGTAAATGTAGATGGTGCAGAGCAGAGAGGGGGCAGCACCCCTGGAGGGTGAAGTCCATAGGGGTGGGCTAGCCAGGGGACAAATTGGGAACAGTTGCAGCCCTGCTCTGTTACAGCCACCATCTCTGCCCAGCCCCGCCGCCTGAGAGCTTGGTTGCTTATTGGGCATCTCCAGGTCCTCTCTTCTCACCCCCACACAACTGCAAGCACAGACGGTTCAGTGGGGCAGCACAGACTACCACCGCTAAGCCCTGCCCAACCCCACCTTGCAGGAGATGGCGTTTTGCAGGGATGGCACATCCGCCATCTCCTACTTCTCCGCAGCTCCAAGGACTAAAGCACTGCTAGGAAGCCGGGGACTGGCCAGAAATGGAAGTGGGGATGACTGGGACAAGCCCAGTTTTGGGAGGCACCAGGCCCAGGTTTGGATCCTGGCTCTGCCACCTAAAGGCTGTGCAACCTTGGGTGGGTGACTTTCCTTCTCTGAAGCTCGGTGTCTCCCCTGCAACAGGGGAGAGCAACAATGTCAACCTTACAGAGTTGTCATAGAATTAAAAGGGACCAGGAACATTCATTCACCGGCTGCCATAGGGCCAGGCTGCCTTTTCCCAGAGACGAGAAGGAGGCAAGGAAGTCGGATGAGTCCTGAGTCCTCCCTGCGACAGGCCCACAGTGCAGGGCAAGCGCGGTGCAGCACGGGGTGGCCTCCAGAGCCTTTCCCATGGCCGCCTCCTCCTGCTCTTCCTCCATCCTGCTGTCTGTCGCCCTTGTTGGAAAAGATTTGTCTACACCCCACTGACCCTGATTCCTTCCAAAGTTCTCCTTTTGAATCTGTAGGGTCTGAGAGCTTGACAGCTCCAGAGCCCAGCCTCCTGGCGTCCCCAGCCAGGGCCTGCCTGGCACTGCCCCCAGGAATCCACAAGCCATCCAGCTGATCCTGCCTGAACGCCCCACTGGAGGACACCTAGGAAGGAGTTGAAGTCACAAGGCCAAGACAAGCAGTTAAGAAAAATAGAACACGGAGCATTTCATATTTAGTAAAGGCACTGTTTGCGACCTGGTTTCAGTTATATTCATACAACTGGGCTCAGACGGGATCCCTTAACTTTGGGCCACCATTAAAAAAATAAAAATGGTTACTCCCTGGCTTGGAGGATCCAGCCCATACCTCCAGGGCCTGCACGGGCTCAGCCGCCCCGGCCCTCAGCTCACTTCCCCACAGATGCCAGGCCTGGCAGGCGCCTGAGCCTTTGCCAAAGCTATTCCCATTGGCCAGAATGGCCTCCTGTTGCCTTCGTCTCCCTGGCCTGCGGGGTCACGCTCTCGGCCTGCAGGGCTTGCTCACCTCCTTCCTGAGCCGCTCCTGGGTGCATGGCCGCCCCATACAGCAGATTCTCAGGCATTGCTGCTAAGCCACGTGATGACAGCAGCTAACGTCCCTGGGCACACTCCCCTTTTACAGATGAGAAAATGGAGGCTCAGAGAAGGGAAAAGCTTTGCACAAGCAGCACAACTAGTCAGTGGTAGAGATGGGATCTCAAGCTGGGTCCCTTTGGGTCCTTAACCCCACACTCTTTTATATCTATATCTATCTATATCTATATCTATATCTATATCTATCTGTATCATCTATATATAACAAAGATGACTATATTTTATGAAGCTGAGTGGTAGGGCTGCAGGGGGTACAAAGATGACAAAGTATCCAATCTAGAAGAAAGGCTGAGATAAGAGCACAACATTTAATACAAAATAAAAAGGGTTAAGTGGCATAAGGGATATATAATTAAGGAATCATATAAACTCAAAGGCAGGAGAAAAAAGTCTTGGTCAGGCCTGTCAAGCTTTGGATTTTGGATCTCGCTTCATGTCCCAAAGATCGTCAGCCCTTCCTCGTTGTGCAGTTCCAGCTGGGATTAGGCCAGTGTGGGGGCCACAGAGGCTGCTCCACCACACTTCTAAGTCATTTCAGTAGCGTCACCACAGAAATCCCGGTGGGACAATCCCAGGAGTCCTCTTTGCTTAACTCCACACTCCTAACCACTACTCTATGCTATAATTTTAAAATCTGAAAGCAAGCAGAAGAAAGAACTCCTCAAATGAAAAAAGTGTACTCTTTTAAAAGGAGCTAAAGATTCAGAGGCCATTTCCCTCGATTTAGGTCATCTAACAGGCACACACGCCTGGCAGCACATAGGGGTCTGGGGACAACGGTACTCAGAACTGACCCTGCAACATTACTGCAGAGAACGACTGCCGTTGCCCAGCTCAAGCAGAGTCTGTGGCTCCCTGTATGAAGCAAGTGGCCCCATGAGCCCTGTACAGACTGGTCCTGTGGCAGGGCCAGCTGAGTGTCCAAGGAGGGCCAGCCAGCACCCCCCGCCCCGCGGCGATGACATCCCCTCATCCCCAGAACCTGGCACCCTCCCGATCTCTCTCCTCCCCTCCACTCCCTCCAGCTGCCCTGGCCTCCTGGCTTCTCCTCTCTGCCTTGGCCCCAGCTCACTGTCTGCCTGGAACTATGGCGCTGAGCATCAGCCAAGGGTGTGAGAGCCCAGGCATGCTGATCAAAGGTGCCCGTTCCGACGAAGGTAGAAGGTCGATTTTAAAGGAAAACACTTTGATTCCCCAGCTACAGAAGAAAGCAGTTCCCACGGTCTGTATTTTAGGCATGGAGCTTTGCCCTCCAATTTAATTCTGGCATCTTTCGGAGCCATGACTTTTTTTTTTTAAAGCCTCATCTGAAGGGCTGCTGGAAGGCGCAGGTGCGAGGCTGCTGGTTTTATCATCACAGAGCTCCGGCCATTTGCCTGAGCATGAATGCCAGGACGTCACAGAACAACGGTGAGTCCTTCAGGACATACCCATCAAATGCGGAGGCGTGTGGCCAAGTGCCTGATTAGGGAGAAGCGTGGAGCAGGCGTTGGAAGGCAACCTTTGAACATGGAGTGTGTATTATGGAGCTTTGAGTGCCGATGGCCTCGGAACACTGCCATCAGACTGGCTGTCACATCTTTCAACACCTCCAAATTAGAGAGATGCACACGGATGTGGCTTGCCTTGTGGGCCGTTTCCACAGCCTGCCCGCAGTTCTCATGCCTCTGGACTCTGAACCCTGGGTGCTGGGACACAAACCAAGTACAGAATGCCAAATGTTTGGTCCCAAACATGTAAAAACGTCATGGGTGTTAATGGGTATTTTTGTAGCAGTTGCCTCTCTTTTGGCCTGGCTTGAAAGGCAAGTCGTTCGAACTTTGGAGCTCATTTGAGGATGAGGCCTGGGGCCGCAGGGGGCTTGGTTTCTCCCTTTCCACTATCCTTACCCCTCAAAGAAGGGCGTCAGAATGGGGTGGAGGTGGTGTTAGGGCCAAAGGGGTGGTGGGGAGGGCTCTGCTCCTTGTCTCTGAATGGGGGTGAGAGAAATGGAGGGAGGGGAATGGACCCCACGGGGTGCCCCTGGGGTTTTGTGCCCACCACTGGGAAGGGAGCTGGCTGACAGCAGAAACCCGGGGACGGAGCCCCATCCAGCTGGGAGGCGACCCTGGGACCCGGCCCTTGCTTGTTTTTTAAATTATCATTCTTCAGCCCCCCTCAACCCGCTTATTAAAGTGAAACATGCTCACTATAGAAATTCCAGACACCACAGCGAAGGATCAAGAAGAACGTGGAACTTGTCTGCAGTTCTGCCACCCTGACATCACAGCTGTGAACATTTTGATCTTCCTTCCCGGTCTCTTTACCAAGCTGAACTTTGAAGGAAGAGTAAGGAAGCAGCCAGGTTGTGGGGGAGGGCACGGAGAGGGGGCTCAGCACAAGAAAGCTCTTGGGTGAAGCTTCTGGAAGTCTTGAAACAGGGCACAGAGTTGGAGCACTTGAGAGCCTGGTGGAGTTGAAAGGAAGGGACTGGGGGCAGGCAGGGGAGGTCGGGTAGAGGGCTGAATGTTGTCCTGCAAACCCGGCAGAGCCTGTCGGTTTCTACACGGGGAAGTGACGTGATCATATTTCATGTGAGAAAGAGGACAAGAGAAATACTAGAGAGTTCCCGTCTTCCTCAGCAGCCCCAAGCCCTCGAATTAGTGGTTCGTTCTGTGGGTTTCGGTCCTCCTCCCCACTGCAGCCTCCTTCTAAAATATAGATGCTTCTAGCTGTCAATACACTAACTCCTTCCTGTGGACACCTTCACCTGATCACTTTTATCCTGGCTGCTCTTAAATCTCTAGCTCCCCGAAGATCCTGTACCCTCTGGGCATGAAATCTCTCATGGCCCTCCAGCCTCCCATCCAGCCTCCTCCCACCACACTAGGAGGTCAGCAAAGATGCGGTAGCTCAACTGCGGCTCTTGCTGTTTCTGACCTTGACCCTGACCTTGCAGACGCCTCTCTCTTTGACCGTCCCTCCTCCCCGCCGGGCTTCCCCAGCCCACACCTTTCATTGCCCTTTCTCTGGCTTTTCTTACACCGTTCACCTCTTAAGGTTAGGAACTTGTTCCCTGGCTCTGTCCGCACCCTCACCTGCCTGAGGTGCGCTCAGTCATGGCCCCCACACCTGGGAGGAAAGGGTAGCCCAGGGCGGGAGTGGGGGTGTCAGCTGATGGCAGTGCGGCTGTCTGCAGCTGTGCTGTATGGACTCACCCGGGATCATCCTTGCATGTACAGGTTGTCTCCTGGACCCCTAGCTTTTTAGGACAAGGTCCGAGAAATGGAGTTGCTAATTCAAAGGGTATGCATATTTTACATTTTGATATGTGTTGCCAAGTGGCCTTCAGAGATGTGCCCTTGGACCTATGACCAGCGCTGTAAGGAGTGCCTTTCTCTGCCCTTGGGCTTGGGCGGTGCTCGCTCGGTGTCCCCTTCACCTGGCCCATCAACAGCAAGCAGGGATCTGGCCCAGAGCCTCAGAGGGGCTCCAGCTCCGGCCCCACCCTTTCTCCATCGTAGCCCACACAGTCCTGGGAAGGAAGCAGACACCAGACAGGCACACCATGCTGCTTCGTCCAGCCCCCTTGTCCCCAGGGTCCTGGAGGTGCCTCCCTGTTGCTGTCCGCCAGAAGCCTACATAGAAGGGTGCTGAGCACCAGGACAAGGAATCAGGGGCTCAGTATGGTCAGGTGATTCAGCCAAAGTCTCCCAGGACTGAAACCCAGGTCCCTCAGACTGCACTTGCCAGAGAGACAGGAGCTCCGCCGTCTGCCAATTTCGCATCTACTTCCTCTTCCTCCCCCTCTCCAGACTCAACCCAGTCACCACCTTCCCTTCCTCTGGCTTGGGCTACCATCCCAGTGCCTGACACCCACACCCCCACTAGGGTCAGGCCCCGCCTAGATCCACAACACGCAAGGAAGCAGGTGGAGGGTGAGGGTCAGATCCTGTTTCCAGGTCCACGTTTACCCAGCAATCCTGTGTCTACTCCCTCATTCACAAGACATGAGGGTCTGGTGAGTCCACCTGGGCCAAGAGGAGCCTAAGGCTCAGGGAGGGCAGGGGGCTCACCTGAGCCCCACCTCACACCAGGACGACCTCTGGACCCCAGGCGCCAATCCTGGTGGCATCAAGTCTCCACCCTGCTCAGAACCGCTGCTGAGGTTGTCTGGCTGAGGAGTTGAATTCATCCTGTATATTGTTAGTGTTTCCTGGGTACCCCCTGGTGCCAGGCACCCCGCTAGGAGTTAAGGAGTCTAAGCCGAGTAAGTCCTCACAGTTCCTGCCTTCTGGAAGCTCACGTCCACACGGGCAGGTGGATAGAGCAGACTCAGTGGGACCGTGTCCCCTGGAGGTACCGAACACACCTGTGCCTGGAGACTGCATGTGTGTTCACAGCCCCAGACGGGAAGCACCTGAAACGTCGATCATAACTAAATAAATTGCAATATATTCATTCATTCAGTGGGACACACCACAGCAGGGGTTGACAAGCGTGTTCTGTAAGGGGCCAGATAGTAGATATTTTATGCTTTGCGGGCCATATGGTCTCTATCGCAACGACTCAACTCTGCGTCGTAAGGCGACAGCAGTCATAAATGATCTATGAAAGACTAAGCATGGCTCTGTTCCAATAAAACTTTATTTATGGACATGGAAATGTGAATATTGTGTAACTTTCACATGCCATGAACTATTTTTCTTTTGATTTTTTCCCCCCAACCATTAAAAAACATGAAAACCGTTCATAACTCGTGGGCCATATAAAAAGGCAGTGGGCTGGATTTAGTCCACAGGCCATGGTTTGCAACCCCTGCTCTTTAACAATGAAAACAAACTTCAGCCATACCCTCAACTGGATACATCTTTTAAAATCCTAACACTGAGTAAAAGAAGCAGGTCACAAAAGAAGACACACAATATCATTCTGATTATACATAAAAAACTCACAAACAGGCAAGGCTAATCTATATCATACAGGGACACAGTACAGGGGAGTGAGGGGTGTCTTGGGGGGTACAGGGCAGGGGGGTGCTCTGGGGCACTGGAACGCTCCCTTTCTCGACCTGGTTGGTAGTCGCACAGGACTTTGCTTTATAATATTTATTGTACCTTTCTGTATGAGTATTATATTTCACAATTTAAAAAGAGAAAGCAGTGACAATAGGACCTATTGGAACGGCTCTGAACACCTACCTCACAGGCATTTATAATCCACCCGGAATTACAGCCCAGTGGGGATCGTATCCCACTGCTTTGCTGAGAGCCGCCCCTCCCCAGTCTAACTGAACCTCTCAGGCGACCGGCTCTGCCTTCTGGCCTCCCAGCCTTCATCCATGCTGGGCCTGCCACCCACCCACCTGCTCCGCCTCTTCCCCATCTCCGCTCCATTGCCCCCTCCGACACTCCCCCTGTCCCACCTCCAGTGGAGAGGTGCTTCTAATCTGCCTGCCTGGAAAGCTCTTTATTGGGATTAGACAAAGATGAAAAGCAGAGGCCAATCCTGACAGAAGCCAGAGCAGTGGGAAGGGAGGCAGGAGGCTCCTGAATGCCTTTTGGACCAACAAAGGGAGCAGTGACACCTGAGTTAAGAGCAAACGGCAGTGTGCAGGAATTGGTAACTCCCGCCTCTGGTAATGGGTCAATGTTCTCCAATCTCACCATTTCCACCGGGCTGAGAGTGGGGACTGTGGGCTTGTTCATCCCTCAGTGCCTAGAACTGGTCCTCCTCGATGGATATTTGAGAAATAAGTATAACCCAGAGTTCTGGAAAGGCCAGGAAGAGAAAGAGGACTAATATTTGTTGACGACATTGAGGCTCAGAAAGGTTAAGTAACTCGCCTGAGGTCACACAGCAGTCGCTAGAAGAAGGCAGGACTTGAACCTAGTCTGCCTGGCTGATAAGCCCTTGGAGGTGACTGAGATCTAGTGGAAGCTGAGCTAGAGCAGGTGTGCAGCTGCTCCCAGGAACGCTGAGTGTCAGGCTCAGATGATTCACCCTGGGGAGAGCACTTGATCACAAGCGACTGCAGGACCCTCTGAGAAAAGTGGAGTTTGCAGAGGGCTCAGGAGAGCAGAGGAGAGCAGGCCTGAGTCCCAGCTCACAACAGGAAGACAAGGGTTGGGAGCAAGAGAGGTCCTGAGATGTCATCCCAGGGTGTGCTAGAGGCCACTGGAAAGGTTGGAGTGACTCTAAGGAGGCCCTGGGCTCACCAAGATGTGGAGCATTTTGATTGGCTCCGTGAGGCTGGCAGGTGGCTGAAAGTCTCTGAGCCATAACCATGTGCCCTAACCACTCGGTCTCAGGATGGGCTACCAGGCAGGCTCTACTGCGGCACCCATTCAAAGGATGAGGCAACTGAGGCACAGTGACATTACAAACCAGCCCAAGGTCCCGGGGTGAGTCACAGAGCTCAGATTCAAACTCAGGCTGAAGACCTCTGGCCTGTCCTCAACCGTGTCATATGGCAGTTTAGGGATACTGTGCATTGACCCTGGGCTTCAGTGCCCATGCTCCCCAAGACTCCCTTGGAGACATAGTTGAGGGGGTGCAGGCTGGGTCTTGGTTCTGGCATTTGACGGAGCTTGTCGCCCCAGGCTGATGGATGAAGTCAGGGGAGGTTTGGGGAACGTGGGAGCAGAGCAGCAGGATTCCTTCATCAAACCCTCAAAATTCAGAGACAAGAGGTTGGGGAAGGGGTGTGGAGTGACAGAGACAGAGCTACAGGGGCAGGACCAGGAGTAACAGGGGTGCTGTCTGCTGCTCCAAGAGTTCCAGGAGGCCGCAAGGGTGCTTTCACTTCTTGTGAAAGAGCAGAGCTTCTCTTTTGTGTAATGTCAGCTACAGTACGGGCATGGGGGTGGGGTGGGGGCTGGAGATCTGTTGTTTGTTTGCAGTTGAGAGGATTGCAAAAGAGCTTTTCACAGCAGCACCCTGCAAAGTCTCTTCCACTCAGTTTCCGGGATGTACCTGCACCTTTTTGGGGAGGAGGGACCGCACAAAAAGAAATGGGAATTGGGGAAAAATTAAGTTAAAAATGACTAAGAGTGAGTTCAAATGCATTGTCCCCAACAAGCTGCATTTCCTTGGGCCATCTTTGCACTGGCCCATCCCTGAAGGGTAGGAGAGAATACAAGGTAATGAGGTTCAAAAAGAGAGGTCACCAGGGGCCCACCATCAGCTCTTGCCTCTCTGGGGGTGTGGGGATTTTTCTGTGAAGAATGTTCTTTAGAAAGAAAGGTGAGAGGAACCCCAGAGCCCACTGCTAAGGGTCCTAGCTCCAGGCTCAGGCTGACCTGGGTCTGAACCTGACCTCTACTCACTTGCTAGGCCTTGGGTAAGCTTCCTGGACTCCCTGGGCCTCCATTGCCCTGTTCTTAAATGGTGTTAGTGGGGACAGCACCTCAAGGGTGCCTTGAAGAGGGCTGAGTATCAGTGTGAACATGATAATGATATAGCTGTTATTGTTCATGGCGTAAGTGAAAGTCAGAGGATGAAGCAGAAATGGGGCAGCTCCTGAAAGCCTCATCAAAGTCTGAGTGAAGAGGAAGAAATGCACCTACCCTGCACAGCCAGGGGCAGAGGTGATCCTGGGAATGCAAGAGGGAGAGACTGAGCCCAAGGGGTCCCAGTGTGGGCAGCCCTGGCGAGGGACACTCCTGGGGGTTCCCTGGCCTGTATGAACTCACCCCAAGGTCACCCACCCCAGGCCCTGGCTTGTATCCAGGTCACCCAGCTTCTGAGGGGGCCTGGACCAGAAAGGGAGTGGGGCACAGTGACGGCCCCCAGAAAGGCCTAACTCCGGTTGTAAAATAATGATGTGGCCTCTGGTTGTATTTCAGGAAGTGGGAGGTGCCACCCTTTCTGGCGACAGTGACAATTTTGTGCCCCAAGTTACAGTGCTCCCGGTGGCCAAACGCCGGCCTTCCCTCCTGTTCCTGGCTAACACGGCAACAACGCTGAGGGTGGCCCTGCCACTTGACAGGTTCAACCTGGTGCTTCCACCATAAGATTCCTCAGGGGTGAGATGTCCCGCCCCATGGACTCCTGCACCCAACCCCAATGCCCCCAGGCTGCAGCAACAGCCCACCCATCTTGTTTAAGGACCAGGAGGTCAGGCTGTGCTGGGAGGGAGGCTGTTAACACAGCAGCAAGGAGGGGGCGCTGCGCCCCCCCTGCACCCCAGCCCCCTCGAAAACCACCTTGACAAGGCATTAGCTAAACACCTCCTGGTCCCCAAAGGCTTCCCCTGCAAAGTCTGCAATGTTCAAACGCAACCAGCAAATCCCCTAGAGACAGGAATTAGCTGTACGCGGAGGGGCGGGTGGATGAAAGCGGCTCTGATGTGCAGAGCCAGCGAACACATGAAACCAAGGAAGACCATACCTGCGAGCTGCAGGGTCCAGGGGGACAGGAGCCAGCCCAGGAGCCAGGGTGCCGTGAGAGGGCCCGGCGGCGGGGCCCGCCACCGCGGAGGCCGGCTCTCCATCGGGGCCTGCTGGTCAGTGTCCCTCCTTCCTCTTTAGTTCACAGGAGGGGACAGC
>NW_017731922.1:376710-377886 GCF_001890085.2 Hipposideros armiger
ATCACAATGATACATGATCGCATATGTCACAGTGAGACACAGATAATCTGCCTCACGCTGTTTCTGAGCTCCTGGGGGGAGCAGGTTGTCTAAGCACCTCGATGCCATGGTGATAGACGTCATGTTAATGCCTCTGTGCACGGAGGGAGCATTTTAAAGACATCGGTCTGTGCCTCTAGGAGTCTCTTTGTGACTTGGCATTGGGAGGTGGCTGAGGGCCAGGCTGCCGCGGAACATGGGCACGGGCACTGCCTCTGCTCCTGCCTGTCACACAGGTGCTGCTCTGCCCCCTGCCCCCTGCTCCCAGCCCTGAGCCCCCTCACCCTGCAGTCCAAGTTCCAGTCTCAAGATGCTCCCTGTCTAGGGAGGAAAACAACCCCCCACCCCCACCCCAGACAGGATTTTCACCTGCCCCGAGTGAGTGGGCGCAAGACCCCGGGCTGGCCGCGTTTTGTTTCCACGTTCAGGAGCTGCCTGCCTTCTCTGCATTTCTTCCCCAGGCTGCACTGTGGGCAGATGGACAGGAAGCAAAAGTGCCCTACAAAAGGGACCACTCCCCTGCCTACCCCCACTGCAGGAAGTCACTTCCTTCCTCCCCACAGACTCCAGTTCGAGGAGCCCTCCAATTGGAGGGGCCCCCTCATAATGACCCTCTACACCGGCCTGGTGCCTGAGATCCAGAGCGTCTCACTCCTCCAGTCCTCGGGGTCCCCACTGCCCTGGGGTTCCAGGGGTGGATCGATCTGCTCCTTGTTCCCTTCCATCCTCTCCTTCACGCACCCCTGCATTGGAGAGGGCTGTTGTGGAGGGTGGCCTCCCTCCTCTCCTAGTGACACCCAGGTGTGCCCCTCTCCTAGTGACACCCAGGTGTGCCTTGGGGTGTCCTTTCTGCACCACGTAGCAGTGGGCAGTGGGGTGGCACTGACCCCACTGCTTTCTAGAAGGAGACCTGACCACAAGGCCAGGGGCATGATTTGGTCCCTAAGAATCAGCTGTGACTCAGTTGAAGGAGGCCCGTCTAATTGAGGGCTGGGCTGGCCCACAGTGAACCAGCCTCCTTTCTCAAGAGGCAGTGAACTCGCTGTTACTGGAGGTGTACAAACCCATCTGGAAGCTATCCACCCTGCATGCTCCCGGGAGATTCCTGTGGGGGCTGGAAGGCTGACCTGGCCCATC
>NW_017731922.1:382520-387656 GCF_001890085.2 Hipposideros armiger
GGGCGAGGCACATCAGTCGCCGGCTTCTGGACGGCCACTCCTGCTGGCCACACACGGTAGCCCATGGCAAACCAATGTAGCAGGGGCTGCAGCCTACACTGTCGCCAGTGACTCACGGCAGCCCAGCTCCAGGTTGAGCTGTTGTTCAGCATCTTAGCTGTGCAGGGCAGTGTGACTGGCCCTCATATGTGGGATCTGAACCGGGACCCTCTGGCATCCCAAGCCAGTTCTTAACCATTGCGCCACTCGGCCGGCCCTCAGGTGCTTTTCTAATCCATAATCACCTCCCTCTCATTTTGCCCTGTCAGCTGTTTCAACACCGGACACCACAGGGAAACTGCTGGAGAAGGAAGGAGGGAGAAGCAATGGGGTTCATTAGGAAGGGGACATTTGTGATTCACTGCTGCTAAGTGGACAGCTCCAGCTCACCTCCCCAGGCCCCGCCCCCAGGCCGGAAGAGGAGCTAGGCGAGAGCCCTGGCCCAGGTCTGGGAGTGATGGCAGAGGACAGTGAAGGCTGCAGGGCCAGCAGTGAGCATCAAGGCTCCAGCTTACCTCTGTCCCCTCGAAGATGGTCTTACCGAATGCAGTGGGTTGCCTGTGTTCCCAAAAAGATATGTTCAAGGACTGACCCCCTGTTCCTGTGACTGTGAGCTTATTTGGAAGTAGGGTCTTTGCAGATATAATTAGTTCCTTTCATCTCGAGATGAAATCGTCTTGGGTTTAGGATGGGCCCTAAATCCAGTGGCTGGTGTCCTTGTAAGAAGAGGAGGGAACACTCAGGGACACAGGAAGAAAGGCCCTGTGAAGATGGAGGCAGAGACTGGAGTGACGTGGTTACAAGCCCAGGGTCACCCAGGGCCACCAGACGCTAGAGGAAGAAAGGAAGGATCCTTCCCCAGAACCGTGGGCTGGAGCGTGGCCCTGCTGACATCTTGGTTTCGGGCTGCTAAGCTCTAGAACTGTGGGAAAATAAATGTCTGTTCTTTCAAGCCACCCAGTTTGTGGTACTTTGTTATGGTAGCCTCAGGAAACCAATACAATGAATAAAGAAAGCAAGCCCCAAAAAAGTAAATTTTAAAAAAAGCACAAATCAATTGAAAGTAAGGTGACTTTTCTTAAGAAGCAAGCAATCTTAACACCTCTGAAACCACAATGGGAGTAGCTGGTTCACAACAAAGAGCTAAGGAGAGAAATAAAACAACCTTTTATTATGAAGCCACNTAGGAACACTCCCACTGATGAACAAAGACAGGAGTGGAAAAGAGACATAACTGAGGTTAAAATGTCTCTTATTTGCAAACTTTACAGAAATGTGTGACCGTAAGAACCCACCGCAATTCAGTGGCAAAACCAGAATTTGTTCTTACTGAATGGCGCTGACTTAGCAGGTACATCCAGGCAGAGAAGGCCAGGCCACTCCTTGGCCTTTCCAGAGCAAGTGCCCCCAAAGAGAACGCAGCAGCCAAACTCCTGCTAGTTTTGGATCTAGCTCAGAAGGCCCAGCCTTACCTTTTCAGGGAGGGTTGGCCTCTGCCTTAGAGGAACCTGAGTCTGGGCTTGGAGGCCGGAGATCTGGGTTCAGAGCACAGCCGTGCCACCGCCTATCTGTGGAGCCTTGGGCAAGTTGTGAGAACCCTCTGAGCCTCACCTTCCACATCCGTGAGGTGACCGGGGTTCATATTCCCTGCCTTGAAAGACAGATGAGGGGAGGGAAGGTCATAAGGAGCCGTGCCTGTGAACTGTGAGCAGCCATGGCTGTGTATGGGGTTCTTCTCCCTGTAAGGCAGCCAGCTTCATCTGGGGAATACTGTCATTCGGAGTCCTGCTGGGGTGGCCCCAGGAGCCTGGTTCTGGGAGCTCATCTATCTCCCCAGGCATGGAGAAGGGGTGCTATTTCTGAATCAGGCTTCTAAGCCAAACTCCAGACTACACTGTGGTTTCCCAGCAAGCGGGGCCCCAGGATCCCCATCGCCCTTGCCTCTGCCTGCCCCTGCACACCCTGGGCACGCTGCCCGCTGGCCCGTGCCGCATCAGCCAGGCTCCGAGAAGGAGAGACAGGGTGGAGGCTTTTTCATTTTCCCTTTCAGGCTTGATGGATGACGAAAGACTCCGCCTCCAGCTGTCAGAACTCCAGCCCGCACTTTGCCTCCAACTCCGCGGTGAGGGACACAGCTCCTCTTCATCCTGGCATCAAACGTCTGTTTGATCAGCTTTTCATCCATTTTCTGCAAATGTGGCGACTTAGGGATGTTCTGAGTCTTGAAGGACTCTAGGTGTTGCACCCTAGCAATATATCAGTGAGGCTCCGACAGTGACATTGGGTGGGTGCCCTGCCCTCTGCCAGCCCCTTTATCTCCCTCCCTCACCCCCCACCCCCAGCTCCCACAGCCCCTGGCTGTCTTCCTTTGCCACACTAGGTGGAGATCTGGTGCCCCCTGGAGGTCAGATAGGAAGGGCAGGGGTAGGAGGGGACGGGGTTGGAGTGGCTGGGAATAAGGTGGCATCTCCTTCCTTGATGTCACTGCCCCTCAGCTCAGCCTTCCTGATAGTAAAGGTGATTGACTGAGTGCTGGTTAAGCGCTCTGCATCCCATGTCTTTAGTGATACACAAGCTTCCTCATTTGCTAGCAAATCCCAGCTTTGCCCAGCATTTTTTTTCAACCCTTTTCTTCCTTGAGCACAGAACATTGTGGGGCTGGCAGCTCCCATGTTTTCAGAGAAGGGAGCCGGGGATCTGAGAAGCTGTGCCAAGTTCACAAGTTACTGACAAGGAGGGGCCACAGTTGGTCAAGTGATGGCAAAGGCCAGGGGAAGCCGGGTGGGGACCTGTGGGCATCAGGGCAAGGGGGCCAGGGGCTCTGTCAGGGAGGGCTGAGGGTGGTGGAGTGGACCCTGGACCAGGGCTCAGGATGGAAGCTTTGAAACTCCAAGGATGAAGAAGGAGGCAGAACAGAGCAGGACGGAAGCCAAGACCCAGCGAGGGAGGCTGGGGGGCAAAGCAAAATCAGAGCTCAGCAAGTGCAATAGTCAAAGATCCGAAAGAAAAAGCTNGGCCTGTGGGAACTCCCTCACTTGCGATGTCTTCATCTCCAGGTGGCTTCTTACCCCTGGAGGGCCAGGCAAGGGTTTGAGAGACAGCACGGAGGAGTGGTGGAGAGGGTCAGGGGCGGGCAGGACCAGGGCTGTGCTGGTGGAGGGGGGCTGTGGGAACGGAGCGCAGGGCATGCCATCTGTAGGACCCCAACATGCCTCTCAAACGTCCTTCCTCAGAGCCCACAGGAACCTCCTTGGGAGCACGCCCTCTCTGTTCTAACAAGCTGCTGCGGCTGGGAACACTTCCTAAACTCCTCCTGGGGAACCGTCACCGGAGCCGGTTATTGGACACCAGGCAAACCAGTCCCCCTGCCTGGCAGCGACAGCCGTTCTGGGCAGGGCTCCCCATAGGGAGTTCAGCCAATTAAGAAAACAATTAGCCTCCCCTGAGGCTAATTCATGCATTGTCACCCCACACAGTTCTGTGGTTCTAGGGGGCAGAGGGCCTAAACCTCCTGTGGGCAGAGGGGGGGAGGGGGGATGTAGCAGCCATTAATTATGCAGATTCCTGCCCTTACCTGAGACTCGGCTCCAGGAGGCTTTAAGATCTGTATTTTAACAGACCCTCCGTTCTCACGTTTGAGAAACTGCCCGAAGCACTTCCAGAGGCAGATTCCCCCGGGGCTGTGGGCAGGGTGATGGGCAGCTTGCCCATGGGCCAGAAGGAGCCCTTCAAAAAGATTTGCTCCTCCCCTCCCTCGCTCCCTCCCTCCCTTCTCCCCCCTTCCCTCTCTCCCCACCAGCAAGGCCAGCATGGTGTTCTGAGGCTAGAACAAGCCTCCTCGGGTTGCTCCCTGACCTTATCTCCTAAGCCAGTGCAGGCAGTTTCCTCATCTACTGTATGAAAGGGGGTGAATACCCACCTCGAACAGGTTTGATGAACAACTGGGGTAACAAGAGATGAAAGCGTTTTGCAAAGAATAAGATGTTGGTTGAAAACAGCTGTTTTGCCATAAACACTTACTGAGCCCCTCTCTCTGTAGGTTTCTTTTCTAGGGGCTTGGGGGATTTGCAGAGAGCAACAAGGGTCCAGCAAGGGGAGATGGAGCAGATACAGACCCTGAGGGGGTGTGTGGTGATGGATGAGGAGATCTGTGGAGGGCGCCTGCTCTGGGAGGGGGCAGCATGGGGACAGTCGGGAAGGATGGGGAGTGGGACTAGGAGGAGGGACAGGAGCAGGGAGCCCTCCAGCAGCATAGAGTCCATTCTTGGATCTGGCCCCTGTTAGGGCTGCAGCTCCAGAAGCGGGGTGCAGAGGGCTGGGTGGCGACAGGGGACTCTACCCCAAGGACTTTCCCACCAGTTCAGCCTGACTCACTAGCTCTCATCTCTACTTTGTGTCCAGCACGTTCTTTTCCTCATTCCCCTTCCCACTGCCCTGTGGCTGGGCAGCTCCCTCAAACCCCCATGGGGAGACCTACGTCAAAGCAAGAAGGCCTTAGGCTCACAGATGCAAAGCACCCGGGCCAGCACCTCTAATCCCTACAGGAGTCCAGAAGTCCCTCCAGTGACCCACAAGGAACTTCAGGTCACTTGTTCCTTCATTCAACAAACCTGTCCAGGGCATTGCTCAGGGCCAGGCCCTGTCCTGTGCACCCTCTGTCTAGGGCAGAGCTTGACACCCATACACCTAAGTTACAACCCAGTGGGAACCCAGTGTGATGGGGACACAAACCCAGAGCAGGCTGAGCCCGCCATGGAAGCCAAGGCCACACAGCACTCACAGAGGCTCAGTGAGACGCTTCCAGGGGTAGAAGAGGAGGGGGGGTGTGTGGCAAAGGGGGCTAGGGTGTCAGGTCCAGCCTAGGAGCTGAGGCAGGAGAGGGGCCCATTTATTTTTCTGTTTAAAAAATTACTGGTATTGCAACTAGTATCCATTTCTACTGTTGTCATTTCACATGTACAAATTTTCAGGCGCTCTGAGTTAAGCAGCTTTCTGGCCGTTCCTGGAAGGCTGGCATCATTGACGATAAGGTTTCCAAGTGGAAAGACTCCCCGGAAGACACCTTGTTGGAAAGACTCCCCGGAAGACACCTCATTT
>NW_017731922.1:393741-401563 GCF_001890085.2 Hipposideros armiger
CAACTAGATTGAAAATGGTGACTGGACTTGGAACTGAGCTGCGCCTTCCATAACTAGATTGAAACAACTACTTGACTTGGAGCTGATGGGTCCTGGAAAAACACACTGTTTCCCAATAAAATTTCTAAAAAAAACCCTCCAAAATAATGAAATTGGATTCATTTCAAAATCCCTAAATTTGGATGTATCACAACTTTCTTCTTCCTTTATTTGGAAACAATGAGATTTTTTTTTTCCAACTTTAAAAATTTTATTTTAAAACTGACAAACAGTAAAATTCACTCTTTTTGGTATAAAGTTCTCTAGGGTTTGACAAATGCATATAGTCATGTAACCACTACCACAGTTAATATAAAGAGCATTTCACTGCCCCTCCTATGCCCCTTTGTGGTCAGCCCCTCCCCCAGCCCCTGGCCACCCCGGGTCTGTTCTCCTTTTGCCTTTTCCAGAGTGTCACAGATGTGGAATAACATGGCCGAGCTGATGGGGCGATACTTCCCAGGTTAGGCTATAACTCCCCCCTTCCTCCTACCCTCACTTGCTTACTGTTACTATATTGTGAGCTGCTTTATGGAGAGGCCCACGTGGCGAGGAACAGGGGGCAGCCTCCAGGCAGCAGGCTGCCAGGAACTGAACCCTGTCAACAACCATGAGAGTGAGATGGACGTGGTCCTTCTCCAGCCAGGCCCTGAGATGACTGCAGCCCTGGGGACACCCTGACTGCAGTTTCATGAGACACTCACGGCCAGAAGACCCAGCTAAGCTGAAGCTAGACTTCTGACCCACAGAAACTGTGAGATCATAAACGTCTGTTGCTTTCAGCTAAGATTTTGGTCTTTATTTGTTACACAGCAATAGGTAACTAATACAGCGTATAAAAGCCTAGCTCGTGACATACGCTCAGTAAACGACCAATGATGACCGTTCTGTCTATACAGGGGGCAATCGAAACACTTAGAAAATGGAAAACTATAAACCTATTCACCAGGCTCTTGACACGGCCCCTCAACAATGAACCTGTGTCCTTTGCCCATTTGTAAAGTCACAAAACAGGTGCATCAACATTTAAAGAGTCCAGACGAGAAAACTGTGGACAGTGTGAAGCTGTTGAGCTAAGAAGGGGAGGTGGTCCAAGTATATAAAGGTATTTATTTATATTTAAAAAAGGAAAACCTCAAAACTAAGATCAAAGAAATGAAGAAAGAGGGATCCGTGTAGAGAGGGCAGAAACTAGACTTGTCTAAATATACCTTGTTTTACAATTTTGAATTTGGAACCATGTAAATACTCTAATTATAAAACAGAACTAAATTGAAATGAAAAAAAAAACAAACCAAAAAAACAAAAGCAAACAGATGTAACTGTGTATAAAGTTGATGGCTCAACCACACAGTTAGGAACTATTTCAAGAGTTAAGTCATTTGACTGCCCATCCCAGATGAGATACCCTAAAAATTAAAAAAAAAAAAAAAACAAAGAAATTTTAAATTGCTTTCGGTAATCATATTGTTAGCAATAATATTTGTATTTTTCTGAAATATATCATATAAATTAAATATACTATATTATATATTACAATACATATTATATAATGTTTTTATACATATATACACACGCACAGTAAAACCTTGGATTGCGAGTAACTTGGTTTGTGAGTGTTCCGCAAGATGAGCAAACATTTCTAATACTTTTTTTTTTTTTAAGTTTTTGTTGGGGAACTGGGGGAGGGGAACAGCGTTGGGGAATCAGGGAAGGGGAACAGAGAAGTTGCTGTCCTTTTGTTCTTCAGTCTAGTTGTGGAGATCGTTGTTGGTATTACCATTGCACTCTTCCAGGGCGAGGCAGATCAGTCGCTGGCTTCTGGACGGCTGCTCACGCTGGCTGCCGGCCGCTCATGCTGGCTGCCAGCCACTCACATTAGCTCACAGCAGCCCACTGCAGCAGGCACTGCAGCCTACGCCGTTGCTGGCGACTCACGGCAGCCCAGCTCCAGGTTCAGCTGTTGTTCACCATCTTAGCTGTAGAGGGCGCAGTGTCACTGGCCCATGTGGGATCTGAACCGGGGCCCTGCTGCTCAGAGTTGGCGTCCCAAGCCAGCTCTTAACCAACGCACCACTCGGCCAGCCCTCATCATGATTTTTAAAATTTTAATATTTACTGAGGCCTGCCTGGTGCCAGGTGCCCTACTTTTCCATGCATGATTGCACTTTTAGGACTTTTCAGATTATGTATTTTCATTTTGGTTGAGTTTTAGTAGTCTGTGGTTTTCAAGGCATTGGTCCATTTCATCTAAATTGTCAATTTATAGAGGCCGGCTGGGTGGCTCAGTTGGTTAAGAGCTTGCTCAAGAGTTTGAGCTCTGAGCAACAGCTGTTCAAGTCCTGGCCCGAGCTGAGCAGCCGCTGAGCTGCCAACAGGTGGCAGGATGGCTCAGCTAAAATAAATTTTTAAAAATAAATAAATAAATTGTCAATTTATGAGTGTAAAGTTGCTCATAGTACTCCTTTATTATCCTTTGAATGGCTGTAGTGTCTGTAGCGATACTCCTTGTTTCATTCCTGATATCAGTGACTTGTGTTTTCTCTCTTTTTACCTTATCAGTCTTTCTAGAGGCTTATAAATTTTATTCATTCTTTTTTCAAAGAACCAGTTTTTGTTTCATTGATTTTCTCTTTATCATATGATTTCTCCTCTTTATCATTTCTTTTCTTCTGTTTACTTTGGGTTTATTTTGTTCTTTTTCTAGTTTTCTGAGGTAGGAATTTAGGTTATTGACTTGAGACGTTCCTCTTTTCAAAGATAAGCACTTCATGCTGTCTATTTCCCTCTCAGCCCCACTGTATCTGCATCCCACAAATTTCTACATATTTTCATTTTCAGTTCTATGTCCTGGGTTATGTTTGAAAGCGGCACCAAGACATGGTTGGCGGAGACAAAGACAGCCATCTACCAAAAGTCATGTTCCTCCCCCAACAGCACAGAGGTGTTGCCAGGAAGTGGCTCTCCATCCAGGGACTGTTTCCAAGCTGTCCTTACCACTGGTGAGGCAATAGGAACAGTTCCTGCTGGTGGGGTGTCAGAAGTACTGTATGTCACTTCCAAGCCAATATAGCTAAGAAGTAAATATTCTTTCTCCACCCTCTCCCTTTGCACTGACAGACGAAGCCTTAGTGGGTAGTGGAGCCAAAAGAAGGGGAGGGTGTGGGCCCTGAATCCCTGTGTGGAGGAAACCATGAACCAACCAACAATGAATACTCATCTAGGTCTGTTTTATGGGTAAGAAACATGTCTTTTGTGTTAAGCCATTAATAGTTTGGGATTTATTTGTTAACAACAGCTAGCATTTCCTTGCTGGTAACCTCGAAAATCAGCAGCACATGGACCGGCCGAGTGGCTCAGTTGGTTAAGAGCACGAGCTCTGAGAAAAAGCGTTGCCGGTTCGATTCCCACATGGGCCAGTGAGCTGCCCCTGAGCTGTGCTGCCGCTGAGCTGCCAACAGGCAGCAGGATGGCTCAGCTGCTGAGAGCACATGCTCCTAACAACAAGGTTGCTGGTTCGACTCCCACATGGGATGATGGGCTGCACCCCCCTGCAACTAAGATTGAACATGGCACCTTGAGCCGAGCGGCCACGAGCTGCTGCTGGGTGGCTGGATGGCAACTGGACTTGGAGCTGAGCTAGCTGCGCCCTCCACAACCAAGACTGAAGGACAACAACTTGGCTGCTCCTCTTCCGCAATTCCAGAGTAAAATCTTAAAAAAGAAAAAGAATAAAGAAAAGAAAATCAGCAGCACAACTTGAAAGACACCTTCTAATAACCCGTTAAGGACATGGCACACATGAGCATAACTGAATTTATTGATTTTATTGGAATCAATCCTTGGGTGTTAAAGGCCTTCAGTTTACTGCCTTGTTCTCCCTATTATACTGAGAACATTAAAAAGATGGAAGATTTTGGTCATGAGACCCGATCAGAAATCCCAGTGCACCAATTCCAGCATTTAGGAGCGGCTCAGAAAACAACAGACCCAGAGCCACCACCTCTGACGATGCCTGCCTGCCTGGACCTCTGCTTCCCCCCATTCACATCTGCGGAAGGCAGATGTCTGGAGAAGTGAGGACCCCTGCACTGTGTCACCAAACTGTCCTGTTTCCTTCGTCCCCATCATGGGCACACAGGTGCCTTGGGGAGAAGCTGATGCTCTTAGTGAGGGAACCTGTTCTCAGATCTTTATGGTTCATTTTTGTGTGTCAGGGAGGACGGGGGCCGGAACTGGATATAAAACACAACCCCACTGCTTCTCAGTGTGTTTTCAGGTAAAAGGAACAACCTGCTCTAGTCTTACCTCTCTTTCATGTCATTTGCTGTATCTCTCATTGGCCCCCTCTTTTTCAGCAAAATGTACTTATATTTAAAACAGAAAGTGAATGGTTATATTTTTAAAAGCTAAACATCTTCTTCCCTACCAGGCCAAACAAATGAGCGCGTTTCACCTCCCCCTTTCTCCTGCACTTCCTCTCATATTAAAGCTATTGAATTTGAGCTCGATTAACTCCGATCTGCTTTATAAGCTCTGATTTATAGGACAAATTACCTATGTGGCACTGAAGAAGGAACCTGCCTGTCAGATATCGCTGGAGTTTGATTTCAGTGCCCTGCCCCCCTGCCCGTTTATTCATTCGTGGCGTGGAGGGATCCGGAGGCCAGAGCAATTTCATCAGCCCTTGGGTTTCCCGTGCTGTGAGCCTCCTCTCCCCAGACCATGCCGCTACCATAAATAGACGTCACGTGGCTTCCTTTTATGATAAGGTCAGAGCAAAAGGAGAGCTCAGGGAGAAGCCGTTAGGAGAGTCAGGGCTCTGAGCTCGGGGTATAAAGCCTGAACAGTGCTAGTGAGCCTGTCTGCCCGGGGCTGGCTTAGGAAGGAGGGGAGTGGTGGAAGAATGGGGTTCGCCTCCCAAGGCGAGGCCTCTGGATGCCTGCGCCTCCCTGGCTCCCACCAGCAGTCTCTGGCCTCAGCTCTCTTTACCCCTTGAGATGGGGCCTGCAGACTGCGCTCCCCACCTGCCTTGCCAGGCTCGGTGGCCCCTGGCTCATTTTCTGATAGAGCTGTCAGTTTTTATTGCTGATAGGAGAAATCATTTCTCTCTTAGCTGAATGTTAATTGGCCTTTTCCCTCTCTTTCTTTCAGCTAGTACATGTAGTCCCCCAGTGCTTTTCCCCACCCAAGGGAAAGGTACCTTAGTAGAGAAGCATTCCAGAAAGACAAGGAAGGTGGATCTTGCGAAATTGCTAATTGGTGATTGCTAAATCAGAGGTTAAGAAAGCGCTAGGGAGGAGAGCAGGGAGGAGGTTGGAACCACGCCTTTCGTAATTACACATGAGTTCACTGGCCACGTGCTCTGCGCCTACACAGGCACCATTCAATAGGGACACCCATGCAGCCAGCTGGGTCCAGCTGACACATGGACTGAGAGCACCCTCGAGGTGCCAGGCACCAAGACAGGTCCAAGAGAAGCAGAATGACTAAGACACCGTCCCGGGAGACAAACTGGAACCCTCCGTTCCATGTGACCAGAGCAGTGGCAGAGGTCAGCCAGATACCTAGGGACTCACAGGGGATCAGAGAAACTCCCTGGAGAAAGCCGTGCTGGAGCTCAGCAGCAGAGGATAGTGGCGAGGGCGTCTCAGGGGGAGGGGACAGTCTGTGCAAAGTCATGGTGCATGGGGCAGGGGGGGGGGTACATGGGAGGGACCACGGGAAGTTTGGTTTGGCTGCAGGTTAAGGTCATGTGGATGAGCAGGGCTTGGGTACCCAAGCAGTTTTTTTCTCCCCCATCTAATTTCATGCACAGAAAAAAAAAAAAAGAAAAAAAAAGCTTTATTGAGATTTAATTTATATACCATCATCAAGTTCACCACCTTCAAGTGTACAATTCAACGGCTTTTAGTATATTTACAGAGTTGTGTACCATCACCACAATCTAACTTTAGAACATTTTCATCATCCCCCAATAGAAACCTTCTGAGCAGGGTTTTTGATAGGGGTCTGGCAGCAGAGCAGAGAAGGGTTTGGAGGGGCAAGCCTGGCTCCCTCATTGAGCCCAGAACATAAGCAATGACACAGCAGCGACTGTGCACAAGGGTGAAAGATTGTGGCCATGACAGGGTGAAATGTGCTCCATCTCTTAGATTCTTCTTGACAGGAAGATAACTGGGCTATGGGCACTCAGGCCATTTTCTGCTGGCTGGCTATTTAGTGGCAGTGATACAAATCAGTATTATAGATGAAGGTAGCCGATTTGCAAAGAAAAATGGACAGAGGCCACATCACAGGAACATCCAGAACTCTGAAGTTTCTGCAAAATGGGAACAGCACAGAGCACTACCTGTACATTTCATGCAGTAAAAACCACAGCTTGTTGGTACCAAAAAAAAAAGGGGCAGGTGCTCCATCTTCGGAGGCTGTGCAGGGTGACTGAAGTGCAGTTGCTGTGGATTGGGGTCGTGAGTGGGCCTGCCCCTGTGTAGTGCAGGTGATGCATTCAAACCCGAAGCCCTTAGCAGGCCAGGACCAGAGAGAATGGGTGCACCTCTGCAGTGGCTTCAGGTGGGTGGGTCTGATCTGAGCATGAGGCTATGACAAGTGTATTAGTCAGTTAGTTTTTAAATTGTGAGTAAGAAACAAATTAAACTACCTTTCACAATAAAGGGGACTCAGCTCTGACAAAATCTTGACTAGGATAATGTGCAAAAGTTCTCCCTACAAAAACATAGAAGTGCATGATAAAATATAACCACATACTGTAAATACATTGTAAGTGCTTGGCTGAGTTAACAAGCAAGGGAGGGGTATCTCCAGGGGCCAGAACAAAAACGGAAAATCCAGGGTGGTAATCTTGTAATTTTATGCCACAGCTGTCTCAGGGCCAATGCAAGAGAGGTGGAAGGCTATCAGAGCCCTGAACGCTGGAGCCTTGGCTCCGTGTTGAGATGAGATGTGTAGATAAGATCTGAGCCAGCAGGAGGTGGAGGGTTGAAGCTGTGACTCCTCTAAGGGCTCATCTCTTGGTGAAAGGCTGGGCTAGCAAACCCTGTCTCCTGGCACAGGGGGTAACAAGGAAGCTTGTCTATCACATCACAGGTAAGAACAGTGGGGGCTTCAAAAAGGGTCCTCTGATAAATGCAAACTGCGTGCCTGTGATTTGAGTGGGTTTGAGGTCCAAACTGCATGCAGGGTCTGGGTGTCTCGTGTTAAAAGAAAATAATTGGTCCCAGGCTGGTGATAGCCCTGGACCACCTGGTAAAGCAGATGCAAAATGGCTGTAGAGGAACACTCGTACAAATCAGGTAGCAGGAAATTCCCACGAAATAAGCAATCTCCTCCAAATGTGAGCTCATCATATCAAATCTCAGTATATATGAAGAAAGAGGTCGTCTTGAACATGTCAGCAGATGCCACAAACAGGAGGACTGAGCCCTAAACCTCTATATGAATAAGAATGTTTATAATGATTAAAGGCCAAATGAAAGATTCAAACTCTCAAGGAAATCATAATACACTATGAAAACAAGCATAGACAGATTTGAACAATATTTACAGATAAAATGATACAGCGTCTGAGATTTGTCTCAAAATAATTTCAGGTTGGGGAGCTGTGGGAAGGAGCATGTATAAAAGAAGACTGGCTGCTACGATATGGATGGACTTAGAGACTATTATGCTAAGTGAAATAAGTCAGATGGAGAAAGACAAGTACCATATGATCTCACTTATATGTGGAATCTAAAAAACTGAATGAACGAGGAAAGTAAACAGA
>NW_017731922.1:402021-423207 GCF_001890085.2 Hipposideros armiger
GGTAAAAAGTATAACTATTGCACTGTGTTGTACAGCTGAAATTAATTCTAAAAAATGTGTATTTCATAATAAAAAATAATTAAAAGAAAAAAAAAGAAGACTGGCTGCGGGCTGATATTTGCAGAAGGCAAATAATAATAAACACACAAGGATTTCTTATTCTATTGCCTCTAATTTTATATGCTTTTGAAAATGTCCATAATAAAAATTAAAAGACAAACAAAATGAAAGCTCTAACTAGAACTTCTAAAAATGAACAATATAAATATTGAAATTGAAAACTCAGGGCAGGTTTAAGGGCAGATCAGACACAGATAAAGAGAGAATTGATGAACTAGAAGACCTAAAAAAAAAATCCAGACTGCAAAGTAGAGAGATAAATATATGAGCAACTTCAAGAGATTTTAAGAGACACAGAGGCTAGATGACCATGTTAGAGCAATTTGACACTATCTAGTGACATGCTACGACCCAACAGTTTTATTTCCGGTCAAACATCCTAAGGAAACTTTCATGTATAAGTACCAGATCTATGTGTAAAAATGTTCACAGCAGCATTGTGTGGAATAGAGAAAAGACGGAAATAAGCTTAATGTCCTTTGGTGGCAGAGAAGATAAATAGATTGTATTTTATTCACATGACAGACTACTATAGGCTAGTAAAAATAAATAAGTGAAAACTACACATACCTATGTGAATAAATCTCAAAAACAAATCGCAGATGAATACTTCAAAATGATCATTTTAAAGTCAAAAAACTATTAAACAGCACCACATATTGTTGAGGAATACAGACGCTTTTAATAAATGTACTGTTAGGAATAAACAGCATTGTTACAAACTCTAATAGGAACGTCAAGAAGATATAATAAGTCTGAACTTTTACGCAACTAACAACACGTCATGAATTGTCAGAATTACAAGAAGAAGCTGACAAACCTACTGTGCTGGTTTGGATCATCCAAGAAACGAGTGCCAAGATGGGATTAGCCACAAAAAGAGATTTATTGGGGGAAACAGCTGCCCAGGATAAAGGGAGAAGGGGAGAAGCAGGCGGGGGAAGCCTCAGGCCATTTACACAAGTCTGACATCTGTGAAAGGAGTGAGGGAAGGAACAAGGAAGATGCAGACTGCGATAGACTCAGAGGAAGCTTTGGCCAGGCCGAGGGGTGGTCCCAAGCACAGACTGCCCATTAGAGGAGTCTTGCGAGGGACAGTCATGATCTGGCTCTTGTAGCCCCTGGTGATAAGTCATTCGCTGAGGCAGCCCAGAGAGGTGGGAGGTGGGAATGTGATTTTGGTGTAAATGCCAGAGTGGGTCTTGAAGGTGTCACAGTTGGAAGCTCTAGGCTAACTATGCTCCCTGCAGCAGGGGAATCTAAGTGTCATCTGTCCATGGCTGCCACACGTACCATCATAGGAGAATATCATAATATATGTAGTATACAGCCCTTAGTAACAGATAGATTGAGCTGGCAAAAATAGGAATATTCTCTTACAGATTAGTGGACAATAATAGACTCCTAGATCCAGGAATTAAGAGAATATGGATTTTTTTTTTTTAGCCGAGCCATCCTGCCACCTGTTGGCAGTTCAGCGGCAGCTCAGCTCAGGCTGGACTCGAACCGCTGTTATTCAGAGCTCAAACCCTTGAGCAAGCTCTTAACCAACTGAGCCACTCAACCGGCCCGAGAATATGGAATTTTATTCTCGCACATGTAGCAGGTCACAAAGCCATTGTCAACCCATGTAAAAGATTGATATTTGGCCACAATGAACTAAGATTAGAAAAAAAATCATTAAGCTAATTTTTTTAAACAATATGTTTTGAAATTTCAATTCATGGATCACCCAATATAAGGGTAAAAAATATCGTAAGAGAAATCAGAAAATATTTAGAACTGAAAGATTATTTGATCACTCCGTGCTAAACCTAGAAGGATACTGCTAAAGGTGTATGCAGAGAAAGGTTTATAATCTTAAACAAACACATTAGAAAGAAAAAAAACATTCAAAATGAATGAGCTAAGTGTCCAACTCTAGAAGAAAGAAAATAGAATCAAACGACAAAAACAGCAGAAGGAAGGAGATGAGGAAACACTAAAGATAAGAACAGAACTTAAAGGAAAAAATGAGAGAGAAACAACAAAACCACAGCTGGATCTTGGAGAAGACTGATCAAATAGGCAAAACTCTGTCAAGAGTGGCTGAGGATGGAAAGGAGAAGGCAAAAAAACAAGGTGGAAATGAACAAAAAGAACATAACACAGCTACAGTAGAGATTCAAAAATAACGATAGCTCACACTTACGGTTGGTCTTTCATACCTCATTATCTAATGCAATGTTTCTTTACAGTTTAGCTTGAAAAGCACACCCTTCCCACAGCATCCTCTGCCTGGGTATCGTCACAGTGATGAGCTAACATTTATACAGAACATACTACGAGCCATTTGCGGCACCTCTGATGTGCTCTCTTGCCTCCATTACCTTTGCTTAGGCTGTTTCCTCAGCTCAAAGCCCCCTTCCACTCTTACGCTTTCTGCAAAGTTCGGCTAAAATGCAACTGCTCTGGCTGCTACTGCCAGCGGCATGCCCATCGCCCCACTCTGCCCTTCTTCCTTGCCAATAGAACTGTAATTTTGTTCAGGATAATAACATGCCCCATTTTAATTGACCACAACTACTGTACTATATTCCCAGCTTTCCCTGCATCTAAGGGTAGCATGTGACACAGTTTTGCTCAACGAGATATAAGTGGAAGTTTGCTAAATGTGTCTTTTGAAGATGCTTGATCTATCCATACATCATTCATCCACCACCTATCTTTTCACCCATTTACCCATTCATCCACCCGTATAACCATCCATCCATCTACCCGTCCATCCATCCACCCACCCATCCACCTGTCCATCCCTCCAGCCTGGGGGGCTGGCCTACCAGGTAGCAGGCCTCCATGGCCAAAACCCGAAAGTCATCTCCCTGTTTTCTAGGCTACCTCAGCCTCACAATCAAAGTGGGGCTACAGTGTCAGAAATACTGAGGCCTGATGCTGGCCCCACTAGCAGCCTTTCCAAGGCCCTTTCCACCAAATATTTCAGAGTCTCCAGGGGCATCTCATTTATATTCAAGTACAATTTTCTCAGCCACTGCATGGTTTTTACCACATCGCTTCTCTCCTTCCTGGGAGGGCTGCCTTTGGAGTCCTGAAGGCTTGAGAATACAGCCCACCACCCAATGTCTCCCATCCCCCTCTCCACTAACACGCATCTATTAATAGCAACAATGTCTGCTATGCCTCCTCTGTGCCAAGGACCCCTCCAAGCACTTGACACATTTAGTCCTCTCATCAACCCAATGAAGGAGGCACTAAACCACCCTTCTCCACACGAGAGACGGAGGCACAGAGGATGTGCGTGGAGTAAGGAAAAGAGTTAGGATTTGAACCCAGGCAGAAAAAACGGTGATTGTAAGGATAAAATGAAGGATGGCACATGTCCCTGAGACGGCAGGAGGGAAGCTTGAGTGCAGTAGCTGAATATAGCATTGGACTTGCCAGAAAGGATCCTGCCAGCCAACAGGAAACACTGACTTGACGACGATAACGCACCCACTTTGGAGAGCTTGGGGGTCCCACCCTGTGATGCTGAATGGCAGGGAGGATGTTTGGGGCAGAGGAACACAGGGTGTCAGATGGCTGGTGGCGCAGACACATCCAACACCCTACATCGAACCACTCATCCCTGTCCCAGACTTTTGGGGTTCCAATGCAACATAACCCAGGGAGGCAGCCATGTCCCTACTCTAACTCCCGGACCCTAACTCTAGTCTAACAAGGTCAGTTGCAGAAAGTCATAATGCTAAATCTGCTTGGTTAAGAAGCCAGAGTTAGAGTTTACATTTTTAATAAAAATGTTATGTACTTGGCCATAGCTGATGTCGCTGAAGGTCACCTAAATTTCTCTCGGTCCACGGGGGCCCAATTCAATTTTCAAGGCTGATTACTAATTCCTCCCTCCCTCACAGCGACTATAACCTTGTAGAGCCCTCTCCTTCCTCTCTGGCCCCAGGCCCCTCTCTGCGGTTCCCCTTTCAGTGGTACTTAGGCGTTTCTGCCCACCTGTGGTTGTTGTCACAGCCCTTTCTAAGAACAGATAAAGTTCCTTGTTACCCAGAATCCGCAGCCTCGCCGGCCTGAAGCATGCCTGGGGAGGTGGGGGCGGGGGGAGGAGTGTTTTCTGTACTAGTTTCTCCATCTCCGGGCTGCCCCTCCGGAATTGACCACCCATTCTCAAACAGAGGTTACACCTTTAAGATAACTCTCGGCAAATCCAGAACTATGATGTTTTGGACACAGTAGTTTCTGGGGGAAGGGCCTGCATTTTGCTTAGATGCCCCTTTACTTAGATCTTTGCCAAAGAATTCTAGAATTAAAATTCAGTCCTTTGCAAATTGAAACTAATTTCTAGAATAATATCTAACTCTGTGCTGCCTGTATGTGGGTGCACACACGCGTACACGCACGCGTATTAAGTCCGCATTAGCTTTGTCAACTGTGGAAATAAACGAAGACCAACCAAATGAGAAAAGCAAAGCCTATTTGTTCTGAACTTGCTATAGCAAAGGAGCAGGCCAGTGTCACTGGTTTTGGCAAAGTCTCAAAGGCAGGCAGAGAGGGAAAGCTTTGCAGAGGAAACAGGGAAAGCCCAGGTGTGTCCTGACTGGAGGGCTGTCACGGGCTCACTAGAAGCGGGGTGTCCTATGTGTTTGGTTAGGGGTACGTATTTGTCTTCCTGTGGTTGATCTTAAATTGGAAGGGGAAACAAGCATTAGGGAAGCTGTCAGTTATTAATCTAGATCTGGTCCTTTTGGGTCAATTGTTATAGAAGTTGTTCAGCCCCTTGGAATGGCACTAGCGATAGAAAGGCGCCTTCCTGCAAGCGTGATTGATAGCAGACTGGCTTCCTGTAAGTAAGGGGCTGGTGTCCTGGGTGGGTTGTTGTAGGCTGAGAGTCAAAGCCCTGTTTTTAATATATGATCTGGCCATTGCCTGTTTGTATATTCAGCTTCTCATCAGAATTGGTCCAATAACTCCATTCCCTCTCTTTGAAGGGTAAATCAGCCCATTCAGCAAGTTTAAGAGGTGATTTGTCGACGAGTAGCCATTATCTGCTTTCTACTGCCAGATCGCAAACAACTTTACAACTTCATAGTGTGAACCCACAAGAGTCACACATGGCCAAAAAGCAGCTGCCGCACACAGGACCAAGCTCGTGTCTGGCAATGGCACCCAGATCATCTGTGACCTAGACTGGGAGAGCAAAGTGCACAAAGCCACAGGCAGCTGCTTTCTTCCCACCTTCCCTGTCCGGGCCCCACTCACCGTCTCACCAGGGAAAATTAGGGAAAAGGAAAAAAAAGTAGCGGGTTAATACAATTCAGAAAAATGCATGCTTTCCTCCTAAATTATTAGGACAAATAAGTTGGCAATACTGCCCTCGTAGAGTCGGGATGAAGCGGGTACTTTGGAAGGCCCGCCCTCAGCCTCCCGCCTGTCCTGCCTGTGGAACGCAGGTGACGCTCTTGATCTCTGTGGGGTCTGGAATTCAGCGCCCTTTCACGTATCAAGAGCACTCGGAGCTTTTGTCTGTGCAATCAGTTCCTCATCGGTGGTGCCTCTGCTTTCTAACCCGGGCACTTCCGAGGCCATTACTTAATGATGGCACCACATTTCAAACAAAGGCAAGGGGATGGGCCAGGGATGTGAGGCCGAGAGGCTGTGCATCCCACCAGGCCGGTGCTGCGAGGGACCTGGGATCAGCCCCGCTTTGCCCCTGAGTCGACCACGACTTTGGGCAAGCCGTTTCTTTAATTTCTTTGGTTTCAGATGTCTTATTGACACAGTGAAAATGAAAATACCAGTTCCTTTCCATCCATTCCTTGACTCCCTGAAGGCTTACTTGATACCACGCCAGGTGCTGTGCGGGGCAGACAAGGTCCCCACCCTGTGGATCCTGCAGCTACAGAGAGGCCGGTGATAAGCACATAAGCAAATCAGCAACTTGAAAACCCGTGAAGGAGATGAAATGTCCACCTCGGCTCCCCTTTCTCTCACCCCACTTCCCGCCGGAATGCAAATCCTTTCTGCTCCACCACCAGACTCCATCTCCCTGCACCCACTACGCAGGAGTCCTGCGGGATCCTGGGAGCCCTCCCTGGCCTCCCGCCTCTGTCCTTGTGCCCTTTTGTTCAGTGCCCACCACGCCAGCTATGGCGATCCTTTTCCAACATAAACCCCATATTATTCAGCGCCCCCAGAGTAACAGCCAAGGTTCTCAGAGGCTGCAAGGCTGTTACCAACCGGTCCCTTTTCCTCTCAGTCAGACCACGCTCCTGCTCCCGCCTCGTCATTCACTGTGATCCAGCCACCTGTCCTCACTGCTCGGAGACCCTGCTGTTGACAGGTGACCTGTGTCCAGGTTTCTGCCTGTTGGTCCGGCGCAGTTATTAAAAGTGCCACTCTCACTCTCACAGGCCCCGGTTTGGATGATGAATTAGATGGCTGTGCTGGCCTCTGCACCAGCTCTTACGTTTTCTCTCGTCTGCCCAGCCCGCCCTTTCCCCGGATAGCTGCCGCCTTCCCTCACTGGCGTCGGGTCTCTGCCCACATGTCACCTTCAGTGATGCGTCCCATGACCATGCCATTTGCACAGTGTACTCCCCTGACCCCGGGACCCTCTCTTCTCCTCCTGGATCTGCTTCTCCTCCCTAGAATGTCTCACCATCTGCCCCACTGTTTATTTTTCTTATTTGTTTATTGTGTCTCCCACCCTCACCCCTACATAAGCTCTGTGAGGACAGGAACTTTTAATGTCTTGTTCACTAATGTATCTTTAGGGCCCACAACAGTGTTTAGCACCTGGAGGTGCCCAAGAGAGGGAGTAGATGAGGGTGGGGTGTTGGTTTGGATATGGTCAGAGAAGGCTTCTCTGACGGGTTGGCACTGAAGTTAAGATCTGTATTAGTTTCCTATTGCTGCTGTAACGAAGTACTACGAATTGGGCTGGCCGAGTGGCGCGTTGGTTAGGAGCTGGCTTGGGATGCCAGCTCTGAGCAGCAGGGCCGCCAGTTCGGATCCCACATGAGGGCCAGTGACTCTGTCCTCTACAGCTAAGATGGTGAACAACAGCTCAACCTGGAGCTGGGCTGCCGTTGAGTCGCCGGCGACGGCATAGGCTACAGCCCCTGCTGCAGTGGGCTGCCATAATCTACCATGAGTGGCCAGCAGCCAGTGTGAGCAGCTGGCAGCTGGCGTGAGCTGCCAAGAGCCGCCGTGAGTGGCCATCCAGAGGCCGGCAACCGATCTGCCTCACCCGGGGAAGAGCGCAATGATAATACCAACATGGGCCAGTGAAGCAACGTCCTCCACAACTAGATTTAAGAACAAAAGGACAGCAACTTGTCTGTTCCCCTTCCCCGATTCCCCAACGCTGTTCCCCTCCCCCAATTCCCCAATAAAATCTTTAAAAAAACAACAACAAAGTACTACAAATTAATGGCTTAAAACAACACGGATTTATTACCTGACAGTTCTGGGGGTTAGAAGTCCAAAATGGGTCTCACTTGGCTAAAATCAAGGTGTTGCATTTCTTTCTGGAGGCTCTGGGGGAGAAGAAGGACCCTGGCCTTTTCTACCTGCTAGAGGTCACCCACGTTCCTTGGTTTGTGGCACCTGTCTCCATCTTCAAGGCCTGCAATGGTCCATTAGGTCCTCATGATGCCATCTCTCTGGCTCTGCCTTTTCTCATCCCCATTGAAGGACCCTTGTGATTATGCTGGGCCGCCAGGTAATCCAGGATAACCTCATTATTTTAAAGACAGTTGCTTGGCAAAGTTCATTCCATGTGCATCCTTATTTCCCTTTGCATGGAAAAAAATATATGCCCAGGTTCCAGGGATTAGGACATGCACATCTTTGGAGGGGCCATTATTCTGCCTACCGCAGTGGGGATGCTACTTTGGATAGAGTGGTCGGCAAAGCCTTCTCTGAAAGCTGGCATTAAAAGCAAGATCTGAAGGACAAGAAGGCAACCATGTGAAGAGCTGGAAGAGCCTTTCAAGCAGAGGAAGTAGCATGTGCAAAGGCCCTGGGGCAGGGAAGAGCCTGGTGTATGAAGAAGCAGAACATAGCCCAGGGAGGCTGCAGTGTATTGAGCAAGGGGGAAAGTGGTCCCAGGTGAGGTTGGGGGGGGGGACGAGGCAGGAATCAGATAGTGCAGAAATATTATAAATGTCTGTTTAAGCCCCCCAGTCTGCAGTAATTTATCCTTGCAGCCTGAGCTGACGAAGACCCTAGCAGTCCTTGGCATTCCTGCCTGTCTTCACATGGCATCGTCCCCTCTGTGTTAGTGTTGCTATGTCCAAATTTCCCTCCTCTTATAAGGATGCCAGTCATTGGATTAGGGCCCACCCTATGCCAGTGGGATCCCAGTCTAACTTGATTACACCTGCAAAGGCCCTATTTCCAAATAAGGTCACATTCACAGGTCCCAGGTCAACATGTCAGTCTGAGGGACAGTGACAACTTCAGCTCCATACAGCCCTCCCTTACAAAGCCTCTCTGGGCCACCCCACCCTTTCTCCCTGAGCTGCCCTCGTCTGGAGCCACCTCCTGACACAGACTTCTCTTGGTTGTGGATCTGCACACAAATTCCCCCTCCTCTCCAGCCCATCACACCCCCCAGCCTTTGATTCCAGCTACAACTTTGTTTTTGTTTGTTTGTTTGTTTATCAATAAGTCTTTCTGTGGTGCATTTTCTCAGCAGGCTGAATGCAGTTTAAATCCTCTAGATACCCCCTTTCAGGCCCATTTCTTTCTGTAAAGTGTTTATCTTAGAAAATCTGGGTAGAATCTGAGTTTGATCTTTATACCAACTAATCAGCACACACACACAAGCTCACTCTGCTAATCAGTGAGAGCTACCACTGCGGCTGCGGGCTGACTGCAGGCCAGGGTGCCCAGGAGGCCTGGGGACGGGGGACTGAATGACAGCATCCTGTGCTCTGTCACCTTGAGGAGGCGCTGCTGCATCCTGGTACTCAGGTGGCCTTAGAACCCAGGAGGCCACTGGCCATCCTCCATTTGGAAAAGGAGGCAGCAGGGACCCTGGAAGTTTACTGGGCTTCCTTAAAGCCACAGCAAGTATGTGATAAAGGAAGATTCTGGAATCCTGCCTCCACTTCCCTTTCCCATCTCCCACCCTGTCTGGGCTAGGCCGTCAGCACCCATGTCTTGGAAGGACTTCCCACCAGCCAGTCTTGTAAGATGACAGCAGCTACATGTTGTGCTTGTAATAGCCAAGAGTCCCACCTCCAATTATCTCAGGTCCTAGAAAATGTGCCAGCTACATTTTGTCACAAGGTGCCACCGCCCAAGGGATGTGGGATATGATTTCCTCCGGGGTGGGTGGAGTGCAGTGAGGGGAAGAACTTACCAGACGTTTAAATTATGCTGCACCCCTTCAAACACTCTGCTGGCTGTGCCTCGGTAGCCCAGCATTTGTGGGTTCCTACCTTTCAGGTCTTCTAAACTTGCAAACGACTAGGCAAGCAGTAAGTCCCTTCATGGTCAAAGCCATGATTTCCTCAGCAGGTGGAGGCAGAACACTCGGAGAAACTATAATAATCAGCGCGTTGCAGCAAGCACTTTTTCTTCCTACTCATTATTGCCTCACTTTGAGAGGAGAAGGGAGCAACCGCTCTCATGCGCACATGGTTACAAAGAATCACTTGGAAACATGCTGCTGGAGGCCACTCAGTCACCAGGAAAGACAATGGAATACATTTGAAATGTTTCTTCCCCGCACTCTGCCAAGCAAAAAAAAAAAAAAATCAGAACCCTCTGGGAATTCACTTTACAAGGAAAGAAAACGAGGCTCCCTGTCTCCAGCCCCACTGTCTGTGCCACGTGTGCTCCCACCGGAGGTCGCCTGGCGCCAGGCGTTCATTCGGCGTTTGCAGAGGCCGCAGCAGGGAACACGGCCTCCCAGGGGTGGCATTGTTGGGACACATTCACAAAAGGCAGGCGTCCTCTGCAATGGCTGGTGTCCCTTTCTGTTTTGAAGGCGTCTCTATTTATTCCCATTGAACCCACACTCTGCAGAGGATGAACATGATTACAAAGTCCCCTGAGTGCTGTATTTGGCTTTTTCATCCCCACGGACTGGCCCTTAAGGCTCTGAGTGCTTGTGGCGCACAGCAGAGGACCTGGCGAGTTGGCCATCCCACTAATGCTTGAGGGATGGACCCCTATGCTGTCTCCTGCATGAAGCTCCCAAGGGAATGCCCATCTCTCATGCTTTAAAAATTCCTCTTGAAAAAAAAAATTAAGTCACCAGAGATTCCAACCAACAGAACTTTAGAGATGGAGAGCTTGAAATCACTTGCTCTAAACGTACTGCTAAACCAGCAGGGTCATTCTGATCACTGATCTGCAAACCAGCTGGGTCAGGAGTCAGTGCTGGTCCCAGAGCTGGTGACAAGGGTGTCTGACAATCACAAATTTGACCCACTTCGGGGAGAGGCCAGTCTGAAGCAGTGAAGGGTCTGAATTAAACAGAGTGTAATAAAATAGAACCATTTGAAATGATCTCTTTATAATTTTTTTTTAAGATTTTATTGGGTAATTGGGGAAGGGGAACAGCCAAGTTGTTGTCCTTCAATTTTAGTTGTGGAGGGCACAGCTAGCTCAGCTCCAAGTCCAGTCGCCATCCGGCTGCCTATCGGCAGCTTGTGGCTGCTCAGCTCAAGGTGCTGTGTTCAATCTTAGTTGCTGGGGGGAGGGGAGGAAGTGGGGGGACGGTGCAGCCCACCATCCCATGTGGCAGTCGAACTGGCAACTTTGTTGTCAGAAGCACTGCTCTCACCAGCTGAGCCATCCTGCCACCTGTTGGCAGCTCAGCGACAGCTCAGCTCGGGCGCAGCATCACTGGCCCATGTGGGAATTGAATCGGCGGCCCTGTTGCTCATAGTTCACACTCTTAACCAACTAAGCCACTCAGCCAGCCTTATAATCTTATCTTAAACTATTCATGCATATTGTAAGGAAAGGGTGTAATAGGGAAATTTGGGGGTGGTTATTATTTATCAGAATTGAATGAAATGATGTTTTTTTGTTTGTTTGTTTTTAAAGATTTTTTTAATTGGGGAATTGGGGGGATGGGAACAGCGCTGGGGAATTGGGGAAAGGGAACAGACAAGTTGCTGTTGTTTTGTTCTTCAGTCTAGTTGTGGAGGATGTTGCTTCACTGGCCCAAGCTGGCACCATCATTGCGCTCTTTTTCGGGTGAGGCAGATCAGTCGCCGGCTTCTGGATGGCCGCTCACTGCGGCTGCTGGTCGCTCACTGCGTCTGCTGGCCACACACGGTAGCCCATGGCAATCCACTGCCACAGGGGCTGCAGCCTACGCCGTCGCCGGCGACTCACAGCAGCCCAGCTCCAGGTTGAGCTGTTGTTCAGCATCTCAGCTGTGGAGGGCAGTGTCACTGGCCCTCATATGTGGGATCCGAACCGGGGCGCTCTGGCATCCCAAGCCAGTTCTTAACCAACACGCCACTCGGCCGGCCCTGAAATGATGTTTTAATTCTTGCTGTGAATACATGTGGAGACCAAAGTAAATCATTTCAATTTCCATCATTATTCAGGAGGAATGAATATGCAGTATTTATCACCAAACAAGACACTCAAGTAAAGAAAGTTTTTCGTGGGGCCTGCCGGGTGGCTCAGTTGGTGAGAGCACGGGCTCTTAACAATAAGGTTGCAGGTTCGATTCCTGCATGGGGTGGTGGGCTGTGCCCCTGCCCTTCCCCTCTCTTACTCCACCCCCCCTCCACACAACTAGATTGAAAAAACAGCGACTGGACTTGGAGCTGAGCTGTGCTCTCCACAACTAAGATTGAAGGACAACAACTTGACTTGGAGCTGATGGGTCCTGGAAAAACACAATGTTCCCTTCCCCAATTCCCCAATAAAAATTTTTTAAAAAGAAGAAAGTTTTTCTTTCATTAACTAAGCTTAGGAAACAGCATAATAAAAGATCTGTGAAAACATGAATAATCAATATCTTTTTAAAAATCAATATTTGGCTATTTAGAAGCCAAAGTATCCTTCCATACCCAGAATATAAGGTTCTTAATACCAGAAAAATCATTTTAACCATGATCTTTGACCATCTTGTATTAAATTTTCTTTGCAGGTAGGACTTTGTAGGAAAGTTTAGTCTGGCCCTAACCTGTGTTATTCCAAGTTCTGCAGGAAGGTTTGCAAAGGCATAAATCAATCCTGGATTAAGACTTTAACCAAGGCTGAGCTCCCCACTAAGAGTTGCAACATATTGATTAGATGCCTTTAAGGGAAAATCATTAAGTCCACTGACAGCATGTATCACAGACAGCTTACACGGAGCATATGTTTATGTATTTTTAAAATTTAAAATATATTCACATGCAAAAGAAACATTTTTCAGAATTCTTGGGCTTAATAATGGTGCAATTACAGAAAATGTGGGCCAAACTCTGCTTACAATTGTTATCTTCGAAAGGCATTTTGGGTAAAGATTATGGGCTAATTCTTATCTTAGTTCCTAACTATCCCAGATTGTATTTTGGTCCCTTTTCTTTTCTATTTGCAAAGGTCTTCATCAGCACCCATTATAGACAAAGGAACTAGAGCACAGAAGCCACTCAATGAGCCAGCGACAGACTTGGTCGTGAATGACCAAGACATGAGCTATTCTCTTCTGCAGAGAAGCCCTATAGCCCCTGGGAGCTTCACACCCACCTACCTGTCTGTCTGTAGGACTAAGTATTTTAGATATTGAGTTGGATAAGTCAGTGTCTAAATGCAAACTTGTTTTAAAACACCTAAGTTTCCAATAAGGTTTTTTAGTCTTATTTGATGTTTAATATAGAATATTGAATTTTAACCATATATTGAGGTTTTCATGAAAAATATAATCCAGGACTCAGGCTTACATGTGAATAAATGACATACAAAGTGTGGAGTTGATAAACACTGTCCATATTGTAAGATCCAGCATGCTATTCCTATGTCAGGTGACTTTTCATGCTACGTCCTTGCATTTTAGGGTTCAGTACAATCTTCCTTAAATACTGTACAGATGATCACATAATATAGATTATCATAAAATAATAATTACATACACACGGATTTAACATTTTTATAAACCTGTAATTTTAGAAAAAATATTGCTAACAATTTTAAAAATTGGGATTACATAAAAATATGTCAAAATAATGTTGCACGAAAATAGTTTGGGAAATGATGTTGTCACACAAATCCAGTGAGTTTTCAGAGTATGAAAAAACGTTTCCTTTTCCTCCAAAGTTTAAAAAAATCAAATCAAGAATACAGCGGGCATGGTCTAGGAAAAACACCCTACAGGTTGGTCAGTGGCCCCTGGGCAAATCATTTCATTTCTCCAGGCCTTGATCTTGCTCCCAAAGTCCAGGGTTCAGCTCACCCCAGGATCTATGACCTAGTCTTTCCTCCAGTATTCTGTCCAACCCCGGAGCCTCGGTAGAGAAAGCCCCTTAAATTACCAACCCCCTTTCTGTTTGGAGTCGGCCTCCTGCACAGCTACAAGGCTGCTCCCCATGGGCTCAACACAGTTTTGCTAAATGAATCAATGACCCTAGAAAGCACATACCAATTACTGTGATGTGGTGTGTGGTGGTGTGAGAATAAAGGAACAGGCATCTGAAGCACTGCCACTAAAGGGAACGTTCGTCAGACATTTATTAAACGACTTCAGCTTCTTAACTTTTATCTACCCACTAATATATTTATGAACATCCTATTTTGGGCTGACTTGCAGAGTTTACCAGGAGCAAAGGAAAGAGGGGTAGTGAGTGGGTGGTGAAAAATTCATCCTGCTGTATACAAGGTTGGACAATTAAGTTTGCGAACTCATCCTAGAAAAAGTGCTGCTGCATACCTCATTGCTGAATATCACTATGGTCACCTTCAAAGTCCTCCCCCTGGAAAGCTATGCACTGATGCCAGCACCTAGTCCACCCTTCAAAGCAACTTTGGAACTCCTTTTCTGGAATGGCCTTCAGAGCTGTAGTCCTATTACCCTTGATGTCCTGAATGTCATCAAAATGTTTTCCTTTCAATATTTCCTTTATCTTTGGGTAAAGAAAGGTCATTGGGGGCCAGATCAGGTGCTTAGAGAGGCTGTTCCAATACAGTTATTTGTTTACTGGCTAAAAACTCCCTCACAGACAGTGCCATGTGAGCTGGTGCATTGTCGTGATGCAAGAGCCATGAATTGTTGGTGAAAAGTTCAGGTCATCTAACTTTTTCATTCAGCCTTTTCAGCACTTCCAAATAGTAAACTTGGTTCACTGTTTGTCTAGTTGGTACAAATTCATAATGAATAATCTCTCTGATATCAAAAAAGTTTAGCAACATCATTGCAACAATTTCACGAACTTAATTGTCATACCTCGTATGTTCTTCTACTGACACCAAAGGTTTATTGTGAAACTGACTAGGACCCAAACCTCCACTGGCCACAAAGATAATAAAGTAGACGTCTGCTCTGTCTAACAAAATCACATGAAGAGCCGTCTTTAATAGGAAAATGAGTCAACTACTGACCAAGTCCCAAATAAAAGTTGATTTCCCACTGTTTCTGGTCTGCATCTAATTCTGCAGGCATATATCAGAACATACCAGCAGTCACAAAACCCCCATCTTGCCCTTTTAAAAGCTGTAAAGGACAAAAGGAATTAATTATGCTGAATGTGAAACCATGGGGACTCTCTGTGGGGCCAGCAGTAGGGGACCAGGAAGATCTACTTGTATTTAGGACCAAACAGATGGCTTCAGCCTTCCCTCTAAAACTTTATATGTACAACCACCATTTAAAAAATAATAATAATAACCTAAAATAAGGCTGGCCCGGACATCCTAACAGGGGCAGTAATGCAGAATGTGACCACTTATCGACTGATTGCTAAAACAAAGAAACATGTCTCAGGTGTGGTGGCATTCTCTGGCTGGGAGCATGTGTGCTAGGTCAGCGGGTCCCTTCCCCCACACAGCCAGCCCTGCCTCGTATCCTGCAGCTCACTCAGGCCCCCACTTCAGTGGAGAGAGCTGTGCTGAGTGGCTTCCACCACCCTTTCCAGAAGCCCCCCGACGCAGTCAGTCAGAGAACAGTTCTTCAGCCAGAAGTATTCCCTTTGGAAGGAAATCCTGAGGCTGATGAGCCTGACTGCACAGCCCAAGGGAGCTAACAGGCAGGTCCAAGGAGGAAGTCGGCTTTAGCACGTGGCCTTTCCTATGTCTGATCTGGGTGGCAGGGTAGGGTGGGGACTAGCTCAATACTGAGGGCACCATCTCTCCCAGGCTCACAGCAGGATGGAAACACACGGGCTCCACCACTGCCACATACCTGCAGTGACTGAGGGTTGGGCCTATGTGCACATGTGCCTACGCGCGCGTACCCGGCACATGGCGGATCCTTTCCAAGTATGCACTGACTTTAGCAGCAATGCCACTGACCGGATTTAGGGAGCTGCCTTCAGAGTGTAGGGGGCCTATTTTGAGGCATTCTTTACCTTCCTTTAAATAATTATTGGAGTATAATTTAGACCCCAGAAATATGTGCTTATTTTAAAGTGTACCACTGAATAAAAGTCTGATAAATATATACACTTACGAAACCGGCACAGGTCACATTTTTTACTGTCCTCAATACTGGCAAGTTTTCATCTTTGAGAGGTGAATTTAATTTCTGGAAATATGCAGAAGTCATTATAACCCAGCCTGATTAATAAGGATATTGATCAAAATAAGTAATATCATTTAGGACCAAAACCGAAACAAAACTCAAATATGGCCAAAAAGTAATTCATTTGTTGTGTAGATCTGACTACCTCTGAGCTTTCTTTTTAACACAAGTTCCAAAAGTTTTTCTTGATCGATGATATGACCAATGTAAATATTCTAAAGATCACTGATAAAGGTATAAAAGACATTGTGTATTTCATCGGGGAAAGTATTTTGCTGTTATACTTCATATTTTACACACACTTCTACCTAATTTTTAAAAGGCTTCCAGGAACCAAATCTTCCAAGTCAGATATTCACTGACTTCTAAACTCCTGGGGTTACAACACTGATGCAGTCCAGTCTGTAACACTAACATGATTAAGTGTGAAGTTTCCAAAACTGAGGCCTGCCCATCTGAGTAGGCCCTTCATACCTCAGGCTATAACGTAATTTTTCAAGTTGAAATACAAGTCCTTCCTACAGGATATTGTGCCCCAGTACCGTATTATTAGTGAGGAGAGCCCTACCACGTGCCACTTGTTCAACACAACTCAGCCCCACTCTACAATGAAGGAACTGAGGCTCAGAGAGGTGAAGTAACTCTCCCAGAGTCACACAGCAGGCACGTAGGCCATCAAACCTGGGCCATCCAGGGCCAGCCGAGTGGCGCGTTGGTTAGGAGTTGGCTTGGGATGCCAGCTCCTAGCAGCAGGGCCCCGGTTCGGATCCCACATTAGAGCCAGTGACGCTGTGCCCTCTACAGCTAAGATGGTGAACAACAGCTCGACCTGGAGCTGGGCTGCCTTGAGTCACCGGTGATGGTGTAGGCTGCAGTGGGGCTGGCCGGCAGCTGGCGTACGCTTTTGTGAGCCACCGTGAGCGGCTGTCCAATGGCCAGTGACCGATCTGCCTCACCCGGGAAGAGTGCAACGATAATACTAACATGGGCCAGTGAAGCAATGTCCTCCACAACTAGACTGAAGAACAAAAGGACAGCAACTTTTCTGTTCCCCTTCCTCAATTCCCCAACACTTCCCCTCTTCCAATTCCCCAATAAAAAAATCTTAAAAAAAAAAAACCTGGGCCATCCAGCCCCCGAGCTGGAGCGCGTCCCCTTGCGCTGCATCCCTCACAAAGTAGCTCTCCATAAACTTAGGGCACCATTTCAAAGTGAGGAATGGGAGGCAGAAAGGGCCAGCAGTGACTCTCACAGGGGTGCCCAAGTGGCAGTGGCCAGTGGCACTCAGCAGATACACCTGTGGCTGTCCTGAGCCAGGAGCTCCTAACACTTTGTGGGTCACGGTCATCCGAGACTCCAGTGAGGGCTCTGGAATGCTCTTCACAAACACACACATGGGTACAGCACACGAAACCTCGCAAGGCCCACGGATGGTAGACAGGGCACGGGATTCCACTTAGGAATGTGCCCTGCTTTCCTCCCCCATCCTAGAGGAGTTTCTCCTTATCCCAAGTTTTAGAATTTTTGATTCACTAATTCCAAAAAACAAAATATTTGGAATAATACATCATTTTTTTTTCTTCATGACCAAATGTCCCGTACATCCTCGCCTCCTAGCTCCCCTCCCCACCATTCCCCCACCCCAATGTTGAACCCCGCTGAAATTCTGACAAGAAACCTGTCTGAAACCCGAGGTTTGAACCCAATAGGAAGCTAGCACTGATCACAGGTTGGCAGCGCCCAAGATGGTCAACGTGAGCGTCCACTGAGTTTATGAAGGGCCCACTAGGTACCAGGTGCTTGGGACACGGTGCGAGCAAAACAGACCCCTGCTCCTGTAGGGCTTCCACTCCAGCAGAGGGAGACACGTGACAAAGAACAGACACGAAGAACACTTCAGTCTTGTTCAGAAGATTGAGGGAGTGATAATACGAAGGAAAAGGGAAAGGTGGAATGGGATGAGAGAGGTCTAGAGGCCACAGCGCAGAGAGATTTTAAGTCAGGTGGGAGGACGTGACATTTAGGAAAAGACTCGGAGGAGGTCGTGGAGCTGGTCACGTGGACAACTAGAAGAGACGAGCACCCAGTTAGAGGGGACTTGCGGTTTAAGGGCCCAGAACCGAATATGCTGGGTACGTTCTCCAAGGCTGACATGGCTGGAAGGCAGCAAGCAAGGTCAAGGTCAGCAGATGAGCTCAGAGAGGTACTGGGACCAGTGGCACCCTGAGAGGGACTTTAGACACCATGTGGGGACGCGGGCCTTTAGAGGGAAAGGAGGAGCCGTTGTGAAGCTCTGAAGAGGGCATGGCTCTGGCTGCTGTGTTGAGAACAGGCGTTAGGAGACAAAAGGTGAAGCAGGGTGGCAGTATTCCAGACGGGACATGAAGTGGCTCTGACTGGTAGGCAGCAAAAGAAGTGGGGAGAAGTGGACGGATCCTGCATTTATTTTAATGCCGAGTCAATGGCATCTGGGGACAGACTGGCTGTGGGGGGAGAAAGGAGAAGGATGAAAAGGTGAGTGTCAGGGTTTGGGCCTGAGCCACAGGGGGTGTTGCAATCACTGTGAGAGGAGCAGGCCTGTGAGCCAATGAGATGTGTGGATGGGGACAGCCCCGTATGGATGTGCAAACGGGGACGCTGAGGCACCTGGGCGCACGAGGGTGTTCAGGGGGGGAGGTTCCAGCCGGAGATGTGAAGGGGGAGCTGTCAGACATGATCAAAGCCATGAGAAATCGCTGCCAAAGGAGAGAAAAGGTAAAATTAAAAAATTAATTTCTGGCTCATGCAGAAATGTTAATTTCGCCCGAAGAGAGAAGATCATGAATATATTCATTAGGACTTCACAGAAAATCAAGTTATCACGGATAAATTTGGTGCAAGCTGGAATAGAGTAGGTGATACTCTGAGCTCTTACTTGGGCCTCTCTCCCTTGATCCTACTCTGCTTTGTATTTAAATAGGATAAAAACATTACGTAGCATCTCAGGTTGTCTTAACTGCTGGGCTTGTCTACTTTATTCAGCTTAGAATGATGCTGGCCTCTCCAAATAGCCAAAGAGTCTGTGAAATTTTGGACGTTGACTCAGGAAAGATGAACATAATCTATTTGAAGATAAAAACACTTGGTTCTGAATGCTAGTGGCTACCTTATTTCAGAACTTCCACTGATGTAGCATTTAATGGTTTACACCCGTGATCTGATTTGATGCTGAAAACACTCGAGTAGGAAAGCGTCATCCACGAGCACTGAGGGGGACGCGTTCCACGCTCGCGGAATGGACGCCTGCCCCATTTCCCACAGGGCACAAAGCTGGAAGGTTAAGGATCTGCCAGTCTCCCCGCCAGGCCCTCTGGCCCTGGCCAGCTCTGAATCTCCACTTTGTGTGGTTCGTCTCGATGAAAAAGGAGCGCCAGACTGACTTGAGGAGGGTCAGAAAGGATGGAGAAAGTCTGAGGAAGAAACGAAAGTAAAAGGGAAGCATAAAAGAGGAAAGAGCAAACATTCAGCTGATAAAATGAAGGAAGTAACACAGACGGGGCAGGAGGAGCCGCTCTGCGTCGCCCGTTGCTCAAGACCCCACAGAGCATCAGTGCTGCACTTTGGCACATATTTAAAAGGGTTTACCTTTTAAAGGGTAAGATACATCCGCTGTCCTACCCCCGTGGCATCCAGAGCCCTTCCCAGACACGACCAGCACTGCACGGGATGCTGCACACAGACCTTCAAACACCAGGAACCCTGTGGACCCGGCGCCATCACAGCGCCGGCTTCCGCGACACCCTCCTGGCATGTCCTGGTCTCACTGTCTTTGACCCCATTTCCCTCTCCATAAAAATTAGCCTCCGTCTTACCTCTGAGGAATACTAGTTATTTTATGAATATATGCACAGCCCAGAAGCTTCTATGGCCTATTTTAAACCTCCAGAGAAAACTGCCTCCACCTTGAACTAGTCAATGTACATGGAAGCCGGAGGGTATCTTAGAATGGACCCTCAATCAGAAGGGGAAGAAAGGCTTAGATTTCCTGCATATTTCCTGGTCAGACATAAGAGATACGTCACAGGAGCCGGACTTGGAGTCAGAAGACCTCGGTCATCATCCTGGGGCTGCCTCTTAGCTGGGTGGCCTTGGAGAAGTCCTTCATCCCCATCAGGTGGTGACGCAACTTCGCTGGCCTGTGTCAAAGGGATGCTGTGATCCCATGGGAAAATTCACTCACTCAGTAAATATTTATTAAATCAAAGTGCTCACCAAATGAAAGATACTGTTACTTTTCAGAAGGCAATGAACATTTTATTCTATTGTATTCAAGATCTCAAATGCTTAAGCACCTCTGAGTTGTAGGGGGAGGGGTGGAAGGGGGGGACAGCATATACAAAGTCCTAAGTGGGATTTTACCCTGCATACTTGCTAGTTTTTAAAAGAAATAAGGAACAATGACTTAGTGAGTGACTACTTCATGTTTTCCACTGCACTTTTGTCTGTTTTGGTCACTGTATCCCCAGCACCTCGAAAGGTACCTGACACAAACTGTATTCCATCATATCTAAGATGCTTTCGACTATAAAACACACCATTGGTGTATGTACCACTAAGAAAGAAAGAAAGAAAAAAGATGGTTAAAGTATGATATCCATTCATAGTGAAATTCATCTCAAGAAATGTTAAAATGTGAAAAAAAATGGGCATTTTGCAATCAATAGACGTTCGATAAATATTTTCTGAGCGAATAAATACTTCCACATAAATTGCATTGTATGTTACGTTCCCACCTAGCTAAAACCAAGCTACCTGAGGGCAGAAAGTATGTCCCATGCTTCTGTGTGACAGCGCAAGAGGCCTTCAAAATGTGTGCTCCAGTGATGGCAACAGTAGATATTCTGAAAATCTAAATTAAGGAGAAGAAAAAATTATCCCAGAAAGTGGGATACCCGTCTCTATTATTTGGACACAACTGTAAGCAAAAAGGGTCAGGTGAATAGTTACAGTTAGTGTTTAATGGGTACACGTTTCAGTGTGGGAAGATGGAAAAGTTTTGGAGATAAACGGTGACAGCTGCACAACAATGCAAATGCACCTAATGCCACTGAACTGTACACTTAAAAATGGTTAAAATGGTCAGTTTTATGCTATGTATATTTTACCACTATAAAAAAAACCCCACAAGCAAAGGCACTGGTAAGTAATGTGTCTTATCAGCTTTGTGTCTCTAGAACAAAGAGATTGAGAAAAACGCAAACAATGTCCTTTCACTCCCCACAGGTTTGTTTTGGAAAATAGTTATCTTCCATTAAAATATGCTACTTCTGTTAATATCCAATGGACATTATTATTATTTTCAAGTGCATTAATACATATATTTTTTT
>NW_017731922.1:425407-431380 GCF_001890085.2 Hipposideros armiger
CTGGGTCCTGATTCACAGAGGAAACTGCCAGAGAAGAAAGGCCAAAGTCAGGTGTGACTGGGGTTGGGGACGTTAGCATTTTTTTCATGAAGTGGAGAGTATAGCACAATCTCAATTCTACTCACTGTTCCTGCTGCTTAAGGATGAAAATTGAGATACAAAGAAACACTTAAAAGGATAGGTGGTTCTCACGAAAAATGTCCAGGCCCACAGTCCCACTGGTCTTATCTTGATACAGGCTCTTGTAGTAGGAGGCTACAATTACCTAAGACATTGCTTAAGACACACGGCAGCAACTTCCTCTTTTGTCATATCTAAAGAGCTGTTTCGATCCCAAAGTCCCCCATACTTGGCTCCCATCCTGCCCCTCCAATCCCAAACAGGAATTCTCTCCCCATAGACAAGCTTGGCTCCTTCCTCAATCGGCCCTGGGCACCCGTCTCCTGCCAAGGCTGCCTATCAAACTCTAAGCATTCTTGAAGACCCACCTCAAGCCCATTCCCCCTTCCTTGAAGATCCTGACTCCTCTAGACTGCCAGGACGTGTACTGAAAACAAAGCCATTACCTGAACTATACTTTTTGGCACTTGATAAAGAGTTTTGAAACCTAGTGGCCATAATGCAACTGTATATACACTTTGTGAAAGAAAACGTCATCTTATCCCATTTGTGTATCTCACACGGGCCGAGACACTCAGCAAATGCTTCAAGGTTCGTGGAGTTGGGGGGATTGAAAAGAAGAGTAGCTAAGACTAGACAAGAACCCCCCAATTGTAATACATGCAGAACTAAAGTAAATTCCATAATATACATGGGATGCTAATGGCATGTCAGTTACATCTGAAATCGTCTGTGAATGCTGGAGATACAGAAATAGAATAGATATTATAGACTGTCACGTCCAGCGTGGCAAGGGCAAATGGGACATGAGAGGGGCGGCGCAGATTGAATAAGAACAAGAGACAAAAGTAAGATTTAAGAGCGAGACCAAGGGACTCAGCCTTCAGAGATAGACTGAGCCACCGAATCGGGTCGACGCATGGTTTTTATTGATTCTTTTCAAGGAAGTAAACTGCTGTGCTGTCAGTCACTAACTGTGTATACTGGTGCGCCTTAAGGCCTTTTCCAGTGACCTTTTCCCAATGTACTCCAGCAAATGCTATGCCTTCGTACTCCACCACATTGCCCCAAGATATAATTACATGTCCTCCCAGGGGAGACAGCTGATATCATTCCATCAGGTCCCAGTCAGGCTGAGACGCCCCCCGAGAGAGCTTTACAGATATCATTCCATCCGGCCTCAGTTTTCCGAGGCACTCTCTCGACTAATGGGTCAGAGGCTAATGCAGGGGGGGTGGTCTAAGAATCGGCTGTAAGGCGACAATAGACCAAGGTACAAAAGCACAACTGCAATCCTTGATCCTTCCCAGCACTCCTAGCCCTGAGTGGGGGAGGTAATAAAAAATTGGATTAAACAGAAGAAAGGGGAAAACAAGCTAACCAAGGAAGACCAGAAACACAAATAACAAAATGGCAATAAATATGCACCTATCAATAATCATTTTAAATGTGAATGGGCTAAATGCTCCAATCAAAAGACATAGAGTGGGGCTGGCCCAGTGGAGCATTCGTTAGGACTTGGTTTGGGACACCAGCTCTGAGCAGCAGGGCCCCAGTTCGAATCCCACATGTGGGCCAGTAACACTGTGCCCTCTACAGCTAAGATGGTGAACAACAGCTCAACCTGGAGCTGGGCTGCCATGAGTCGCCAGCGACAGCGTAGGCTGCAGTCCCTGTGGCAGTGGGTTACCATGGGCTACCGTATGTAGCCAGCAGCCAGCGTGAGCGGCCAGCAGCCACTGTGAGTGGCCGTCCAGAAGCCTGCGACTGATGTGCCTCGCCCGGGAAGAGCGCAATGATGGTGCCAACTTGGGCCAGTGAAGCAACGTCCTCCACAACTAGACTGAAGAACAAAAAACGACAGCAACTTGTCTGTTCCCCTTCCCCCAATTCCCCAATAAAAATTAAAAAAAAAAATAGGGGACCATCAGCCATGAAAAGGAACATCTCTGTCCCTTTGAGATGTATATGTGTCTCCCACAACCCAGGAGTGTCACTGTCAGGGACCTGAAGGCCATTCACTGGAAATGTCATCCTCGGGAGGGATAGGGTCCCTGTCCCCCAGTCTCTGCGGGAGGGCAGAAACCAACTTCCATAATTGCCAGTTAGCAGACACAGCTGATCTAATCGCATTGACACTGTCCAACCCACTTACTCACTTTCAGTGATTTTTCGCTTCTCTGACTCGCTCCCCTGAATACTCCCTTATTCTCTCTTTAAAATGCCTGGTCACCTCTGCACACGGCAGAATGGACCTCAGCTCTGCCCCTGAGGCAGTGGTTACGGAATAAAACCTGTTTTTACCACATTCACGAATGTCCGGCTTTGTCCTTGACATGTGCTCACCAAGATACACTGTGAAAGTGCAAGGTGCAAGGTGTGGGCCTGGGTGGCTGGGGACAGCGGGGAAGAGACCAGGCGCTTCCCCAGGTGCCCTCTCATGCTTGTCAGTTGGGGAGCTTACACAATTCTTGTTTTTAAAAGAAAGAAAAACATGATCAGCTGTGCTTTCCAAAGACAAACACAAGTACTGCAATAATTTTAGGGAATATTTCTGGAACACCAGGCACGACTCTAAGTGCTTTCCCTGATAACTCATCCCACCCTCCAGGCTCCTCTGGAGTCGACCTCATTGTACCCATTTCACAGACGAGAGCCTGAGGCACAGAGAAGCTGAGTCGCTTGCTCAAGATCACAGAACTAGTGAGCCAGGTCCGAACGCCACACTCTGGCAGAGCAAGTCTGGTCATAAAGACACAGGGGCAGCATCTATAGCAACTTGGTAACAAATTTGTTCATGTTTGGAAAAATAAAGTACTACACTGAGTACACGGTCATTTTAAACCAAATATAAAACATTCATCACTTCCTTAAGGTTTTTCTAAACAAAGAGAATGAAAGAAAAATTGGGTGCAGGAGAAAACAGAAAGATCCAGGGAGGGGAAAGAAGGGGAGACAGACAAAGACAGACAAGTACAAACGTTTCCCTCACATGCTTCCTGTTTAAGATTTCCATAATTTATCTTTCTACCAAAAGAAAGGAAAACCCAAATTCAAATTCACGGAAACTGGATACATTTGGCATTTAAATACACATGCTTCCTTTTTCATAATTAGATTTATTTTTAATTATGAAATTTCTTAATGAACAGAAGTAAATCACCCATAAAACCAACTCACTCCAGCCTCCAAAATAAACCAACCTTTATCTTACAGACAGGAGGCTTCTTGCCTTTGCAAAAGTTAAAACCCTACAACTGTCCCCCTTACGTTCTTATGAGTAACACATTTTGGAGCATTTCTGATGATTCATTTCAACAGGTGCAAAAAGCCTGGGTGATATCAGGACTAAATACACAAACTTTCCCAAGGAGGGCCGGCGTCTGCAAGATGGTAACTACAGGCGTAGCAGATTTCTTCTGAGCTGTGTAGATTACATTACCACCTTTATAAAACTGTTTTATTGCGGTGCTATTCACAATAAGACATAGAAACAACCGAAATGCCCATCTGTAGACAACTGGATTAAGAAACTGTGGTACATTTATACAATGGAGTATTACACAGCCATAAAAAATAATGAAATGTTACCATTTGCAACGATATGGATGAACCTAGAGAACATTACGCTAAGGGAAATAAGTCAGATGGAGAAAGACAAATACCATATGATGTCACTTATATGTGGAATCTAAAGAATAGAATAAATAAGCAAACTAATCAGAAAAAAAAACAAAACTGTTAGACATACTCTTTCAGGACATTCTATTGAATGACAAGCAAGCTAGTATCTCCCATTGTACTTACTGGCCCTAACTAATTCAAGAATATTTAAAAATAGTTATGTCTGTCATGGATGTTATTTTGACAGTTTATTTCAGAGGTGAAGCTGATAATAGTAATAACAATAACAACAGCTGTCATATATTGAGCACACACTATTATAGCAAAACTAAATATTGTATATGTATTATTTTATTTAATCCTACAATAAGTGTAAGGTATTTAGCTCAATTTTTAAAATATTTATGCATTGTAAGTCAATAATGGCAAAATATAAATATTCAAATGAAATGTATGAAGCTTACAATAACTTGACATATTCTTAAGCTTAAAATACATCACACCAAGGAGTTTAAAAAGCAATTAAAAGTGTAACCTTTGAACATATCTGTTTTCATCTACATAGTAAAATAGAAGAGCTTTGACTGTTTAGAGAAATAATACTTCCAACAGGCTAAAGTAGCATTAAGAAGTTTCTATCTATGATCCCCATTCTCATTGAATAATTTTTTCAAAAGTTGTTTTTATCTACACCATTTATTTTATGCCAGACACTGAGCCAAGCACCCTACTGGCATTATCTCATTGATTAAATGATTCAATACAAAGTTCTAAGAACTGCGCTGGACATAGCATGTGCTCAATAAACGCTGTCTATTATGGTCTCTTTTTATCTTCCTAATGAGGGAAGTATTACTATGCTCTACTGTAAATGAGGACGTAGTATTCAGTTCAGGGTGACCCAGCTATCCATGGCAAAGCCCATCAGGGGGCAGGTCTGTTCCTTCCTACACTGCCACTGCTCCTTGCACACTGGCGTGTCAAAAAAATATACGCACTGAATGTAAGCCCCGTTCAGACACACGGCACAATGTAGATTCCACGGGGACTGGAGAATACTGTAGGGATTGGAGGAGATCCCCGGGAGAGGGGACAGACACGGGGTGCAGAGACTGCCAGAAAACCAAATGAAAGCTGGTTCTACCTTGCACAGCTTCTCGAGAAGGGCCCCTGCGTCCACCACCATTTGCTAACAGCCAGCTCTTTGCCAGGCCCGGTACTGACACTGCGGAGTCAGACTAAGGTGGTTAAGTCAGTGTCGCTGACAGACAAAAGACAAAAAGTGGTAAAACAGACCCTGGACACAAAATAACTGCAAACTGGGGTACGTGGAGAAAACAACGAGGGTGCCCGAGCTAGAGGGTCGGGTTACACCGTCAGATGTGGGAAGCAGCTTCTTAGAGCTTTCCTATTTTCCTGTTGTTTTAAAATCGAATCCTATGGACAGGAGAAACTCCTCAAGCACCCTAAAGTGGCAAGAGACGTACTTTAAGAGTCTTTGACCAGGAAGTGGTCCTTGAACCAAAAACGTTTGGAAGCCCCCACCCAAGTGTATGTGTATTTCTCTCCATTTTATCACACGGCGGGTGGGGGGTAGGGAAGGGCCCTTTTGCCCTTTTCTCGCCGGCCTTGGTGGCGCGGGCCCGGGTCCCGCACGGCGGCCGGGAGGACGGCGGGCAGGGCTCCAGCAAGGCGGGGCGCCGACAGCGGGTGCTGCTGTGTTCCCGGAGCCGGGCCGGCGCCGGAGGTCCTCGCCGCCCGGGTCTGCGCGGTGCTGCGCACTTGGGGTCGCGCCGCGCCCGGGACGCGCAGACCGTTCAGCGCCCTTGGCCGCGTCTGCACCTTTTTTGCTCGCATTCACCCTAAATCCCGCAGCGCCCGCCTCCGTCCTTACACGCGGCCCACCGCCTGGCCGCCCAAGCCGCGCACGGGGGTTCGAATTCAGGACCCCTGAGTTGGGAACGGTGGGCCTTCCTCTAACTCACCCCCCCCAAAGCCTCCAACAGACGCCGCCCCACCGTCCTCACTTCGGGAAGCTCTTTCGCCAAAACAAGTCGCACTAGACGCGCCCCGCTCCGAAGGGGCTCTAGAGGGAGCGAGACTGGGGCGGGGGCGCAGTGAGGCCACCTCCACACACAAGCACCCCCAAATCTGCTCTGCGGCCGCCCCCGGCTTGCGCAGCTCCTCCAGCCCCAGCTGCCCGCCCCCCGGCGCGTGCCCGCCCGCGCG
>NW_017731922.1:434300-440682 GCF_001890085.2 Hipposideros armiger
CCCAATTCCCCAATAAAAATCTTTAAAAAACAAACAAACAAACAAACAAACAAAAAACAGAAATGGTCTCAGAGATATAGAGGAATAACTGATGGCTGCTAGTAGGGAGGGGGCGGGGATGAGGGAGAAGGGGAAGGGATTAGACAGCATAAATTGGTAACTACAATATTGCCACAGGGATATGAAAGACCGTTCGAGGAATATAATTAATAATGTTGTAAATATTTTGTAGGGTGTCAGGTGGCCACGTCTTGTTAGGGAGACCGCATCATAGATGGGGTAGAGGCTTGATCACTGTACTGTACACCTGAAGCTGATGTTGTATAATATTTTATGTCAACTATAAGTGAATATATATATACATATTCATGGGACATGGAGTATAGTGTGAGAGTGGAGTCAAAGGAATTGTAATAGATATGTATGATATTGGGGGGAAAGTGGGGCGGTGGATTGGGGGAGGGGGTTGTCACTTCAAGGGGTAAAAAGTATAACTATTGCACTATGTTGTACAGCTGAAACTAATTTTTTAAAATGTATATTTCACAATTAGATAGATAGATAGATAAGATAGATAGATAGATAGATAGACAGACAGACAGACAGACAGACAGACAGACAGATAGATAGATAGATAGATAGATAGATAGATAGATAGATAGATAGACAGACAGACAGACAGACAGACAGACAGACAGATAGATAGATAGATAGATAGATATAAAGAGGATGACCTAGGAACTGTCCTAGGACTGAAGCAACAAAAGAGAGGAAGGTTGTCGTATCCTCCATCACAGGCTACTGGGAGCTGATTGAGGCACACCTGACATTTTGGGGAACACAGAAGGAGCTCCTCCTTGATGCTGTCACTACGATGCTGGCGGTACATTCACTATTTCTGGTACTTTCGCTCTAGCTTCTCAGAGCACCTCTTTCTAGCCTCTGGCTCAATGAATTTTTTATCGTTAGCCTCCTACCCATTTCTTCTCTTGTCCTCATCTTGACAGCACACACCAGTACTGCTCACCCAGGTCAGAATCCTGCGAGTCACCCTGATGCCCACCTCTTCCAAATCCCTCCCCACTCCTCAGCCTGTTCTCTCTATCTGTGCCCTCTTCTCCTTCTTGTCATCATGGACTGCCCGATGGCAGGGACGCCTGACATGTCTCTCTGGTCCAGCTCCCAGCATAAGCCACCTGCTCAGAAAATGTTTCTTTCCTTTTTTTTTTTTTTTAAGATTTTGTTGGGGAATTGGGGGATGGGAACAGCGTTGGGGAATCGGGGAAGGGGAACAGACAAGTTGCTGTCCTTTTGTTCTTCAGTCTAGTTGTGGAGGACATCGCTTCACTGGTCCATGTTGGTGTTATCATTGCGCTCTTCCCAGGTGAGGCAGTCGCTCGCTGGCCATTGGACGGCCACTCGCGACGGCTCACTGCAGCTCATGAAAGCTCACGCTCGCTGCCAGCCAACCCTACTGCAGCCCACTGCAGGTCGAGCTGCTGTTCAGCATCTTAGCTGTAGAGGGCGCAATGTCACTGGCCCTCATATATGGGATCTGAACCGGGGCCCTGCTGCTCTGAGCTGGTGTTCCAAGCCAACTCCTAACCAACACACCACTTGGCCGGCCCTGGAAATGTTTCTTTGATGAATCTGAAAATATAAGGGTTGGGGACAGATAAACCATAAGGTCCCCTCCAGTTAGACATCAGGCACAAAGAGAGAAAGTGGCTTCCTTTTCTAATACGAGGCAACGGGAGGACATTGGTGGCTGTGTTGACAGTATGATTGTACCAATTATTGAACCGAAATGTTCCCAGACCTGATGGTAAACAGCTTCCCTGTGACCCTCCCTTGGGGCTCTCTGGGACTCTTCCCAGCAACAAGGGATCAATTGGGCCCTAGCCTGGAGGGCGATTGCAGTTTGAATATCACTGATAGGTGAGTTTGGGAGGAGAGTGGGCTTCACTGAGTCAAGATCTGTTGGTTTGGGTGACCTTTATTTTGTGACTTTTAAGGTCTAATTGAAATGAGACAAAAACCCAGCATCCCTGAGCAAAAGAACTCAAATAGCAGCGGTGGGTATTCTCAGAAAGGGCTTGCTACTTAGCCCCACGAAAAACAGCTTTCGTTGGTTGAGAAGAAATATACAACAGTCACTTCCCTCCACCACCTCAGTCACCTTAGGACTCTGAGAAAACATGTCAGGCGCAGAGGGTGCTGAGGCCAGTAAGACAGGGCAGGGTGGCAGCCACCTCAGCCTGAGGACAGCGGAGTATGGAGACCTCTTGTGATTGCATGGTGGAGGCCAAAGACTGTTACCAACTCGGGCACTGGGTGTCAGCGAGGGGTTTTTAATAGCTCCAGGGTGTTTGTCCAGCTGCCCTGGAGTCTGTCACTCACCCTGAAACCACTGGCACTGAGACCAGGCACATCACAGGGACCCAGCATTTCTGTCCATCCTCCCCTTCAGGCATTCAAGCCCTCTCCTGCCCCCTCAGGCTCACCAGCCCCTCTATCCCATCAAGCTGGGCCATCACCAGTCACAGCTTCATTTTGGGACACACACAGTGTCCCCTGCCTCAGCACAGGCATTCCGGAGCCTGCGCCCGACCGAAGGAGATTTGCTCAGTCCTTTTTGGTTTTCTTCTTCTTAACCTCTGAATACCTTGGTGTGTGCTTCTTAAAATCAAGGACATTCTCTTACATGACCACGATGCAAATGTGTCAAAATCGGGAAATGAACATGGATAAAACAGTTTTCCAACCCACAGGCTTGGTTCCGATTTCGCCTGTTGTCCTACTTGTCCTCGGTAACACGAATTTTTCAGGCCCGGGATCCAATCCAAGTTCACCTGTTACATCTCAGCCTTCCTTTATCTGGATCACTCTTGGTGTTTCTTGGCCCTTCTCAACTTGACATTTTGAAAAGATGGGGCCAGTTATTTTATAGAATGTCCCTCGGTTTGGGTTCATCTGATACTTCATTAGGTTCAGGTTATGCATAGGTGGCAGGAATAGCCCTGCAATGACACTGTTCTTCTCATTGATCCTATCAGGTGGCAGGAGATTGTGATTTATTCCCATGTTGGTGATGTTTACTTCAATCACCAAGTCCTAGACATGTTCTCCAAGTTTCGCTGTTGTAAGGTTAGTATTTTCCCTTTGTACTTAATAACTAACCTGTGTGAGATTATTTGAAGATTATTATGTGAATATCCTGTTCCTTACAGTAGATTGATGGCTCTTGCCTGAATCAAATTACTATAATGATTGCCTGATTGTGATTTTTTTTAAAGATTTTTATTGGGGAATTGGTGGAGGGGAACAGTGTTGGGGAATTGGGGGAAGGGGAACAGACAAGTTGCTGTCCTTTTGTTCTTCAGTCTAGTTGTTGTTGCTGTCCTTTTGTTCTTCAGTCTGGTTGTGGAAGATGTTGCTTCACTGGCCCATGTTGGTATTATCATTGCACTCTTCCTGGGTGAAGCAGATCGGTTGCCGGCCTCTGGACAGCCGCTCACAGCGGCTCTTGGCAACTCACACCAGCTGCCTGGCCGCTCACGCTGGATGCCGGGCCACACACAGTAGCTTATGGCAGCCCACTGCAGCAGGGGCTGCAGCCTACGCCGTCGCCGGCGACTCACGGCAGCCCAGCTCCAGGTTGAGCTGCTATTCACCATCTTAGCTGTAGAGGGCGCAGTGTCACTGGCCCTCATGTGGGATCCGAACCGGGGCCCTGCGGCTCNCCCCGCACCCCCCTTCCCCGCAGCCCGGGAGCGCGCGGCCACCCCCGCACGCCGGTCCTCCTGCTCCCCACCGTAACCGCGGGCACTGCGAAGCAAATCAGAGTCCCGCAACCATCCCAAGGGAGGCAGGGCCCGGTGGGCGGCGGAGGAATCGAGTCTAATTGAATAGAACATCAGCCCGCGAGAAGTTCCCCCCACCCGCCTGCCCCTGGCTGCGGGATGGATAAAACACTCACCTCTGTTTCCACAGTTGCCACAGGAGCGGCTTGGGTGAAATTTTTTTCTGGGGCCCATGTGAGGGCCTCTGACCTTCTGTGCCACTTTCAGCCTGGAGACTTTTCCAGACTCTAAAATGGGGACTTGAGCTGCTGTTTCACGTGAGGAGAAATTCCCCGAGACGAGGAACAGGAGCCTAGTGGAAGCAGCTTGCTTAAAACGCAGCTGGCGGTAGTGACTGCACGTGTGCGTCGCTGCCTACGGCGATCCGAGTGGATGGGACCCAGTCAGGACACTGTGGTGGCGAGATGCATGAAAGAACGGAGCCCCGCACTCGCACTCGTGGGTGCTCAGTCCTTGTTGAATGAACGAAGCCGGGCTGGGTGAGGCACCTCACATCTTGTCCCTAGTGCAGTGGAGGGACCTGTAGGAGGAAGATTTAAAAAAACAAACAAACTAGACTCCAAAGCCAAACTTGACCTCCCTCATGCCGTTGACTGGACCTGCTCTGCTATGCCAGAGGCCAAAATGATTACCACCCCAACCTGCGCGAATCTGTCTCATTTACTAAACATGAATTTAACGAGGCCCAGCGTGAGGCCCAGCAAGGAAAACCAGATGCAGCACTGTGTGTAATTACTGGCATCGTCATAGCAACCACAAGCCTCTTAACTTTTCCCTAAGCCTCCTGTCTTGGGTCGGGTTTCCTGGGAAACAGAAACGGGAGTCTCCCAGATGTACATGCACAGCACTTGTTGGGAAGTGCTCTCAGGAAACAACCTGTGAGCCAGTAAGAAAAGCTGGGCTGGCCAGAAGTTGTACTGTCATGCAGCTGGGAGCCTTAGCCAATTCCACAGGGAGCTCGGAAGCTGGGGTAGGCCTTCAGAGTTGTCCTGAGTCAAAGCAAGGGGGCCAGCCCTTTGTACCCATGCATGGACTGGTCTGTGGCCCAGGAGAGCATCATCTGCCGCATGGCAGCTCCTCCCTTCACAGAAAGGAGTCTCAGGCAAGAACTCAGCTGTGAGCTGTCACAGTGACACTCGCTGGCAGCTGGCGGCATGGCGCTTCAGCCCTGGCAGGATTCTGGGTGGCACACCATGGCACCCACTACACTCCTCGAGGGCAGGCAGCCTGTTTCATGCTGCTCTGCTCTCTGCACATCTGATTTTTTTTCTCCCCTGCTACTTAGGCTACAGGGGTGGATGATGGTCATACCACAGCTCCCTTTTTTAATGTTCCATTCCGAACACAAGCCCAACCAAAAAAACTAACAAGCCAATTGAAAAAAAACACAAACGACTTGACATTTCTCCAAAGAAGACATACACATGGCCAATAAGCACAAGGAAAGGTGCTTAACATCATTAGTCATTGTGGTAATACAAATCAAAACCACACGAGGTACCATCTACACCTGCTAGGATGGTTATAACCAGGAATGCAAAAAATTGCAAGCGTTGTCGAGGATGTGGAGAAATCGGAACCCTTGTGCATTACTGGTGGGATTGTAAAATGGGACAGCCCCTGTGGACAATAATTTGGCTGTTTCTCAAAAGGTTAAACACACAACAACCCCTTGACCCAGCAATGCCCCTCCCAGGTGTATATCTGAAAGGATTGAAAGCAAGGACTCAGACAGATGGACTCGTAAACGAATGTTCATAGCAGCATTATTCACAATAGCCAGAACAGCTTTGGTTTGCACAAGAAATACTGCTTGTACACATATCTTAATGCCCATGTGCACCAGTTTCTCTGGGTTTTATACATAGGACCGGAACTATTGAGTTACAGAGTATCAATCTTTAGCTTTAACAGTTGATGCCAAACTCTTTCAAAGTGTCCCAATTTACACCCCCCTTCAGCAGTTTCAGTTGCTCCACATCCTAACCCAATACCTGGTATTACCAGGCTTTCTAACTTTTCCCGATCTGTATGTAATGATATCAACCAGTCTCTTGTTAAGTAAACAGAAAAACTCTAGGTATTACAACAGAAGGGATCTAATAAGGGAAACTTAAATGAGGGCCATGTTGGCACAAGAGGAACAAACTAAGAAAAACTGTGAGCTCCGTCCTTACAAGAAGCTGACCTAGGGTAACGATATGGATGGACCTAGGGACTATTATGTTAAGTGAAATAAGTCAGTCGAAGAAAGACAAATACCATATGATTTCACTTATATGTGGAATCTAAAAAACTGAATGAACGAGCAAAGTAAACAGAAATGGTCTCGGGCCGGCCGAGTGGCGCGATGGTTAAGAACTGGCTTGGGACGCCAGAGGGCCCCGGTTCGGATCCCACTCATGAGGGCCAGTGACACTGCGCCCTCTACAGCTAAGATGCTGAACAGCAGCTCAACCTGGAGCTGGGCTGCCATGAGTCGCCGGCGACGGCGTGGGCTGCAGTCCCTGTGGCAGTGG
>NW_017731922.1:446037-454206 GCF_001890085.2 Hipposideros armiger
ATCGCCGGCAACTCACGGCAGCCCAGCTCCAGGTTGAGCTGTTGTTCAGCATCTTAGCTGTAGAGGGCAGTGTCACTGGCCCTCATATGTGAGATCCGAACCGGGGCCCTCTGGCGTCCCAAGCCAGTTCTTAACCATCGCGCCACTCAGCCGGCCCTTTGGAAGCTTTCTTTTCCATTTTTCTTTAATATGGTTGTCACGCATTTGGTATACAGTTAAGTTTATTTGTTTCTGTTTGTTTCCAACTTTGAAGTTAATAAAAATCCTTGTTGATTTAACCTTTGGCATTTTAATTATAATGTGTCTTGGTGTGGGCCTCTTTGGGTTCATTTTGTTTGGGACTCTGCATTCCCTGGACCTGGATGTCTATTTCATTCATGGGGTGGGGGAAGTTTTCAGTCATTATTTCTTTAAATAGGTTTCTTGTCCCTTTCTCCCTTCTCCTTCTGGGACATCTATGACTCGAATGTTGGTATGCTTAATGTTGTCCTAAAGGTCCCTTAAAACTATCATCATTTTTTTTTAAGATTTTAGTGGGGAACTGGGGAAGGGGAACAGTGTTGGGGAACTGGGGAAGGGGAACAGTGTTGGGGAATTGGGGAAGGGGAACAGCCAAGTTGTCTGGCCTCACTATCTTTTTTTAAAATATTTTTTCTTTTTGCTGTTCTGACTGGTGTTTCTTTCCCACTAACCTTGTCTTCCAAATCTCTGATTTAATCCTCTGCTTCATCTAATCTATTGACTCCATATACATAATATAGTCTTCATTTCAGTTATTGTAGTCTCCATTTCTGACTGGTTCTTTTTTTATGTCTTCTATCTCTTTGTTGTAGTTCTCCCCAAGTTCATTGAGCATCCTTATAACCAGCGTTTTGAACTCTGCATCTGGCAGATTGCTTGTCTCTGTTTCATTTAGTTCTTTTCCTGGGGTTTTGTCCTGGTCTTTCGTTTGGAACATGTTTCTCTGTCTCCTCCTTTTGGCTATCTCTCTGTGTTTGTTTCTGTGAATTAGGCAAAACAGCAACCTCTCCCGGTCTTAAAGGAATGATCTTGTGTAGGAGCTATCCCTTTGTAGATGTCAATGTGGATAACCCTTCCTCGCCTGTGGGAGGAGGGGTCCTCCATGTCCCCAGTGTATACATTCATTCATTCACCCATACAACAGACATTAACGCTGGTTCGTGCCAGGGAACTGAGGATCCATGACATGGTGAGAACACAGCGGATGCAGCCGGGCTGAACATTAACCATTAAACAGTCGCCCCACCTTTACACCTACAGCATGGGCCAGTGAGTATCCTGGGGGTGCCCCAGGAGTGCTCCCCAAGCCTTTGCCAACCCCTGGTCCTATGCAGGGGTGGGGGGTGGCCATGGGCACTGCCCTGGGGTCAGGGTTCTGCCACCTGATGAGACAAAGAGTTAACAGGAGTGGGCTTGTGAGCTGGCAGGATGGGACAGGCAAAGAGTTAACAGGAAAGGGCTTGTGGGCTAACAGGAGCGAGCTAAACATTAACCACTTGTCTCTGACTCCCCCGGCTAGCACTGCACCTGCAGGTTGACAAGCACCTTACATCCATCATAGGTAGGAACAGAACAGTTTCTAATCCCAACTGGCAACCCCCTGCAAGCTGACCTCCATCATAGATGGGAGCAGAACAGTTCCCAGGAGAAGACAATTGTATCTGCAGCCCCCCTGCAAGCTGACAAGCACCCTACGTCTTGCATGGAAAAATATACAACTGGAGCTAAACAGAAACGGGCTCCGCTCTTTCTTTCAGACTGCCCTGGCAAAACTTCTGCCAGTTACAAACAGAAATCTCTCTCTCTCTCTCTTTTTTTACTTTAAATAAATCTTTTCTTACTCTTGTCGAGTCTCGTAAATTCTTTTACATTCTGCGAACGACCAGGGGTTAACTCTATGCCAAGACACCATCCACGTGTCAAACAGACCCTTCTCGGCTCCCTGCGAAAAAGAAACCGCTCCGGTGTCACCCGCAACGTGGATGTCGTTTGGCCCCCGACCCGGTACTCCCCAGCGGCTCTGCTCACGGCCTCCGCTGAGCCCGCGCGCGTGGGGTGGTTTCCTAATGCAGGCGGTGTCTCGGAGAGCGCCCAGCCCAGCTCCTGCAGGCAAGAAGCTAGGGCCAGGTCACGCCAGCAAGCGGGAACCGAGCCTGGGCGGAAAAGCGTGCCCAGCGGGGCTGGAGGGCGACGGGCGGGGCCTCTGGGCGGGGCGGGGCCTCTGGGCGGGGCGGGGCCGGCCAGCGGGGCGGGACCCAAGGCTCTAACTTCCCTGCCCCTGGGCTCGACCTCCCGGAGTCGTGTAGGGTGACAACGGCCGGCCGTGCGCCCAAAGGACGCGAGCGATGGGTGAAGACGCTGTGCCCAGGGATCCTTAGACTGGAGTGGGGTGGGGGAGGTCACACGCGCGCTTCCACCCGCCCATCCACCTACTTGGGACCTGGCCGCCCTTGTAGGAGTCGCGTCTCTTTCATCTGCAGCCCAACAGGCGTGGGGGGAGGGGAGGGGGATGGTGGCTCCAGTACAGGGCCGCCGGTGTCCTCTCAGGGTTCTGGGAGGCCCGGGTTAGAGACGCAAGCGCCTGGGGGTTTAGAGGTTTGCAGGTCTCCAGCCCGTGGGGAGGGCCAGCGGGAAAAGAAGGTAAGCGCTGGACAGTGCGTAACGCAGCCCTGATCAGAGTAGACCGGAGACAGCATGGTCAGAACCGGGGTCCTGCCGCGTGAAATCCTCAACCCGCCTCGCTCTCCCTGTGTGACTTTGGACACGGACTGCACCCCCCTACGCCTCAGTTTCCCGGTCTGCGAAGGGAGAGTAATAGTGATCCCACTTAACTGTGAGGATGTGGGGAGATGGGCCACTCCATGTGGCCCTCAGCGAAGGCTCAGAAAATGTTGGCTATTGTTATTACTGTTGACTCCAGCTTTACAGAGAAGGAAAGGGAGGCTGCGTTTCTTTTGTTTTGTTTTTGTTTTTTAGTAATTTGCCCAAAGTCACACAGCCAGCAAGTGGCAGAGCCCAGACCTAGCCAACCTCCCAGCCTATTCTGCAGTGAAACCCTGGCAAGGTTTTCTTCACCCAATGGACCCAGTTTTTTTTCCCTCCCCTGGGGATCCCCACACTCACCTCTGGTTCTTTCCTCATAACCCCCTGGGGGCGGCAGGAGATCTGAACCCCTGGGTAGCACTGATGCCCTGGACATATTAGGGCATAGATGAGGGGCTCAGGAAGTGCTGGCTTCATGACTGAGTGGGTGGCTCTGTTTGTTTTCAGGTCTGTTCTCAGAGCTGAAGCTGGCTGTGCCCTGGGGCCACATTGCTGCCAAAGCCTGGGGCTCCCAGCACGGCTTCCCCGTTCTCTGCCTGCATGGCTGGCTGGACAACGCCAACTCCTTCGACAGACTCATTCCTCTTCTCCCAAAAGGTGGGATGGGGGCTGAAGGGAAGCGGAGAGGCCAGGTGGCAGGACTGCAGGAGAATGAGGGAAGGGGAGACAGTGGGCCCACACACCTTTTTCACCTCCTTTATCTCTGCCTCAGACTTTTATTACGTTGCCATGGATTTCGGGGGTCATGGGCTGTCGTCCCATTATGGCCCAGGTCTCCCGTATTACCAACTAAACTTTGTGAGTGAGATCCGAAGAGTTGTAGCAGGTGAGTAAGAGGCGGAGTGTGTGTGTGTGTGTGTGTGTGTGTGTGTGTGTGTGTGTGTGTGTGTTGGTGGGGGTGCTCTGGGACACCCCCTCTTATCATTGAAGTGGGATGTGGTAGCCAGGAAGCAACGCTGGCCTGGGGGTGACCTGCCAAGAATTCATGGGTAACTTTGGGAAAGTTGGAGAAGACTGCCAAAAAGAGTTCATTTTCTCCTGGGGGTTCCACACCTAAAGTGGATCTAGGGCCCCTCTAAGCTGGTCTCCTGAGTGGGGCGCCTCAGATGCGGGGGAGGAATTTCTCCGAGCACAGGGACTGCAGAGGAGGTGGGGGGGCTGGGCCCATGCAGACCTGGCTCCTTGTGCTTTCAGCCTTGAAATGGAATCGTTTGTCCCTCCTGGGCCACAGTTTTGGTAAGTTCACTTTGGCCGGACCAACCGGGGCTCCTGCGATGGGGCTGCAAGGGAGGGAGAGGAGCTGGTGCACAGGTACCTCCCACTGCACTTCTGGGAGCTGCAGGGAGACAGGAGGAGGCTCCTCAGACACTGACCTTTGGGCACTGTGCCCTTTGGCCTCAGGCAACTCCCCTGAGGCACATATGGCCCCCCTAGGTGGCTATCTCCCAATTTGACAGGAAAACGTAGCCTTCTGAGTGGTCAGGTCTAATAAAGGGGTCACCTGGCCCCAGGGAGGGAGCCCCAAGTTTGACAGCAGATACTGAATCCCATCCACTGGTGGGGAGAGGAGCCAGGCCCCGAGCCTGAGGGTGGGCCAGCCCCTGGGAAGAAGTTCTGGTGGGATTTTGACTGCCGGGGAATGTCAGCCAGACCATCCCTTTGTCCCACAGGCGGCAGTGTGGGTGGAATGGTGAGTAGATGGCTTTACAGTGACCACCTCTAGCCACCGAGGGGTGCTCCTTCAAGTGGGGTGGGGAGAACCCCTCAGAAGGAAGAGGCGGAAGTGAGCTGGGAAAGGAAGTGCCTCCTCAGATCAGTTTCAAGTCAGCGTTTTATTAGCTCGTGCTGGTTTGCTGTGTAGATTGCAGTAATAATAATGATCACGGAGAGGTAAGTGGAAACGCAGGCTCTGGTGGAGTTAGGAGCTTTGACATCCCCTGTCCCCTCTGTCACAGAGAATCCTGGAGTCCAGCCATCACCAGGGTTTGGAGCTCTGTGCTGGGTGTGGACTGGATGTTGGCGGGGGTGTGGGAGGGGGGGTGTGTGGGGGGGTGGGGGGACAGAAGGAAGGTCCCTGGAAGGGATAGAAGAGTCTCATTCTAGCCTCTTGGTCAGCACCCTCCCCGCAGCCTGAGAGATGTTTCAGGAAACACCAGTGTCCCCAGAGAAGAGTCTGAGTCCCTTTTCCTTCAAGTTCCTCTCCTATCCATTCTTCTCTTTTTGTGTCACATAGTTTTCCTGTATCTTCCCTGAGATGGTAGATAAACTCATCTTGCTGGACTCAACCCCTTTCTTCCTGGACTGTAACGTAAGAATGGGGGCTTTCATGCATGCTGCCACCAGGGCCCGGGGTAGGGCCCCCAGCCCTGTCTCCTCTGGTGCATTCCAGGGAGGTGGGGGGAGGTGGCCAGAGGTAGACAAGGGGAGTCAGGGGCCCCCCAACAGAGAAAACAGGGCTGTGTTGTGCTGCTTGTACCCCTAGGAATGGGCAGGGAAAGGGGCCTTTGTTATACTTGGAAGCCCTGAGTGTGGCCTGGGAGCTGCAGAATGCCAGGGCAATCATCAAGTAACAAGGGATGGGAGAGGGTAGGGGCAGTGGGTTAAGGACACTCTGGGAGCTTCCAGCTTGGCCAGCCCACCCACGCTCATGCTCAGTCAAATGCCTTTGTGCTGTGTATACATTGCACAAGCGCACACAACAGCCCTGTGTGTGGGCTGATAGCAAAAGCGCTGACACCTCCTGCCACCATCGCCAATGACAACAATCAGGGCCGTCCCTGCATCTGAGTCCTGGCTCTGCCATTTACCTACTGTGTGACCCTGGGCAAGCCACTTCACCTCTCTGGGCCTCAGTTTTCTCACATAAAATGAGGAGCTTGGACTAGATGACCTTGGAGGTACCCTGCCAGCTTCTGTCATTCTGTTCCCAAGGGCTTTCGGTTGTGACAGCTCCTTCGTTGGTTTTTGTTTTTGTGTCTCTCAAATGACCACAAATGCCGTAAGGGCAAGAACCATGGCTATCTTTTTATCACCACGTACCCAATCCTGGCACATAGTAAGTGCTCAGTAAATATTCGTTGAATGGATGGATAATTTGTGGGTTATGGTGAGGATCCGGTGAGTCTGGGTCTCACTTCTTTATGTGTTTCACCCACTGAGTTGACAAATGCAGTGCCCCCCAAGTCTTTCTCCTGGGGGGTCTGTTGAGTGTTTTGTCCTCCCTGTTGGCTGTACTCTCATAGAGCATGGATGGGAGTGTCACTTCCCACTGCTACCCCAGGCAGTGCACTGTGGACAGGGCCAGGCCGTTCCCAGAGTGAGCTGGGCTGGAAAGGGGTACACACTGGGGGAGACTGGCAGCCTCTGAACTGCACCCCCACCAGCCTCCACTCCACCATTCAGTGATAGCATTAAACCAGGTGAAATGGCCAACTCTGGGTTCCTGACTTACGGACCCTAATATCTCACCTTCGCGAGCATTTGGCAGCTGAGATTTCCTTCCTATTCCGTCATCCTTCATCCGGTCTGACACCTCACCTCCAGCTGGCCCCCGCCACAGGCAGGGCTGGGATGGCTGTGACTAGGCAGGCAACTTGCTCCAGACCACAGTGCTCATTAGCAGGGGCTTATCCTGTGCCCCTCCTCACTGGGTCAGAATGAATCGCCAGCTAAGAGGGTGCACTACTGTGGGGCTGCTGAGGGCAGAGGGTGGGGCTGGGCCCTTTTGTCTGCAGGTGAGAGCTCTGCCCACCCAGCAGAACCATGAATATTTAGGAAACAGGGAACCTGCTGACCTACAAGCGGAAACTGATAGAGCACACGCTGCAGATGGGGGAATTCTCCAAGAAGCCCTCGCGCGTGTTCAGCCAGGAGGAGGTGCTACACAGGTGGGTGCCCTCAGGTGAGAAGGGGGTGGGGGTGCAGGACACCGAGGGAGGAAATCTTTGGGGCATGGAAGAAGCTACTGTCTCCCACTCGCAAATCCACACCGAGCCTGTTTCTGTCTGTGCCCACCCTGGGCATCAGGCTTCCTGGCACTCCTCAGACGCCCAGCTTTGACTTGTTCTCCCCACTCTATAGCCATGCCCTGCAGCCCTCTCCACACACTCAGGCGCCCCTTCCTCTCCCTTCATGCACACACTCGCGCCTTCCACAGCTTTTCTCCCCTCTGCGGTTCCTACCTGGACCTCTCTCAGGGCACCTTGCTAATTGCCCCCCTCCTCCTTTGGGCCTCAGCTGCTGGCACTTCTTCTGGAAGCCTGCCCTGACTCCACCTTCCTGCCCTGTAGGTAATCTCAGGTCTGCAGGTGGTGAGTAAGGCTTCTTGGTCACATTCGTGCCTCCAGCATGGGCCAGTGTGCCTGGTAGTCAGGGCTCTGTAACTACTTGTTGCTTAAAGGAGTGAAAACACGCACACACTTCCCGCTGATGTGCACATCCCCTGCTCACATGCCTTTGTCCCCGTGGGGTGGCCTCCCTTCCCCTGCCCTTTTCTCCTTTCCACCTGGCCTCTCCTTACGCAGTGCTCTCGGTGTCCTCCTATCTCCCCCAGGTTCCTGCAGAATAACAGCCATGTGAATGAGGAGTGTGGGGACCTCCTGCTGCAGAGAGGAGCCACACAGGTGGCCACAGGTGAGGCGACCACCACCCCAGGCTGTGCTGATGGGCACTGTTCTTGGCGAGGAATGATAATGACTAGGTGGGCTTTGGACCAAACAGTAGCTCATTTAATCTTCCTGCCACATCCCATTTAGAGCAGGACAGACTGAGGACTGGAAAGGCCGAGTGACTTGTGCCAGGTCAGACAGTACTGCACCTCCCAGAAAGCCACGTCCTGTGGGGAGCTTGGTCGGGCATCTTGGGACCAAGTGTTGGGGAATGTCACAACCCTACTGTGCAGGTCCTGTGTGGTGGGGCGCCCGGTGTCCAAGGCTAGACTTTGAGGATGTCCTGTGGGGCCAAGTGCCTTTGAAGAGGTTTTTCAAAACGGAGAAGTGGAATTGGTGATCCCCTGGCTTCAGGGCAGTGTCGGTCCGTGTCTTCTGCACTTTGTTTCCTGATATATTCATTTACCTAGAGTGTGCTCTGTGCCTGAGCGAGGCCACGGAGCTGCGGGGAGCAGGAACTGACACGGGGTTGTGGGGAGGGGGGTGTCAGTACCTCTGGCCAGCACAACTCCAGGAGGTGCCATTCACAAGCGCCCTCACTGGAAATGACTCTTCCAGGACTTGAGCAAGGAGGCCGGGCAGTTGTACATTCTAGGAGGAGAAATGGACGATAAGCCAGTAAACAGACACATCAGTAGATGCTTTTTTTGTTGTTTTG
>NW_017731922.1:462211-470484 GCF_001890085.2 Hipposideros armiger
CAGTGAAGCAACGTCTTCCACAACTAGACTGAAGAACAAAAGGACAGCAACTTGTCTGTTCCCTTTCCCCAATACCCCAATGCTGTTCCTCTCCTCTAATTCCCCAGTAAGATCTTTAAAAAAAAGAAATGAGCCCCGGTTGGAGACGCCCAGGGTCCCCGCGGGGACCTCACCTGCCAGACGGTGCTGACGCCACTGTCTTTGCGCTTTCCTCCCAGGTGTGACGCTCAACAGGGATCGGAGGATCAGTTTGGTGAGTTCAGCTGTCTGCCCGCTCCCTCTGTGGTATGCCTGTCAGCCTCTTTTTCTTTTGTGGTAAAATATACATAGCATGGTATTTATCATTTTTTAACTATTCGTAAATGTACAATTTAGTGGCATTAAATACATTCATGAGGTTGTGCCACCATCACCCTCCCCAAACCTTCCATCACCCTCAGAATAAACTCCATACCCAGTAAACACTCACTGCCTATCTCCCACCCCCCACCCCCCACTGTTCTCCTCTCTGTCTCTTGAGCGGGACTACTCTAGAGACCCCATGTAAGTGGACTCGTGCGGTGTGTAGCCTTTTGTGTCTGGCTTATTTCTCTTAGATAATATTTTCAAGGTTCATCCATGCGGTAGCGTGGGTCAGAATTCATTCCTGTTATGGATGCGCCGTTCATCCATCGATGGACACGCAGGTTGTTCCCGCCTTTCGGCTATTTGTGAATAATGCCGCTGTGAACACGGTGGACAAGAATCAGTTCAAGTCCTCTTTCAGTTCTTTTGCATCTACTCCTAGGAGTGGAACTGCTGATCCCATGGCAATCCTGTATTTAACCACCAAACTTGTCCTCAGCGGCTGCGCCATTTACATTCCCACCAGCCATGTGTGAGGGTTCCAGTTTCTCCACAGCCTAACACTTGTCATTGTCTGTCTCTGGATGACGGCCATCCTAGTGGGTGTGAAGTGGTGTCCAGTCTCTTCTGAATCCTTGGTCTCCTTATGGCAAGGGCTGGGGGGCAAGGGAGAGGTCCACCAACCAGCAGACTCCTGAAGTCAAGATGTGTCCTAAACCAAGCTGGCAGGGGTGGGGCTTGTGCTGCACCTGGGAGAGTGCCGGGCCGCCAACTGCTGGGCTCGGGGCCCAGGGACGGCCCCTCCGGTGTGTGAGCTGCTAATCCACAGGGCATCTCCGGAGGCAGGAGCTACTGTCACCCACATTTTACACACCAGGAAACTGGGCTGAGACAGCATTGCTGGGGGGTGGGGGTGGGGCTTTACACCCAGGAAACAATTAAAAAAACAAACAATGACTGACACACAGGTGTCCACAGAGCAAAACGTGAAAGGTGCCCCCCTTGGCCATGTCACAGTCATGTCACAGGCCGACTTGCAGTCCCACCTGTGTTGTCATGTGTGTCTATGTACATAGACATGGACTCGTTTTAGGGCTTTTTGGGTCATGTTTAGGTTTTTACATAAATGGTTGCAAATGCATAAATCAATTAACTGGAAGGCTGGTAGGAGCTGGGGAAGCCATCTGGCAGCTGGGGGAGGGTGTGGTCAGGAGTTTCTTAGAAAAAGTGGTACTTGTGCTGGGTCCAGGGTGGTGGGATCTAGGTGGGTAGAGAAGGGGAAGACATTCCAGGTACTTGCTGTCACAATGGTAAAGACTTGGTTAGCTCAGTGCGTCTGTTGAGATGGAGGAGGAGTTCGGGGGCGGGGGGCCTGTTCCTCNTCCCAAGCCAACTCTTAACCAACGCGCCACTTGGCCGGCCCTGAGATATATTTCTTATCCTATCACAGCCTCTAATTATTGGCTGTGGCAGGAGAGGGGTAGGCTAGGGTTCTGATAACATCTACATTCAAAACTCTTGTCTTATAAAACGTTCATGTCTTGTAACTTTTCTGGGCTCTCAAAACCCTCGGAGGAGCCATGTCTCCTGAGCCGCTGGCCGGCCTGAGGAGTCCAGCCGTGCTGGTGCAGAGTCCGTCCCTCTGGGTCGGGCCCCGCCTCCCTCCTTCCTTTCCTTCTGGGAAAACATAGGTGCTGACGTTGGCCTCTGCGTGGTTGTGGAGGGAGCTGACGGGATAAGTTAGTGGGAAAGGCCAGCTGCACGGCTGCTGGCACCCGTGTCCCTGGGATCTGAATCCGACTGAGAAAAGGAAAGAGCAGTAACCTCTTGCTCCACAGACACCGGAGCCACTTGCTCTTGGATCTGATGGCTGGACTCCTTATTTAAGGGACATCTGTGCTGGCCTGCTGGTCTGAGAAACACAGGTCTTGTGTTACAAAGGTCACTGTCACAAGGGACGCAGACAGAAAGCAGCAGGGCTGTGGGGTGCCCCAGGCAGCCCAGGATGTGTCAGAGCAGGAGGATGGGCTGAGGGGAGGGGGAGCCAAGGCCGCAGCGCAGAGACACAGCACTGTGGGGGTCCCCAGAGACTATGGGGCTCACCCCCCTCCCCCAGATAACCCTGTTGTAAGCTTTTTCACATCCTCTGAGCAGCTGGAGTCCAGGCCCAGAGGAAGGAGGGTGGGGAGCCCAGGTGGGGGCCCAGGCGTCACCCAGGTCCTGCATAGACAGCGGGGGCCGGTCATCTGTGCAGGGAGGTCATGGCCATAGCCGAGGGTGGCCCAGAGGCCTCGGCCGTGGTTTTATTAGGCAGACATGATCTAGTAGCACAGTGACCAGAAAACCTTCCAGTTACATGGTATTTTGAGTCACACATGCCTGACCAAGAACCTCTGTCAACAATTAATCATCTAAATGTATCATCTAAAAGTTCCATCATCTCTAATTAGAGGGGGAACTTAATAATTATGGAAAATAGCTCTTCTTCATGTTTCCATAATTGTTTCTTTCTCGGAAAGACACTTTGTATTCAAATAACAGTCTTCCAGGGGGAGCCCCAAAGCCCCTCTCCCAGTGGACCCCTGCCCAATATGTCCCTCCACCTGAGGGGTTGATGGCATGTCCTAAGGGCTGAGCAAAGGTGTTAGCCTTGCTGTCATTTTGTTTTTATTTCTTAATCTGATATTATTTTCTGAACAGGTCCTAGATCACATGATTTAAAAATCGCGATAAAAATACATGCCCGTCTTGCCGGGTCTCACCTTATTCCCACTCATCTTCCTCAGCTCACCCGATTTTTAAGTTGGTTCCCATCCTTCCAGAGTTTTCTTAGGTCAGTACAAACATGTGCAAATATCCGCCCTCATTTCCACAGCAGGTCCCACTGTGCAGCCGGTTCTGCAGGCTCCTTGCTCCTCACCATGAGATGGGGCCACATCCTTTTCACGGATGCAAAATGTCCCCCATGTGACATGGAAGCTAATTTAGCCAGTTCCCTACAGGGAGACACAGGGCGTTTCCAGTCTGCTGCTACGAGCAGGGCTGCGCTGTGCAATGGAGCCCCTGGCTTCGCAGGCGTAACGGCCCACAGAGCGTGGGCACACACACAGCTGAAAGCCATCCTGAGGTCTCACTCGTGCCTGGCGAGAGCAAAGGCATTGCGAGGCGCCCTCCAGGGCTGTCCCTTAGCAGCCCGGCCTGCGATAGATGACAGTCCTATGTCCCCGGCTGTCACACGGTTGGGATTTTTCCCATTTGATAGGTGAGAAGTTATATCTCAATGTGGTTTTAATTTGTTTTCATGGTAAGGATGAATAGCTCTTGTGTTTTTTTTTTTCTGACAACTGTATGTTCCTGTCCTCTTCCCATCTTCCTGTTGGGCTGCTGGTCTTTTCTCAATTTTTAGGAACTCTTCATATATTGGGGAGATTGAATTACAAATACTTTTTCCCAGGTTGTCATTTATCTTTTGGCTTTGCTTAGTGTTTTTTTGTTGTTGTTTTTTCTTGCAATGCAGAATTTAATATGTCTTTTTTATGGCTTCTGCATGTTGAATCTTTTTTTTTTTAGCGGAGCCATCCTGCTACCTGTTGGCAGCTCAGCGGCAGCTCAGCTTGGGCCAGGACTCAAACCGCTGTTGCTCAGAGCTCGCACTCTTGAGCGAGCTCTTAACCAACTGAGTCACTCGGCCGGCCCCTTGCATGTTGAATCTTAAAGCTCATGTTTGATTCTAATACTGCTTGAGGTTGAGTGTCTGCATTTAAATATTTGCTACATTGGGTTTTTATCTAGTGTGCAGGTGAGGTTTGGATCTGCCTTCATCTTTTTCCACACGGCTCCTCAGGTGCCTAACATCAGCTTTTAAGTCTGTCTTTGCCCTCATGGACGTCATACCCTGACTGCCCGTCTCGATTGTATCTATCTCGGGACCCCTTTCTATGGGCCTGGCCGCCTGTCACTTAGCAGCTCCACGCAGTTTAAGTTACTGAGGCCACACAGTGTGTTTTGCTCTCTGTAGGGCAGACTCCTTTCGTGGCTCTTTTTCAGAGTTTTCCTGCTATTCTTGTTTGCTTATTTTTCCATATGAACCCTAGAATTGGGTACTTTACTTCCCCCAAAAAATCTTGTTGGTGTATCATATCTGTATGTCTAACTAATAATAATGCTAATAGCAATAACAGCACTCGTGCCCGTCACCCAGCTAAAACCATAGAACAGCACCCATTCCTTTGAACCCTGCCCATCTCCACCCCCTGCCACCCAGAGGTAAACATCTGCTTATTCACTCAGCAAGCACTTTTGAGCACATACTGTGGGGGAGGTTCTGGTGACCCTGCTGTGAATAAGAGACCAAACCCCTTATCCACATGGAAGCTCCGTCCCAGCGGAGGAAAGCAGCAGCAGAGAAGTAAATGACAGAGTGTGTTAGAAAGTGCTGAGTGTTATGGAGAGAAATAAACCAGGAGACGGGGAGGCTGCAGGGAGATGGTTGGGACTGTAAATGGGGAGGCATGGTGGGTAAGAAAGGTGGCATTGGAGCAAAGGCTTGTGGGAGGGACGGAGCAGCCTGACTTCTGGGCGGCACGACTGTGGGATTTACCGTTGACGTCTGCCATCTCCCAGCTGAAGAGGGTCCCTGAAGGACCACCCCACAGCTCACTTGTCCACCCCCTGCTAACATCAGGCAGCCTCCAGGGCCTGTGATTCTGTGCCGTCCCTGACACTCCTGCAGCCATTTCTCAAGGGGACATTGCCCAGGCGTGGCATTGCTGGGTGTCCACACTGTCCCTAGTGAGACCAAGCTGTCTACCATCGGGATTGTGGCAGAGAACCAAGGCTCTGCCTGGAGCTGGGACCGCCCAGGCCTCCCAACCCCTCCAGCCTTCCTTTTTTCGCTCAGTTTCTCTTTGACAAGTGATGATGCGACTCTTAGTCATTGGTTACTTCCTGGCGTTTAAAGATCCACACGATCATTTTCAAGTTCTCAGAGATGAGAACTACGATGCCAGGTGGGGTANCTCTTAACCAACGCGCCACTTGGCCGGCCCAGTAGATGTGTTATTGTAATGAAGGGAATGTAGCGAGGGCTCCGGAAGAGACCTGTGGGCAGGCCTGCTCCTGAAAGGGACTCTCAGGAGTTGAAGGAAAAGCCCAAGGAGACAGTGTGGTAAGATGGACTATGCACTAAATTGAGCGCAAGGACAGGGGTTCAAGTCCTGACTCTGCTGGCTCAGCCATCTTGGCAAGTCCCTCCTCCCATTAGATACCCCTGGTTTCCTCAGGTGACAGGTCTTGGGGTTTTTGTCCTCCTAGGCTGATTGGATCAGGCAACGTGGTGAATGTGACTTCAGCCAAGGAGGCAGGGGTCAAAACCCCAAGAGCCTGTGGGAGCTGGGCAAGTTATGGGATTAATCCGGCTGCTGGGAGTGAGGCAGGGGGCAGTGGTGGGGACTGTGGGACTGGTCCAGCCAGTGGTCATGTGGAATTGGTCTAGTATGGCCAGAATTTCCAGCTGCTCAAGAGAAGCCAGAGATCGCTGTGCTGTTTTATTTTCTAGTAATTAACAACACTCTGTGAGGTCGAATGGACTATACGGTACCTATGGCTGTGTTAGCCTCAGCTGCCAGTTTGCGACCTATTGTCGGGGACCATCGTCATTATTTCTGAGACTCTGTCCGCTCCTCCATCCAAATCCATCGTGGAAAGGGGAGGTCAAGGGCAGAGGGCCTTGGGTCCAGGCTTCCCGACGTGCCCACACAGATGGGTGGCCCAGTGGGGCCCCAGGCTCAGAAGTGGGCTAATCTGGGATCAGGCGTGCTCTTGGCCAGGCTGCAGAAGCCGATTAGGCCATGGCGGAGTACGTGAAATGGTGACACTGAACCAATTGTCAAGGGGAGTGGGACAGGAGGGAGGGAGGGCTGGGAAGAGGGTGCAGGGGTTGTGGGCAGGGGACTGGATGGCTGTGCTGGGACCAGGCCAGCCTCTCTGCAGCAGTCGTGGCCCTTTGGAGCCCGGGGTTAACCTAAAAGTCCAAGCAGGCTCCCAGACACTACCACGGTGGGGTGACCCTGGGGGAGCTGGTGTTCCTGGCTCCCCCCGAGTCCTCTTCCTCATGCTTCAGAGAGCCCTTGCCAGCCCCCCTTCTGTTCTGGAGCAGGGCAGAGGACTGGGAACCCCCATCATCCAACCTGATGCCTCCAAACTCTGGATTTGCTTCCTAGGGCTGCCGGCCCACAGGAAGTCCCCCAGACTGGACAGTTGAACAACAGACCTTTTATTTCTTCACAGTTCTGGTGGCCAGAAGCCCAAGGTCAAAGTGTTGGCAGGGCTGTGACAGACTGTGTTTATGTCTGTCTCCTGGCTTCTGGTGACCTTACGTTTTCATTGGCTTGTGTATGTGGCATTCTCCAGTCTGCACAGTGTGTGTTAGGTGAGAACCAGCTGACAGGCGCAGAGTGTGGGCAGAGCTTGCAGTGTGAGCTTCTGATAGGACAAGCTGGTTGGCCTGGAGAAGATGACTTTTGATCAAAGCCACACAGGTGAGGGAGCTGGTCACACGGAAATCCAGCTGCCAGGTGATCCAGGCAGAGGGGGAGCTGCCAGGAAGGGCTCAGAAGCTCGAGCGTGACCCTGACCCGGCTTGTGGGTAAAACCAGGAGGTAGTGACCCAGGGTGGGGAGACAGGCCAAGTGCTTATCTGATTTGCTTACCTGAGTCCTGTTTTCACACTGGCTGAGGCCGGCCTTCTGGAAATAAGCTGTGGGTGCTGGCATAGAGAATGGAGAGCCCAGCCCTGGTTGGGGTCCCCTAATGAAAGGACAGTCCTGTGCCAGCATCTGGCCCCTGTAGCCTGCCCACCTTGGAGATGCTCAAATCCTCACCACAGGCTGGGCGGCCCTGGGGGTGCAGGCAGGATGTGTTTGGGTTATATAAACACAAAATGTTAGCATGAGGGGAATTTTGAATAGGTTGTTCATATTTAAAATAGACTTTATGTAAAAATGGAGATTTTTCAGTTTCTTTTGAAAAATGGAAAGACCTGGTAACACACTGTGTGTCCCCCAGGCAGCAGTGGCTGGCAAACTCAGCTGCCATGGCCATGTGAGTGGGCACCGCACTCACCCTGCCTGACCCCTGCTGCAGGAAGTGGGTTAAAAGGTTTTCTGAGGTTCACATCCGAGGCTGATGTCATCTAACTGGTCACACATTAAACCATCAGTCCTGGACCCCAGCCCCGGGCAGCCTGTGTGCTCATGCCTGGGGATAAATGGGTGAGCAAAACCAGCCTGCCCGGCACTCCTAGAGTAAGCCTGGGGGTGGGGTGGGGGACAGCTGTTAACCAAGTCACACCACCTTGATGGTTACCTAACCTGGGGGAGGGGCTCAGTTGGGGAAGGGGCGCCCAATCTGTGGGAACCCTGCCCAGGAGCCCAAGGAGAGTGAAGATGTGCCCAGTGAGGGGAGGAAGAGGGGGTGGCGTGGGGAGCAGTCCAGGCCCAGGAAACAGAGGTGCAGGAGTCCTGCCTGTTTGAGAACCTGATGGAAGGCCAGGAACTTTGAGGGATGGGGAGAGTGGCTGCCATGAGGGTGTGGAGGCTGGACTAGGCAGAGCCCAGTTAGCTACCTTTGGTTGATGGTTGATTGTGGCGTTTATTCCAAAAGCAAAGGGAAGTTCCTGGAGGGTTGTAACCAGACGTGGGAGATAGGGAGAAAACAACCTCCAGCCCTTCTCTACTCCCCCAGAATTGGCCTGATCTTTCTGGTGACCAGCCCCCACCCCGAAGCTCTCCAGGAGCCCACCCAGAGTCCCCTTGTGATAACAAAAGGTGCACCTAGCACTTTTTCCACTTAGGAAATTACTCAGTTTTTAGGAGCTCTGCCAGGAGCCAGGAACAAAGACTGAGATAGCTAGCTAGCTAGCTAGCTAG
>NW_017731922.1:476494-486553 GCF_001890085.2 Hipposideros armiger
GGTGTGAGGTGGGAGCATTTGAGATCTTGCTCCCTGGCATATGTCATCAGTTTGGCTCAGAAAACTCTGCCATAGGGAGTGGGGCAGAACAGCCAGGCTGGGGGCCCACACGAGCCACATCCTAGCACTATCTCCTGGTAGCTGTTGACTGTGACACAGACTTTCTGATCTTCCCCAAAGCCCCTCCCACACCCAGGACCCACCTGGTTTTTCCTCATCAGGCGCTGAGCCTTGGGAGGAGGTGGCACGTCTGGGTCCTCGCTAAAGCTTTGTTCATCTGTTGCAGATGTGGGAACCTGTTTCTGGAAAAACCCCCAAGGGCATTTTGGCCTGAGGAGCAGGAAATGGCTGGGAGGGGGTCGAGGCAGAACAAGGGCAATGAATTTTGGGGGCTGTGCATGCATGTGTGCGTCCCAAGTCTGATGTTCACTGTGATGGTGTAGGAGTCTTGGGCATGACTTAAGTCAGTCCTTACGGGAGCTTTTGTGAATTAATCCACATTTATCCTGTCAGGCTGCGAGCTGAGAGCTCTGGACACAGGTCATTCTGGTGCCCTCAAGGGGTTCTCAGCCGACAGCAAGCAGCACAGTCCCGTAGAAGTATAATGTGAGCTTCATGTAACTTTACATCTTCCAGTAGCCGTATTAGAAGAGCAAAAGGAAACAGGTGAAATCAAGTTCAGGACATTTTTAAACTCAGTATCCAAGATGTTATCATTTCAGCATATAATCAGTATAAAACACTATGAAGACAGCTGACACTTTTTCCCAGTCTTCAAATTCCAGTGTGCAATTGACACCGACAGCGCATGTTTGACTAGCTCCACTTCAGGCACTGCACAGTCACGTGTGGCTGATGGTTCCATGAGGGACAACCAGACATCTTCAGTGGTTATAAGACAGGTGCTCAGGGCTATGACGGAGGCCAGCAACGACTGTGGGGACATCAAGGTACACTAATTCTGCAGTGGCTTAAGCAAATCGCTCTCACAGAAGCTGCCAGTGCAGGAAGGTGGGCTCTGCTTGGCCAGGGCCCGGGCTGGCTGGGCAGCACTGCAGAGCAGCCTGTGGACGCAGAAAGGAGGTGTGAAGGGGCCACATCTCAGTCCTAACCTCTAGGCCCAGAAGTAGCCCAAGTCCCTTCTCTGCATTTAGTCGCAAGGCCACACCTGCCTGTTAGGGAGTCTGAGAAATGTCATCTGGCTGAGGAGCTGTGAGCCCAGGAAAAACAAATTTGGAGAAAAGTCTGGCCCGTGGCAGTTAGAGGACTCTGTTGAGGTGATGTGGCTGGGCACTGGGTTCCATCCTGGGGTAGATGGTGAGGTGGCCCTGCCAGCAGTGCTTGGTGCTGATAATTCACTATGGTTTTGTCTCTGCAGCCAGAGCATTCCATCGACTTCATCAGCAGGGAGCAGTATGAGCACTCCATCACGAAGCTACAGGCCCACACCCTGCTCATCAAGTAAGTCTGCACCCAGCGCCCGAGATAAGCTATGAGCGCCAGGACCCTCTGGTTCTGAGACCATGCTGCCATCTTTCTTGGGAAGCCCCCAGCAGCTGGTGTGTGGAAGGCAAAGCGATGGGAGGGCTTAGGTAGCAGGGGATGGGGCAAGGACAACACACCTCTCCACAGGTGTCTGTGCAGGGTCCACAGGTAAGGTAGTCTGGCTAACACTGGTTCCCAACCCTCCAGCTACCCCAGACCCCTCGTATCCCCAGGCCTATGCTGCTCCTCCCTCTGCCTTCCTCCCCTCCCCCACCCAGCACCACTTCGGGGTCCTATAGCAGTGAACCCCCTTTAGTGTGAGTTAGATACCACCCCCCACTCCACTGCAACCATCCTGGCCATGGCATGCCCAAGGCAGGAACTGTGATTTCTGGGGACACATCTGTCTCTGGAGTTTAGAAAGCATGGATTCAACGTGTGCAAATCCAAGCCACAGTGCGACACTACACACCCACTAGGATGGCTAGACTCAAAGTGAGGCAACAAGTGTTGGCAAGCGCGTGGAGGGAACAGAGCCCTCACACGCTGCTGCGGGACTGTGAAGTGGTGCAGCCACTTTGGAAAACAGTCCGGCGGCTTCTCCAGCCAGTAAGTTACCATGAGACCTTCTGCCCCAGCAATGCCACTCCTAGGTGTGTACCCAACATGTACGCGATGGCTCAAGCAGAATTGTTCATACACCCAAAAGGTGGACAAACGAAATGGGGTCTAGCTGGCCAGTGGACCACTTTCCAGCCATAAAAAGGAGCAAGCGCTGACGCACGCTATAACCTGGGTGAACCTTGAAAATCTTACGCTAAGAAGTCAGACACAAAGTCCACACACTGAAAGATCCCATTCCCATGCAAGTCCAAACAGGGATCTCCATCAAGACGGAGACCATTAGTGGTTGTGTAAGACTGGGAGAGGGTGGGTGGGTGGTGTGTGTGTGTATGAGAACAGGTTTGGGATTTTTTTTGAGGTGATGAAAATGTTCTACAGTTGACAACTGACTGGTGGATCACACAACTGAATAAACTAAAAACCATGGAATTATACAATTAAAATGGGTGAAGTTATCTCAGTAAAGTTGTTAAAAATAAAAAAGAAAAAGCAGATTCAAGAGCCGTTCAGATCCTGGCTCTGCCACTCAGTGACTGCGGGTGGTTCTGGGAACCCGCCGAGCCGCAGCAGGTGCCCGCTGTCGTGGGCCCTGAGTGCAAGTGGGTATATCTGAACTCAAAGGGACTCACTGTGGGCATCAGAGGGCAGCGCAGGCCAGGGCCGAGGGCACTGCCTGGCAGGAGACCTGAGATGAACCCTGGTTTTCCAGAGCAATCCATGGATATTATGATGTGAGGAGAGAGAACGATGCTAACAAGGAGCCCGTGCATTACATGGTTGGCAAGTTGAAATCTGCCTTAGAAGAGGTAGGTGCAGAGGGCTCAGGGCGGCTGGGGGCTAGGAGGCGGGGGCCAGGCCACGGGGCTCCCCTGCACCTGTCTCTTCTTGCATTGGGATTCCCGGTCTGGCTCAGCCCCAGGTCTACTAGCTGACCACCCCGGAGCTAGCTGGCCTCACTCCAGCTGGGGTCACCTGTGAGTCAGCACAGGTACAGACTGTTCACTGGCAGATTCTCCGTTTTATTGTCCTCACATGTCCCCGGGCCAAGCCCAACTCAACCAGAGGCCATCCCACGGTTTTCTAGGGTCCCAAATGAGAGCAGATGACGAGTCCCCTCAGTGGGTGCTGGCTCTAGGGAGGGGTGGGCCTCCAAGTTGGAGGGCTGGGACTTGTGCTGTGACTGTCCCTGGGAGCACCCAGCATGTTATGATCATCCAGCACAAACACCTGACTTGGAGCCTCTGCAGACACTGTGGTGTCCCCAGGGAAGGCAGGGAAGCCCGTGTGTGGCTGTGGCCGGCAGGCGGCGCCTTCCTGTCTTGTGGGCCATTGCCCCGGCAGAAGTGAGCTTGGAAAGCGGCTTTCTTTTCTCAAGTGGACCTCATATAATTATCAGGAAAGCGGCAGCCTGACCCCGGCCCAAGTTCGCAGCTCAGAGTGGCCCAGAACCCCAGTTTGGACCATCAGGCCTGTCTCACTGGCTTAGAGCCAGGGCCTGACTCGCCCAGAGCACTGTGAACAGACTGAGGCCCTCGGGGCTCTGGGTCAGTGGGGGCACCGCAGCTCACTTATTGGGGGGGCGGGCACAGGCCACAGGAAAGCCCAGCCCGAGGGCCTGCAGGGCCACACCTCACCACATGTCCTCTCCCTTCTCCAGCGGTTCCAGTTTGTGGAAGTCCCAGGCAATCACTACGTCCACATGAGCCACCCCCACCATGTGGCCGGTATCATCAGCTCCTTCTTACAGAGCAGGGACAGGGTCCCAGCCCAGCAGTAGCCCAGGGCTACTGAGGCCTCGCTCTCAGCACCTGCGCCCAGCTCCCAAGCCCGCAGCCAGGCCAAGCATGGTGGGGACAAGCCTCACAATCTTGAGCGGTTTGGCCAGCAGAGTGGAGGTGTGGGGGTGAGGCTCCGGCATTTGTGACTTCACAGGGGAGACCGTCTGGACTTAGGGGACTGTCTGCTAATCAGCAGTGAGCCACAGTGGCTGCAGGGAGGGGCTGAGACAGGCCACCCAGGCCTGCAGCCTGGCAGCTTTTGCAGCCTTTTCCTGCTGCCGACTGGATAAAAAATGGTTCTTGTATTCTCAATGCTTTCGAGGAGACTTTCACTGCGGCAGGGGCTTTTCCACTGAGGGACAGGGGACAACAAAGCAGACACTGAGCTTTCAGAGGATCCAGAGACAGGCTGGGAACACATACCAGGAGCGGGAAGGAACTACTTCTTGGGCTGGTGGCCTCGCCAGCACTGGGCCCCAGGACCGCTGAAGCACGAGGACCAGGGGTGACAGTCCTTCATCCCACCCTGTCGGGGCTCAGATCTTTGGTGTGTGGCAGCCCCTCAGCCTGGGCACAGTCTGGCAGCGTCCCAGCCCTCATGTCCTCACTGGCCACGCGCTGCCCTCTCCATGCTGGCTCAGTAGGGACGGAACTTGCGTTGGGCCCGCATCAGTTCAATCCTCTGCTTGTCCTCCTGGAACTTCTTACGCAGCTGTGCTAGATCTGGGGCACAGGGGGAAGGGGGAGGGACAGGCTAGGATCAGACAGCCTGCCCGGTGGGAGCTGCGCCCGCTGTCCCCACCAGAGAGTCCACCCAGCCCCTCCCCTCAGGGCCGACTCCCAGCTGGGGAGCTCAGCATTGCCCCCCCCTCGAGTCTGCTTTGGGAATGGTCTAGATGCTGCAAGGGAACGGAACTGGACAGCAGGCCCAGACACAGGGCGGAGGCTGAAGTGGAGAAGACGGCATACCTGAGTTTTCAGACAGGAAATGCACCAGTAAAAAGGCACTTGCTCCCCACTGCCCCCCACCCCAGCACCCACACACATCCAAATGAAGGGAAGAAGGCTCTGGGCGTGCTGGGAGACCCCTGGGGACACCGGTCCCAGCCCCTCCGCACTGCAGCTATTAGGCTGGGGAGGACATTGGGAACAAGTAACGGGACTCCACCCCCAGAGTGCCACAGAATTCAGATGGCAGCTCCGGCCACTGGACGACTGGGTCAGAGGGGTGTGTGGGGCCTGGAGCCAGGGAGGGAAGGCTGCTGTCCAGTGAATCTGGGGGCACGAGGACAGGAACAGAGGTGCCGAAGCGGGACAGGCAGTTGGGAGCAGCAGCCAGGCAGGCGAGAGTGGGGTGACTGGGTGGTGGGTGAGGGCCCGAACCCGCTCTGGGGCCCACGGGGAAGCTGTGCTGCGGGGGCGAGCTCAGCATTGTCACCACCGAGCCGGTCACAGGGGATCAGGAGCCCACTCCAGGGCACGCTCCACGTGCACGCGCGCACACTCACTCACTCACACACACACACACACACACACACACACACACACTCTCTCTCTCTCTCTCTCTCTCTCTCTCTCTCTCTCTCTCTCTCTCTCTCAAACCCCAGCCCTGGCAGTGACCCTCTCTGCACCCACAGCGAGCACTTGACACTCGCCCTCTGGATTCTGGCTCCTTGCCGGAGGCTGACAGTTTCCAGCACTAACTGCTCAGGGGTCTGGCAGTGGGTCCCACATCCCAGGTGCCTCTAAGGAACCCAGGGGCCCACACAGAGCCCTCTGGGGAGCAGCAGGGGGACCACCACATGGAGTGCTGCCAGGCTGGGACCCTAACCCCAGAGCCTGTTGGGAAGTCTGTGTCTAGGACACCGCTGCCCAAATGCCAGGTCCAGCGCCCGTCCTCTGGGGCTCTGTGCTCTGGCCACAGGGCTGGGGACGGGCTGGGGGTGCTCCCTTACGCTCCATCTTGGTCTCGCGGTGCTGCCAGGCGTAGAAGTTGAGCAGCTCCTTGCGGGCACGCTTCCGCTTCTCCCTCTCCAGCACCCGCAGGCTGGCTGCCTCCGTCCGGGGGAGCACGGGCCGCCGGCCGCGGCGCGTCACCTTCACCCAGCCCTCGTCATCGGGGACCCCGTCCTCCTCCTTGGCCTTAGCCTCCTCCTGCAAGGAACACGACCATGACGGGCAGGCAGCGGGGACCAGCCCTGCAGCCTCAGGAGCGCCTCTCCCCCTCCCCACTGTACCCAGAACCACCTGGGGCACCCACCGGCACCTGCTGCTCCCTCTGCCCCCAGCACAGTGTTGGTGCCTCAGTTTGGGGACGGGGGAGGGGGGGGGGATGGCACAGACATGCATGCCAACGCTGCCTCCTCCTCCACCCTTGTACCATTCATTCCCTACAGACCATCTAGAGACTAGATGTCACCTAGTTAGGAGGCCCAGGACTCAGCAGGGAAAAAGGGAGCTTGGACATGTGACCTGGATAGGTTGCCACCGCCCCTCCCCCCAGGACACCCGTGGCACCACCTTCCCCATGGCCCCACCTCAGCTATCCTCTTGTCATACGCCTCCATGAACGTGTCCACTTCAACCCTCAGGGCCTCAGGGTCCAGCACGGAGTCTGTGTAGTCACTGATCCACTCTGGGGAGAAGTGAGGGAGAGAAACGGGGCTTCCTCAGGCCCGACACTCAGGCCAGCTGGGATCATCTTACACAGGCCATAGGCAAGGAGACCGCGGCCCAGGGTTCAGGTGGTTGGCTGGGCCCTCACCTCTGCCCACCTGAGTGCCAGGCTCAGGCCTTGCACACACTGCTCTCAGGGCAAGTGAACACGGCAGATGCTGCCCCCACAAAGCCTCCCCTCCAAACCAGGGCCCAGGAAGGAGGCCGCCGACCCTCCCACAGTACTGACTGTGAATGCCTCTCTTCACGGGGTGACTCTCAGTCGAAACCAGCAAAGGGCCCTTCAGGGCTAAGGCAGCCGACACCCCACTGGGCTTCTGGAACACCACGTGGGCTACCTGGAACCCCTGGAGGAGCGGGGAGAGGTGTCACAGTGCTGCAGCCTGCCCGTCCTCCCAGCCACCCATGCCTGACACAAGGGTTCCTGCCTGCCCTCAGCCTGACTTGTTGCCCGAACCGTGAAGATAACCAGGAGGTTGTCCGTAATCCAGGGGTGGGACAGCCGTGATCCGAGCTGTCCAAAAAGTGACGTGTGTGTCCCACCTCTTCCCCAGGCCCTTTCCTCCAGGCCCAGTTACCAGAGGGACTCAGTGAAAAGCGTGCTCATCCCAGGCCAGGGGCGGATGGACACATGGGGCGCACACTAGATAAAAAACCAGCTGTGGCCTCAGGGAACACAGGTAAATGACACTGGGGCCACTGAGCCTGGGGAAGAACTGACTTCAGTGGGGGAAGCAGACTGGGAGCTCAGGGAGGCCCCTCGGGGCAGCGAGCAGAGGTGCTGAGCGCTCACCCAGGACTATGGGAAGAGCCAGGAGGAAGCTGGAGGATGTGGTAAACCCGGGGAAAGGAGCGCAGGCCGATTACCTGACGGCCCCCCCACCCCCACCCCAACTAGGACTGGCCAGGGCCCCAGGGAATGCTCTGGAAATCCCACTGCCACCCGACTCCACTGTCCCCTCACACACTGGGGACGCGGGTGTAGCCCCACCCCACGCCCCCATTCTAGCAGACCCCAGTACTTGGAGGCTTACTGGAACGGGCTTGGGGTGAAAAAACTTTGACTTTGGCTCCTTCGGGCTCTCGGCGAGGTCTGGCTTCTCCTGTAAGTCCACTGACTGGACGGAGCCGCAGGGGGACAGGAGGCGGGACAGGCACTCCTGCCGGTGGAGGAAGCTCTGTGAGGGGCGGCAGGGCCTTAGAGCCTCCCTCCGCCCCTGGAGGTCAGGAGCCCTCGTCTGTCTGCGCCCAACCTGCGAGCTCGCAGGGAGGGCCCGAGCAGGCCACTTCCTCCTCAACACAGGTCACAATCCAGCCCTCCCAGAGCCCAAGACAACTTTGTTAATTTTCCCATTAAAATCTGTGGACAAGAAGCCGCACCTCCACTGGCCAGGGGACCAGGGAGGAGATGGAATTCTTCCGGGATCAGCTTTTTTGCTTTGTGGCAGGAAGCGGCTGGGAGGGCTGGGAGCCTAGGCCCAGGAATGCCTTCGGTTTTCTCACCAGTCTGAAAGGATTTCTCACTTGACAGGACATCTTACTGAAAGCTCAGTCTTTCCTCATCAACTTCTCTGGTTTAATGATCGAGAAAATAGGATTAGGCTCTAAACTTTCTTTTTTAATTATTACAAGAATAGGTGGGGACATTTTTTGTGTTGTTATGATTTTTAATAGACAACCAACTACTTGGGTCAGCCATTTAAAAACTGAGTTAAACCTATGCTGCTGCAGTCAGAATGATGGCTGGCTGTGGTGGGGGAGGGGCATGAGAGGCTTTCTGGGGTGCGGGTGCTGTTTCTCCTTTGAGGTGTGATTACACGGCATGTCCAGTTTGTGAGATACTGAGCACTGTGCACCTCCGGCCCGAGGCCATCTCCATACATACACTACTCCTCAGTAAAGGTTAAAAACGACATCCTCTCCTCTTAATGGTTCTGTCTCTCTGTAATTATAATCTCTCAGAAATTTGCATTTCTTTTTTGAAAAAAATTCATCTAAAGTCCAGCAATTTCCTTAGTTTCTCTTCTGTAAACTTACATAATATTAAATGGAACAGTTTTGTGAAAAAAGTTGACATGTCTGGATAGTAGATTTAGAAGTCATTTTATTTCCTTATACTTTTCCTGTGGGCATGCATCACTTTTAATCAGGGAGCAACAACACGCATTTAAACAATTCTGGGTAAATAATAAAAAGCTTTGGGCTCCTTAGAACTGTATTTTTAAAAACATATCTTTAAAAAGCAATTTCCTGTCACGGGAGAGAGACAGCCCTCTAGATACCCTCCCTTGGGGCTTCAGTTAGCTGCTTCCATCTCACCACGAAGGACTTGGTGGGCGCCAGGGGGAGCCCAGCTCTGCCTGAAGCCCACTGGAGCCTACAGGCTCCCTCTCGATACCAGCTCACCTCTGTGCAGTATGGGGGCACATTGAGGACAAAAAGGGTCCGCTTCTGAGGCCAGGAAGAGTTGGTGCCTTCTCGAACTCTGTGCTCTCTCACATAGAGATAATGACAAGCCTGCTGCTTCTCAGAGAACTTGATAGGAATGGCTGGAAGGGAAATGGGGTGGGGAAGGGATGGCATGAAAGGCAGGTTCAGGCTGCCCCTTTCTAGTCCTATCTGTCTGTACACCCATCCATCCATCCATCCTTCACTGAGCCCTTCCCCTGGGCAAGGCCTGTGCAGCGTGCTGTGCGGTCTATGAGAGTAAATGAACAAAGAATCTGCCAGGAAGGGGCCCCCAAACTGGTTGGGGAAACAGAATATAACTGGGCAATTATTACAGGTGGGGAGTGAAACAGAAGTTCAAACCCTACTGCTCTTGGGGTAAACACCAAAATCCTTCCCGTGGCTTGGAGGCCCTGCTGACCCTGACCGCTTCTGTGGCCTCTTCTCACACCATCCTCCCCGCACCGTTCGGCACTCAGACCCTCTGGCTTTCTCCGTCCCTTATTAAGCCAGGGCCTCCCACATGCTGCTCCCTCCACCTGAAACATCAACCCTCTTCCTGCCACACGTTCGTTCTTCAGGTTTTAACTTCACTTCCTCAGGAGAGCCACACATCTCAGGTTAGATCCACCTGCTCTGTGCCCTCGTAATTTCTCATGGTCTGAAGTCTGTATCTGTACGATCATCTGGATAATCACTCATTTTCATAAATTTTAATCCTCATAAAACTAGGGAATGTCTTGGTTTTTTCAGCACCTCCTTCAGCGCACAGGGGGCTACAGGTGCAGTCCCTGCACTCAGACGCTCACATAGTGCTGGACGACGATGGACAAGCAGGCACACAAGATCGTATCAAACACAAAAGAAACAGGGTGAAGTAGTGGGGGGTGATGGGTGGCAGAGGCCTTTAGTTAACTATCAGAGTGGCCTCTCGGGAACATTAAAGCTTAGACGCAAATGACACAAAGCTGTCAGTCGGGGCATGGCTGTTGCAGGAACTCTGAGGAAGAGGGCACACTGCAAGTGCCAAATCCCTAAAAATGGGGGG
>NW_017731922.1:487873-507240 GCF_001890085.2 Hipposideros armiger
CGGCGAAGCCTGACCCTCCGCGGCGCCGCGCCCCGCAGCCCCTCACCTGAGTAGCCCGGCGGGCTCGGAATCTCCTCCCGAGACTCCCGCGCCACACGCTTCCTCCTGCGTGCCACCATCTTGCCGACAGGAAGCCGCAGGGACAGCTGGGAGTTGTAGTTGGGAGCTGGGAGCGGCGCGTTTCTATGACGACGGCGCCGAGCGACCCCTCCCCTCCCCCCTGTCTTGGTTACCTGCTCTCCTCTCTAGCCCGGGTCACCCCAGGGCCCAACTTTCATTTACTTGTAATGAAATCGGCGCATGAATGTGGGAGTGAATGTCAGCGTGGACGCGGGCAGTTCACGGGTGTGAACTCAACTCCCCATTCCACAAATAACAGTGAATGCGCCAGACACTCTCCTAAGCACTAGAGATACAGAGGTAAAATATATAAAAGCCAGCCTTCCTGGAGGTTATATTCTAACGAGGGAAAGAAGCAAGAAACACACAAAGAAGCAAAATATAAAGCATATGCATCAGAGCAAATTGCTAGAGAAAAATAGAGGGGGAGTGTAGTGAGGGGTAGCGTTGCAATTTTAAATAAGGTTAGGATCTCATTGAAGTGACATTTGAACAAATACTTGAAGGATGTGAGGGAGCAAGGTGTCTGGGAGTATTCTGAGCAGTGGGAACAGAGAGAGCAAAGGGTCGGAGGCTGTTGTCTCCCTGGTGGGATAGAGAACCAGCAAGGTGATCGCGGGGCTGGAACAGAGACAGAATCTGAGGGGAGCAGGGGCCTGGCCGATCCCCTAGGCTCTGGTAGACTACCCGAAGCACTTGTTACTCGGCCTGCGTGTGATGGGGGCCGCATTTTGAGCAGAAAGGAGTGACGTGTAAACAGCCATTTTGGCTGTTACATTGCAGTTCAATTGCGGGAGAACGATGGCGGCAGCAGGTTCGTTTAGGGCACCGTTGCAATCCTCGTTGGAAAGACGATGGCTTAATCACCAGAGAAGTGGAAGTGGAGGTGATGAGCGGCAGCCAGAGTCGGGGTATGTGTTGAAGAATTCCAATAGGATTTGCAGACAAGTTGGATATGCAGTGTGAGAGAAAAAGAGAAATCCAGGACCACTGCTAGGTTTCAGTGTCTGAGCAGCTAGAAAGATGGTGTTGTCACTTACAACACTCCTGCTTTCCCACTGTGCCCCATTGCCGTGCAAATGAGATAAGTCACACTTCCTGCTAGCTGTTGCTTAAAAAGTTAAAATGGTAAATATATATATCAGTTTTTTAAAAAGGAATTGAAGTACTGCTACAACCTACACCATCGATGAACCTTGAAAAAATTATGCTAAGGAAGCCGGTCACAAAAGACCAAACATTGCATGATTCCATATATGTGCAATGTCCAGAATAGGCAAATCCAAATCCACAAAGACAGGATGTTAGACTGGGGGTGGAAGGAAGGAGATGTGAAATGACTTTTAGTATGGGTTTTCTTTCTAGGATCCTGAACATTTTCTAGAATTAGTCATGCCCCAGGTCTATAACTATTGTAGTATAAGGTTGATCTTTGCCTAAACCAGCCCTGCCAACATTGTTCTTGTGAATCTAGGTTCACTAACACGTCTTTGAAGAGCCAGAATGAACCTCTTTTCCAGACCCCACAGGGAACACATGATCATGTTGCCAGTATATCATCCCTGTTTACTGTGAATGTTCTCTCCACTTGACTTTTAATTCAGTCAGAGATTTCCCACCTTGCTTTCTCCCTTTCCTTAATCTACCACCAATGGATTTCATGTAATCTTCCTCATGTTCCCTGCTTTGATTCCAAACGCTTAAAAAGAACTGCCAAACTTCCATTCTCTGGAGCATTTTCTCAATCTGTTGAGAGTTTGCTTCTGGGCATGTCCGCAGTTTGGTTCAAATACAACTCTAAATTTGCTATAGGTTTGGATATTCTTATGTCAACAGACCATATATCCATTCACCTGGCAATGGACATCTGGGTTGTTTGTACTTTTGAATATTATAATAGTTATAAACATCGTGTACAGGTTTTGTGCAGACATGTTTTAATTTCTCTTGAGTATATATCTAGGAGTGGAATTTTATGGTAACTGTTTAACTTTCTGAGAAAATGCCCAACTGTTTTCTAAAGTGACCACACCATTTTACAATCCCAGCAGCCATGTATGAGGGTTCTGACTTCTCCATATCCTCAACACTTGTCATTGTCTGTCTTTTCGATTATAGCCACCCTAGTGGATGTGAAGTGGTGTCTCTTGTGATCCTCATTTGCATTTCCCTACCGACTGATGACATTGAACATCTTTTCATGTGCTCATTGGCCATTTGTGTATTTTTTTTTAGAAATGTTACTCAAATCCTTTGCCCATTAGGTTGTCTTTTTATTGTTGAGTTGTGTTGCCTTACAGCCAATCCCACGACCACCCCCTCTGCATTAGCCTCATACCCTGTAGTCAAGAGTGTCTCGGAAAACTGAGGCCAGATGCAATGATATCTGTAAAGCTCTCTCGGGGGGTGTCTCGGAAAACTGAGACCTGATGGAATGATATCGGTTGTCTCCCCTGGGAGGACATGTAACAGAGTGTCCTGGGGCTGTGCAGTGATGTATGAAGGCATAGCATTTGTTGGAGTACAAAGGGGTCAGGTAATGGGAACAAGCCTTAAGGCACCCACGTATACACGGTTAATGATTCACAGTTCTGCAGTTTGCTTCTTTGAAGATTCTCAATAAAAGCCATGCGCTGATCCGATTCAGGGCTCAGTCTCTCTTAGGCTGAGTCCCTTGGTCTCGCTCTTAAATCTTACTTCTGTCTCTGTCTCTTTATTCAATCTGCGTCGCCCCTCTCCTGTCCCATTTGCCCTTGCCACGCAGGACGTGACAGAGTTGTAGTTCTTTCGCTCTTCTGGATAAAATTCCCTTGTCAGATACATGATTTGCAAATAGTTGCTTCTATCCTGTGGGTTGTCTTTTCACTTTGTTAAAGGTGTCCTTCAAAGTACAGAAGCTTTGAATTTTGATGAAATCAACTACTTTTGTGGCTACCCAGTGTCGTTACCCGTATGACATGAGCAGTGGGAGAACGAGAGGGGGCGGCAAAGGGTTAAGAAATAAAAGAAACAGCGGCCAAGAGTTAAATGAGCGCGGGGCCAAGATCTCCAGCCTCGTGGACTAAGAGCCCGAATCTGCCGACACACCGCTTTTATTTCTCCACCCACCCGGAAGTAGCATTGTTCTCTCCACAGTCTGTGAGTCTCATCCCTGAGAACTTGCTCAAGCCAAATTACCCATGCCTGCAAGCTGCCATTACCGAGAGTCCCCCTGCGGGTGATAAGACAGACGCTCTGCCTTCACACACCCTATATGCAAATGACTCCAGGAAGATAAGATTATTGGGCTGAGGACAGATACTATCACACCATCAGGTCACTTCCCAAGCTGGTTGAGGGAAGGAATGTAGCCACAGAGGTAGAAAACCTCGTCTTTTTGGGGGGCGAGTGAGGGCTCATGCCCACCTGTGTGAGCCCCAAGATTTCTCCTAATGGCCTCCACACGACTGGGCCTGTCTTAGGTTGTTCCTCCCACGAGGAATCTTACCCATCATTGACTAACGGGCCATCCTTTGGAGCCAAACAGGGAGACACAAGGTGTATGAGCAGTGTCCTCAAAAGGGTCAGTTTAGGGTTAGGCGCGTGGGGACAGATGGCTGCACAGCTGCGCGGCAACAATCCAGTTGTCTTTGAATCATGTATTGAAAAAACTATTCTTTCCCCCACTGAATTGTCGTGGCACCCATATTATCAATTGACAAGATCAATTATTTCTGGACTCTCCGTTTTACTCCGTGGATCTATATTTCTATCCTTGCACTAGTACCACATTGTCTTGCTTACTGTAGGTTTGCAGTGAAGGTTTGAAATTGAGAGACGTGAGTTCTTCAACTCTATTCTTTTCAAGGCCGTTGTGGCTGCTCGGGGTGCCTTCAGTTTTTTTCAACAATGTTTTGTAGTCTTCAGAATATAAGTTTTACAATTATTTTGTTAAATTTATGCATTTTATTCTTTTTGATGCTATGCTAAGTGGAACTTTTCTTAATTTGATTTTTAGATTGTTCATGGCAAGTATATCAATTGATCTTGTATCCTGCAACCTTGCTGTTATTGGTTCTGGTAGTATTTTAGAGTATTCCTTAGCATTTTCTATATATGAGACCATGTCATCTATTATATAATTTACTTTTCTTTCCAATCTGGATTCTTTTTCTTTTGCCCTAATTGCCCTGGCTAGAGCCTCCAATACAGTGTTTAATACAAGTGGTGAAAGTGAACAGCCTTGTCTCTTGCCTCTAAGAGAGGGAAAGCTTTCAGTCTTTAACCCAGGAATTATTTATTCCACTGTGACCAAAGAACACACTGTATAATTTGTTTTTATATTTGTCAAGACTTGTTTTATGGCCCAGGATATGGTCTACCTTGATGTATGTTCCATAGGCACTTGAAAAGAATCTGTATTCTGTTGGGTGGAGTCTTCTATGTTGATTGGATCCTGTGGGTTGATGGTGTTAAGTTCTACATCCTTGCTGATTTTCTGTCTAGTTGTTCTCCAGTTGTGAAGAGAGATCTCCAAGTATAGTGTGGATTTGCTATTCTTTCCATTCTACTAGGATTTGCATCGTTTTACAGCTGTTATTTCGTAAATCCATATTTAGGACATGTCTTTTTTTTTTTTTTTTAAAGATTTTTTTATTGGGGAATTGGGGGGATGGGAACAGTGCTGGGGAGTTGGGGGAAGGGGGACAGACAAGTTGCTGTCGTTTTGTTCTTCAATCTAGTTGTGGAGGATGTTGCTTCACTGGCCCAACTTTGCACCATCATTGCGCTCTTCCCTGGCGAGGCAGATCAGTCGCCGGCTTCTGGACGGCCGCTCACTGCGGCTGCTGGCCGCTCACGCTGGCTGCTGGCCACACACGGTAGCCCATGGCAACCCACTGCCACAGGGACTGCAGCCCACGCCGTCGCCGGCGACTCATAGCAGCCCAGCTCCAGGTTGAGCTGTTGTTCAGCATCTTAGCTATAGAGGGCAATGTCACTGGCCCTCATATGTGGGATCCGAACCGGGGCCCTCTGGCATCCCAAGCGAGTTCTTAACCATCGCGCCACTCGGCCGGCCCTAGGACATGTCTTCATGGTGGGTTGAGCCTTTCTTCATTATGTACCTTCCTCCTCTGTCCCTGGTCACTTTCTTTGAAGTCTAAAATATCTGATACTAATTATAGCAACTTTTTTGTTGTTGTTTGCATATTTACCATTTTCCCATCCTGTTACTTTCAACCTCCTTATACTGTATCATTTGAGGTGAGTTTCTTGTAGACAGCATAGGTTGTGTTTTTTCATCCACTCTGCCAATTTGTCTTTCAATTGATATAGTTTAGACCATTTCCATTTAATGTACTTAGTGGTGTGTTGAGCTTGTCTCCCATTTTGTTTTCTTTTTCCTGCTTTCTGTTGGGTTATTTAAATGTTTTTTTTAAATTCCATTTTGCTTTATCACGATTTTTGGGTTGATTTCTTGCCAACTTAGTGGTTGCACTAAGAATGACATTATATATACATAAGTTACCACAATGTACTGTTGTCCACATTTTACCAGTTTCAATGTAGAAAACTTTCCTCTTTGTATCACTTTGCTCTCTGCCATTTATAAATTATTTCCTCTACATAGAGAAACACATCAATGTTATAACATTTGCTTCAACAATCAACTTTAATTTAGAAAACTCAAGAGAAGGAAAGTGATTTACCCATAGTTGTACTCTTTCTCTTCTTTCTTCTTCTTGGATGTTCCGTTTCCTTCTTTTATTTTTTCCTTTAGGTTTAGAGAACTTCTTTAGCCATTCCTTTAGGATAGGTCTGCTGGCAACAAATTCTCTCAGCTTTCTTTCATCTGAGTAAGCCTCAAGGTTCCTTAATTCCTGACGAGTATTTTTGCTGGATGTAGAATTCTTAGTTGACAGTTTTCCTTGCTATTTTAAATTATTTTTTCTGGCCTCATGTTTTCTAATGAGAAATCTTCTGTCATCAAATTGTTTTTTCCCCATAAATAAGGAATCATTTCTCATGTGCTCCTTTTAAAATTTTTTTGTCTTTAGTCTTCAGAAGTTTGACTATGATGTGCGCTGATGTGAATTTCTTTAGGTTTATCTTGTTTGGGGGTCATCTGAGCTTCTTGAATCTGCAGGTTTATATCTCTTGCCATTTCTGGGGAGTTAGCCATTATTTCTTCAGCTACTTTTTCACCCTTCTTCTCTCCCTCTGGGACTCTGACACATTTTATACTTTTTGTTATAGGTCCCTGAAGTCCTTTATTACTACTTTTAAAAGTCTATTTCCTCTCTATTTTTCAGATTGGGTAATTTCTACAGTTTTAACTACAAGTTCTCGGATTCTTTCCTTTCTCCTCCATTGGCTTTTTTGTTATTTTTTAACTCTAAATGGCTCTTTATATTTTCTGTTTCTCTGCCGAGACTGTGAAGTGTGTTCCTAATTGCTTGATGACACATTTTTATAATGGCTGCTTTTAAATCCTTGTCAGATCATTGTAATGTCTGTCATCTCAGTGTTGTCAATTGTCTTTTCTCCTTCAAGCTGAGATTTTCCTGGTCCTGGAAATGAGTGATTTTTTACTCAAACACGGACATCTTGGATATGTTATGAAAACTCTGGATCTTATGTACATGTTACAGGGCAAGTCCTCTGATGGGGATGGAAAGGCACAAGTTCAGGCTCCTTATGATGGCTGCGGACACCCAGGGTGGCAGTGTCTCCTAGTTACTGTTGTGTGGGGGTGATTTCCATCGTCCTACAGCTCTGCTGGTTAACACCCTGGTTTGGGAGGGCTGGGGTGCCTCATCTCTCCTCCTGTGGCTTCCACTGATATGAACGTCAAGTCCCAGCTCCTTACTTTGTGCTTCTCTGACATCGTCCCTGCAGGTATTTTGGGGTGCCCCCAGTACATTAAGGCTGGAAATCTAGGCTCCCAACTTGGCCTTTCCGGGTGAAGTTGATTCTGGCTTTCAGTCTAAGGTACCTTTTTTCTGGACTTTTTATTTTGGGGGGGGACAGGGCGGTGGGGGGCTGGGTTGGGGGTGGTCCTGCTTCTCCAGCACCCAGTTTGAGATATGTGAAGCAAAAGGAAAATCTGGGGAGCTCAGTGTCAGTCATCCCGTGGGTCCTGAGGTCCCCAGTCAGTCTTCTTCTCTCCACCTTTCAATCTTGTTTTCTATAAGATGTCCAGGGTTGTATTTCGTAAAAATAGGGGTAAGTACTTCCATTCCCTCTTCCCAGAAGAGAAAGTGTTTCACTTCTAATACCATAATACAACTATATGGGAATGTCAAATGGTGCAGCTCCCGTTGGAAATTGGAATACTGAGTCCTCAAAAACTTAAAAATAAAATTTACCATATGACCCAGCAATTCCACTTCTGGGTATATGCCCAGGACAACTGGATGCAGAGTCTGAAAGTGGGATCTGTCCACCCATGTTCACAGGAACGTTATTCACATGAGCTAAAACAGGAAAGCAACCCAACTGTCCATCAATGGATGAACTTAGGATAAGCAAAATGTGGTGTATATACACAATGGAATATTACTTGGCTTTAAAAAAGAAATTCTGATACATGCTACAATATAGATGAACCTTGAGGACATTATGTTAAAATTAGCCAGACACAAAAAGACAAATATTCTGACTCCACTTATGTGAGTGGTCAAAATCATAAAGACAGAAAGTATAACAGTGGTTGCCAGGGGCTGGGGGGGAGGGAAGAATGGGGAATTATTAAGACAGGAAAATTTATGTGTATTTTACAATAAAAAAATATCAACTAGTTAATTTTTGTCTAATGCATACTGGATCTAAGAGGCCTATTTCTGAGTTTTTCTTCAAAACCAAGGCAAAAGCCATCCGTCAGCTCCCTTGTTGCCCAGGAACAGATCCAGCTCTGTGTTGGAGCTGACCGTCCCTCATACCCACAAGGCCCTCTGGGCCCAGGAGGTCCCAGGTTCCCGTGCCAGGTGCTTCCACAGCCTTCAGTGCTCGCGCGCACGCGCGCGCTCTCTGCTGTGGAGACTGGGTCAGAGTCCTGTGAGGTACTGTCCAAGGTCAGTGCTGGTGAGTAGAGCAGAGGAGAATTCCTGTTTCTGGTGTCACATCCCACAAGGACACTTAGTAACAGAAATGACAACTCAGAGGTAGGAATTACAAATGTTTATTCAGAAATGGATACGTAACAGAGTCTCCTCCGTCCCTTAATTCTTCCTCTCCTTTTGAACAGACACATGGGGATACAGGGAAATGGGAGGGAAGGACTCAGGGACTGGCCTAGCACCTTCTCTTCTGTTTCCCACAGTGACATCCTGTGAGCAGGGGAGGCAGACAGGCTCCAGCATCAACGTGCCACACGGCTCTCTGAGGACTGGGTCCAGGTGCCCAGGCTGCTGCAGCTGGTTCAAGGAAACTGTGACGCCCAGAGCAGCCTGGCTGGGGCTGCAGGGAGGGGAGGATAACGCCATGCAGGCAGGATGTTTACCGTCTCTGCTCGAAGCACAGTCCGCAGTGACCAGACCATGCTTAGGACCTGAGAAACCAGGTCCTGCCGCCTGGTGCTCTCTTGGGCCCAAATGGGAAAAGTGTAGGAGGAATGTCTTCCAACTGTGAGAAGTCTGCACCCGTTCAATGGGGAAGAGGGGGACAGAAACTGCATTCTTGGGCAACCTCAGAGCTGGAGGACAGCTGGGTTCAAACCCCGGGTCCTTCCTGCTTCAGACATAACTGTGGCAACATGCGTTTCCAGGGTTTTCTTCACTGGGCTGGAACCAAGCAGGTCTTGAGATGCTCTTCCTGTCTCAGGCCCTTTCCTTTCTGGGCTCGTGCCTGTCACAGCACTTGCTCCTGGCTTCTGCAGAGCTCTCAGCATCCTGCTCCCCACCGCTCTCCAGCTCTGTCAGCCTGGACTCCTCTTACTGCCCCAACAAACCAGCAGGAGGCAACGCTGTCTTGGGATCCAGGGGCTGCCCCGGGTTCTAGTTTGGCCCCAACTCCCCGAACCAGGCTGAGGGAACCACCCCTGCTTGCCTGGAAGGGCTGCTTTCTCTCTCCGCTCCCACCCACTTCCAGGGCAGGAAAATAGCCCTCTGGTCATGGATGACGGGTCCCTTATAATAGTGGGGACAGTGCCCCTTGGTGGCAGCTGAATAGATGCCTCTCGGCACCCATGACCATTATCCTGTAGAATCTGAGGCCAGCAAGGAAGGGCCAGGAGCAAGCCAACATCTCCCCTTTTAAGTCCTCCAAACCCAGAGTCACAGAATTAGTGGAGAGCTGGCACTGACACTACAACCAGGCTGTGACAAGTGCTGGGCTAGCTAGAACTGGAAGGGCTAACAAGGTGAGCCCCCAACACTGACAGCCAGGAGCCGCGAGCTGGGGTGGAGTGCCCGGCACAGCCCAAGGGAAAAGGGAACCGTGCGTCAGGATTTCCTCTGGGTTGCCCGGGACAGCCCGGGCCCTCCAGGCCACGAGCTGGGAGCACTCTTCCAGCACAGCAGCAGTCTCTCCCTGCCCTTGCCACTGGGCCCTCTGTGGTGAGAGAACTGTGGTGAGAGAACAAGAGGCCTGAGACCAGACCCCGCCTAGGCCATCTCTATTGACCAAGCCGGGGGGTGGCACAGCTCTGGAGCTGACCTGGCTCCCATGAGGGTGGCAGGGGTTTCCCTTCCCCACCTGAAAAGTTTATAAAAGAAAAAGGAGAGGCAGCGTCCTTCAAATAGCCCCTGCCTGGTATTCCATGGAGCCACAAGAAAGCCACGCAGACAACTCAGGGCACCGTTTCCAGACAAGGAGTGGAGTCAGTGTGGTGGGGCTGAGGTTACGGGGAGAGACACTCGGAGCCACACACCTACCTTGGTGCTGAGGTGGAGGGGGAAGAAACACACTACAGGAAATGTTAACGTACAGAACAGCACAGGGTAGAACACAACACAGAGGCAGGTCCCGTCCAGTGAGGAAGCTCTCTACCCCACCCGGGGGCCTCCAGTCCAACGGCCCATTGGTCACAAGCTTTGCGTTGGGAGACAGAGCCACCCTTCTCTGCCCCCACTTCTGGCTGCTTCACTCCCCGCTCAGAGCTTGATTTTGAATTCTGTGGGCTGTGTGGTCACAGAGGCCCCTGAGGACTTGAATAGCGCCTTCAGGATGGTGTCAGGGTCCACTTCGGCAGGAGGGTTGGATGAGGTGGCAGAATTCACCCTGCGAGGCAGCTCACTCTCCTTTTTCACTGACGGGCTGTCACTCAGCCGTCTGTGGAGGGCAGAGAAGACTCAAAATCCTTGTCAGTTTTCCCTTACACGGGACGGGACCCACTACTCACTGAGCATGTTATAAACTAAGCACTGAACGTAATGCTTTCCGTACTCCCTTATCTCATCCCGTCTGAGGCGAACTATCACCTTTTTAATTTGCTGATGAGAAAACTGAGATGCAGCCTGTCGTGATCTGGGGTTTTAAGTTAAGAAAACAGGGCATGTCCTTCACGGATGGTCACACACACACCAGCATATTATACATTCTGAGATGTCTTCAAGTAAAGAAATCAATTTAACTGTTTAGTCCAATAGTTCCCAAACTTATTAGGTCACCAAACCCACATTTTTCAGAATATAATTTAGTCCTGGAATACAGCTTACAAAACTTGTCCAAATCACACAATTCATTATGCGTGTCAAATTATGGTCTTTCTTAACTTCAGAGTCTATTTCAGGCCTACCCCACACTCCCCCACCCACCCTGGCAAGTTTAATATCCTCTCTGGGTCTCTGTCTCCTGCCAGTCTGGACATTTTATGCATCTCGGACTCCAAAACAATCCTCAGTGCCAGGCCAGGCACAGACGCCAGATGGGTGTAACGAAACAAGGAGTAGCAGCTAGCACCATCTCCATCAGTCAATCACAAGAAAGCATTCTGTTCCCTCAGACAATGCACACAGCTGTGCAAAGAGGGCACACCTGGCCTGCTCTCCACTTTCTTCTCAGGTGTCTCTAAATTATACGGCTGGGGCTAGGTCTTAATGTTAGCCCCTGGGACTCAGCTCCCTGCAGAAATTATGAGACAAGCCACTCTACAAATTCAAGCACCCCGATCAACTGCCTATCACAGAGCACAGGCCATGGAATGGAGCTGTGATGCGGGCATTTACCCCTCGGAATAAAGAGGCAATCATGCAGAGTAAGCAAGCAGAGACGCCCCACCTGGTTCCCAGCACCGTGGCCTTTGGAACTTACAGCAGGATAGGCTGGTCCGAGGTGATGACGTTCCCATTCATGTGAAGGTTGCACTTCATTGGTTGTCCTGAAAAATCAAAGAAAAAGCTCTGCCATGAGACCATGGATCTCACGCAAAAGGACCGGGGCTGCCACCCCCATCAGCAGGGGTCAAAGCACCCACCACCCTGGGGATGGGGCTGCCAGGTTTCTGCAAAACCCAGCACTAAGAAAACCCCGGTATGGGAGGTCCAGGAAACCTTGGCAATGACAGCACCAAGAAGCGAAGTGGCAGCGGACCTTGCTTCATTCAGGAGGACGTGAGAGTGAAGTAGGAGAGAAAGTGGACTCAGTGTGGAGCCATGCAACCTTGTACGTGAGGCAGTTAGTAAGGGAATGTTTATGCTATGAAATGAAAAGAAAAGAAGATTCAAAGGCTTATGCAGACTTCCACTTTGTCCATGAAAGGTTAACTGCTACTGAGTACTACACTACCACTGTACAGAAAATGTGGGGGGGGGTTGTCACTTTGTGAGGGGTGAAAAGGATAACTATTGCATTGTTTTGTACACCTGAAACTAATAATCATCATCATCATCATAATAAAAAGAAAATGTGATAAGGAGAGTTAACAACAAAGAAGGGGAAGATAAAGAAATTAAAAATTTTTTAAGATTAAAAAAAAGAACAGCACAAAAAGACGGAATAGAGCCACATAGAAGTAACGTTTCTCTCTCTCTCACTGGGATTAAGTTAGTATTAATCTGAAATAGATTCTAATATATTCTATCTGTCAAAGACACATTCAGATTCAAAGATACAAAAAGGTTCAAAGTAAAAGGAGATATGTCACCCAAACAGCAACCCTAAGAAAGCTGGAATGGCTATATTAACATAAGACAAAATAGACTTTAAAATGAAAAACGTTACTACAGATAAACAGGGACATTTCATAAAACATAAAAGGGTCGCTCCATTAGGAAGAAAACAATTAGAACAATTATAAACATATATGCAACTAACAACAGAGCCTCTTAACATATGCAGCAAAAACTAATGAAAGCGAAAAGGAGAGTAAACAAACAATAGATGAAGGTTTCACTACTTCAGTTTTAGTAACAACCAGGCAGAAGATTAACAAAGAAACAGAAGACTTGAACATGATAAACCAACTAGACCCAACAGACATCTACCCAACAGCAGCAAAATGCATATATTCTCCTTAAATACTCAGAAGAAAAATTGGGAAATTCACAAATATATGGAAATTAAACAAAATAATCCTAAATAACCAAAGGGTCAAAGAAAAAACAAGAGAAATTAGAAAATATTTTGAGATGAATGAAAATACAGGCACAACGTATCAAAACTTAAGGGATGTAGCTAATGCTGTGCTTAGAGGGAAATACATTGCTTGAAATGCATATATATAAAAAAGGAGTGAAAAGACAAACTGTAGAATGGGAGAAGTTATTGGCAAAGCATTTATCTAAGAGACTTCTATCAAGAACATGTAAACAACTCTTACAAGTCAATAACAAAAGACAACTCCAAAACTGGGCAAAGATTCTGAACAGACATTTCTCTAAGATACACACACACGGCCAATAAATAAGCACATGAAAAGATGCCATCATCATTAGCCACCAGGGAAATGCAAACTGGACCCCCAATGACTGGGTTTTATTAGTCTCTGCATCGCTATTTCTAGCACAGGGCCTTGGTTCACAGTAGGTACTCTAATAAACACCAGAAGAACGAATGAGTGGACAGGAGGTGCATGGCGGACAGAAATACTCTTCATAGGCTATCCTGAGATGAATGATGTGAATCTGAAGTCAGTGAAACCAGTGGTTTACTCACTAGAAGCAGTGCTCACGCAGGTGCCAATATTTAGACAAGGTTCCTCAAAGGAACCCGTGTCCTATCAGTGAACAGAATAACACCTGGAAGGGGAGACGCTATAGCTCTTGCTTTCCTAGCCAAGACTCCCTAAGAGAACCATCCGTGGATAAATGGTGTTTCCCCACTAGCTAGCTTAAGTGCTGGGACTGGGTGAAAACCCACGGCCCTGTGAACTGGCAGCTGGCAGCTGAGCACTACCCAGAAGGTTCCGAGCATCTCAGAGGAAGGTCAGTTCCAGAGGAAGGCCTGCTGCCTGACAGGAAGCAGGTGCTTTCCCCGACTCACCGTCCAGACACCGGTTGTTGTATTTCTTATATGCAGTGATGGCATCGTCCTTTTTCACAAAGACCACCTCTGCTACCCCAGGATGGACCAGCCGAGCCCGCTTCAGGGCTCCACATACACAGAAAAGCTCCTGCAGAGAACAAGAGGGATTAGGGTTGGGGGAGAATTTCAGACCCTCATCCTGCCTGCCTGCCATTCACACACTGCAGAGAGCTCTGGGTTGACTGGTGGCTGCACTCTGGCTGAATATGCCCCAGCGCCCAAGCTTTCAGGGAGCCTCAGTTTTAGGTGGTGTTCTTGGAATGTCCACAGGCCTCAGCATGGGACCAGAAGAGGGGACAAGCTTTGCTGGCAGTGAGAAATGGGGCTGGGCTTACAAGCCTTAAGTCCCTGTGCCCTTTAATAAGTCACCCCCAAAAGTCCTCCTGCTGCAGCGCCTATTTCCCCAACATGGACAACGGTTATGGAATTTCTCTCAGAGAACTCTGTCCTGAGAATGAATGTGTAAGCTTATCAAAGAAAGACAGTGGCTAGTATGTCACATAGGAATCTGTTAGGAATCAATTCTAGAGTTTTATGCAGAGTGACCAACCCTCCCAGCTTGGCTGGACTGAGGTGATTTCCAGGACACGGGACTTTTACTGCTAACCAGGAGTCCCCAGCAAAACTGACAGCTCATCACTCTCAGACAGACAGGCCTGGGTGTCATCCCTGGGGCTCTTCTCAGCTGTGTGACCTCTAGCTCCAGCAAGTTATTCACTTCTCTGAGGGTGAGTTTTCTCTTCTGAAAAGAAGGATGGGCTAGCCTACCTCCCAGGGTTGTTGTAAAGATCGAATGAGATCATTTTTAAGGGGGTGCTTTGTACATACATTATCATCCTCATTTACTGCAATCCCTCCTCACTTCACGGACCGGAGACTGAGGCCAGAGAGGGACATACAAGGTGGACATGGATGTTAGCGAGCCTCAGTGGGCTAAGCCATTTCTTCATCTGCAACTGTCCTTTGCAAGGCCATTATGAGGACAAAGAGACTTACAAAAAGGTCGTTGAAATTATTCATTTTTATTGATAAAGGAGACTACATCAAATATCAAAACCAAGATATGGAACTGAATACTGGGTGTGATCCCAATCTCACTGCTGTTGTTCTTTCAGCTTCATCTAGTTGGGTAGAAAAGAGGTGAGGGTGACTATTTTGGGCCATTGTCTCAGTGGTGACAATTGGAGGTGATTAGTTCTTTTCACTATTCTATATTTTCAAAGATCCTGCACATAAAGTACTTGGCACACAGTAAGTGCTCAGTGAGTGGCAGCTATTATTACTTCTATAACCAAGAAGATGTTTTTCAAGTTCTTGGTAACTTGTCACGTATTCCAAAGCAGGCTGTAATTCCCATCCTCACGCGCACCGCTCACTGGGGCACCTGCTCAGTTTAAAAGCAGTCACAACAGCACTTGTGTGTCCCACGATGTCATTCACACACACAGCGGCGGCCAGTGTGGGCCATTCCAGAGCCTGGGGCTCAGCTGTAGAGACAGGCTGAAGTCTCCAGCTGCATTCATTCTGTGATCTGACAGTTCAGACTTAAAAGGTGCCTGGATTTCTAACCTAACAGCTTTTCCTGGTACCTGAATGAAGATAAGGTTGAAAAGAAGCCCTGGCTGCACCTGGGCCCCCAGGCACCAGAATCAGGTTTGCCCATGACTGCCAAGGGTGGGAAAGGACGAACCCGGAGCGAATCCAGAGGCTCAACCACCACAGAACACCAATCCACCTCAGTCCTTTTCCTTTGGAATCACGTGAAACCCCTAGACGAGGCAGAAGTTCTGAAGACTCACAGGAAAAGGAGCACTGGGTGTTGCACCCAGGACTAAGGGATCCCATTCAGGACCCGTTCCAGCACAAGCCCCGGGCCCAGGTTTACAAGATGTGCGGAAAACAGCTAAGAGAGCCGGCCTGACTGCTGGCCTTTGAAAGCCCTGCTTCTAAGGTTGGCTCTTGGCTGGCGTCTGGGAACCGGGATTCTGGGAAGGCTCCCATCACCCTAACTGATAAGAGTGGCTCACTGGGCCTGAGCTGTTTGTGCAAACAATGTGGTTTGTGCCGAACACCTGCTTTCCTTCTGGGAGCCTGGCACTTTGGCTGGGTGCTAGGCAGAGGATGCCTGCACAGATACTCCCTGGTTTAAAAAAAAACACCTCTGGGCACTGAGTCTCTAAGGAGCTTCCTTGGTTTCACACGTGTGCCGGGGGAATCAGTACATCCTGTGTGGCTCCCCTGGGAGAGGACTCCGCAAGTCTGTGCCTGGTTTCCCCTGGCCTTTGCCAGGAGCTTTCCCCTGTGCTGAGTTTGCTTTGTATCTTGTAATGAATGAATCTTAGTCCCGATACAACTCTCTGCTGAGTCCTGTGAGAATCAGGGCCCCCGGGGGTGGTTTCGGGAACCCGACACAGAAAATTCTGGCAGGGCACAATACTCACCACAATGTCCTCCTCGGTGACACGAGGGTGCAGGTTATTCACAGTCATCTTGGTGCCTTCCAAAGGGCTGAGGACAGGCTACCGGAGACAAGCGCGTTACCAGAGACAGAGGACAGCTACGAGCTCGAGCAGCAGAACTCCCTCTAGGCAAGTGACTAGGAGGGCCCCGAGGAAACCCCGGAGGGCCATCTCCGGTGAGGGGACCTCAGTGCCCATCATGTCCCCACCGCCCTGTGCTAAGGGATGCAGCCTCTCGTTTCCCACACATGCCAGTCCCTCTCAGGCCTCTGAGCCTCTGCATGGAACGCCACTCCTGTTTCAAGACCCACCCAGCTCAGGTGGCGCTCTCTCCTTAAAGCCTTCCTGGGTTTGCCCAGCGGAATTAGCTGCTCTCTCCTCTGGGCAGGCTGCTGTGTCACCGGACACAGTGCTCTGTCTGCAGTGGTTTTTCCCACTTGCCTGGGAGCGCTCTGCTCAAGGGCCACTGGGTCTTGGTTTGCTCATGTGCAAAATGGGGGGGGCAACGCCTACTTCAGAGAGGCGCTGAGGACACAGCAGGGTACACACAACATGCCCACCCAGCATAGACTGACTCTCAACTGATGTGATCACTTCCTCTCCTTCACCTTCACCTCACCTCGGCAGACGGCAGCTCCTTGGGGGAGTCCTCCTTGTTCACGAGCGTCCGGGACATGTTGGTCAAGGCTTTTGTTCGGACAGAGGAGGGGAGGGCAGGAGCTGTGTACGCATCATTCTGAACCACTTTGGTGAGAGGTAGGGCCTTGGACATGGAAAGCTTGGAACTGCTCAGCCCAGCCTAAACGAGGAGGCAGACAGGAATTTGAGATGCTAGTGACCTGGAGGCCCCGCTAGGGGCTGACAACCCCCACCCTCGAAGCCTCCCAGCTTCCCATTAGCAGTCTGAAGCCAAAAACGCTACCTGTGACATCCCACAGGGAAGGGGGTGGGAGGGGAGCAAACATGCCACCTGCACACACACTCACAGAAGGCGCTTTCCAGTGTTAGAAGCCCTTGGCAATGAGCTTCCACACAGCTCTGACCAGGATCCACAGGCTCACCCACACCATTTAGGTTTTATAAAAACCCAACCATTTGGGGCTGGTCAGGAGGCCAAAAGCTTGGGGTCAAGTGCATTCCAAGACATGCTTCTATCACAATGGACTGATCATTAGCTCCAGGATGGCTGGGCCTAAGAACCCACTCTTAAGAAGGCCAGCCTCCCAGCTTCCCGGTCCCCATTCTGGCGCACCTCGCACAGGCCTGGCCCTATCAGCCCCTAGGCTGTCAGGAACACACTGGCAGAGGTTGACCCTGGAGGCCAGCAGAAACAGTTCCCTCCCTCCCTCACTACCCCTAACTGGGAATGTGGGGTCCCTTGGAACTATAAAGCGGTCAAGTCCCAAGTATTAATGTGTCCGAGGAAAGAGGCACGAGGCAGAAGTGGCAGGTGGCCTGGCTGATTTAGGGCAGTGTTTACCAGGCACTGACTCAGAGAGAGAAGAAGAATGCAGCAGCCAGAAGGCCAGAGAATGGGGCAGGGTTGCAGTGTAAACGAAGCGTCCTCCCATGCTGGAGTCGACATTCCTCAAGCTGCTTTCTGAGTCTCAAGAGCCAGTACAGTGTGGTGGTTAAACATGAGCCGTGAGCAAAGCTGTTTCCACCTGAATCCCAAACCCCTCAGTTACAAGCTGGGTGACACTGAACAGACTTATTTAGCAAATCTGTGCCTGATTCCTCGCAGTAAAACGGAAAATAATGGGACCCATCTCACAGGGTGGAAGGAGGCGTCTTAAATGAGTTCATAGAAACAAAGCATTTAGGGTCCTCAATTAGGGTTGGCCACTGAGCCAGCTGACAGCACCCCATGCAGCAGATGACGAGTCTAATTACTGGAAAGGTCCCGCCCCTTTGTAACAAATGGGTGTCATTCAGCTTCACACTCACTTAGGAGCTTCAGTGGTAAATACAATCAGGAGTTTGGTCCACACAGTGCACTGACCAAAGCTGAGTCTTTGGGCCTCTGAAGGCAAAACAAAGGCACTAGGCTTGGGTGCCCACCGGCCTCCCTATCAGTAATTTGGCTCTACCCACTGAGCAGAGTAGTGCAGACCTCCCTGAAGTTCCCAGACGCTGCTTTCTTTCCTTCTTTGCATGGTATCTGACTAGCATCCTGCCCTGCACGCAGGCTGTACCTGGTGGAGCCTACAGGTAAGGTTCAGATTTTGTTTGTTTTTTTAAAGATTTTATTGGGGAATTGAGGGGAGGGGAACAGTGTTGGGGAATTGGGTAAGGGGACCACCCAAGTTGTTCTTCAATCTTAGTTGTAGAGGGCGCCAGTTGCCATCTGGCTGTCTGTCAGCAGCTCGTAGCCTCTAAGCTCAAGGTGCCGAGTTCAGTCTTAGTTGCGGGTGGGCATAGTCCACCATGAAACAGGCAATCTTGCTGTTACACCAACTGAGCCATCCTGCCACCTGTTGGCAGCTCAGCTTGGGCGCAGCATCACTGGCCCATGTGGGAATCGAACTGGCGGCCCTGTTGCTTAGCGCTCGCGCTCTTAAGCCAAATCTTAACCAACTGAGCCACTCAGCCGGCCCAAAGTTCAGATTTTTTTGCTAACACACCAACAAAGGGAATTCAAGAATGGGGCCGGAGCTGCTGACCGTAGACCCAAGGGGAATGTGTAGGATGTCCTGCCACAAAGGGAAGAAAATGGGGTTCCATCCTGTGGGGTCACCCACATTTCCCCCAAACTGTCTCAAACACAGCAATTGGGAGCTGCAGTCCACACTTCACGAGCTGTGGGACCTTGAACTAGTCAACAGACACCCTGGACTCAGCATTTGTAAAATGACAGGTTGCACTAGTTCTGATTCTGAAAATCTTATGACCCAAATGACGAAATATTTCTGACTTGAAAGGCCCTACTCTTCACCACCTCTCCCATCCACCTGATCAGACACACACAGTAAGTATAGGAAAAACACAGAATGCCCTACCATGTGGTGGAGAAAGTTGCCTGAGGCTGAGAATTTCATCTGTTTACTAGGAACGGGAGCTGCAACGTCATCGTCTTCATCCAGGTCATATACATTCTGAAAATAATATAAGCTAATGAGGCATGCAGGCTCTCAACAGACATTTGGAGCAAGGACAGTAGAGAGACAATGGCTGGAGTGAGAGTTGGAGGGAGAAGCAAGGGTGGGGGCGGGGGGTGAGGTGGGTGCCAGGGAGGCTTGCCTCTAAGGCTGGGGCTCAAGTCCCGACAGGCTGGCTCCCTACCCACCGGGGCCCCATGAAAGTGCTCCAACTCCCAGAAGCATCAGAAGTGCCTTTCCACAAGGG
>NW_017731922.1:510780-511180 GCF_001890085.2 Hipposideros armiger
ACTGATTAACGAAGGGTGCCCAGCTGGCCTCTGCCAGCCTGATGCCTCCAATGCCGGCGGATACCCCCTACTGGGCTGGGGCCAGCAAAGCCAACACATGGATCTGGTCTGGAGGTACAGGACTAACAGACTGAAGACAGAAGGGCTTGGTAGAAAAGAAAAACAGCCACTGTCAACTATTCCTACTCACAACACTGACACCAAATGTGTGGGGTTTTTCCAGTTCTCAAACTCTCTAGACACAAACTGGCTGTCCTAATGTTGTGGGCCAAGCAAGTACCTGAAAAACTTTTAAGTTTTCTTTCCTACAGAATTGTTAAGCCTCCTCCCTACTTAGTTCCTTAGCCCCTGGCTTTGATTACTCTTCTAACCAGTTTGTGAATCCTAGACTAAAGATTGC
>NW_017731922.1:513236-515401 GCF_001890085.2 Hipposideros armiger
TTCACCCAGCGGGAATGATTGTTGTGGACGGAAAAGGGGTCACATGTTAAACCTGACAAGCTCAGGAGACCGAAAAGAACCACAGAGGATGGCATGAAAATAAATATTCCTAACCAAGGTGGGCCATGGAGGGAAGTCACATCCTTGGCCTAGCTTCCTTGACAAAGGTCAATCTTTACTTTAAGCCTGTATGTTGTCTTTTTGCATCTAAGATAGCATACCTTACAGTATCAGAGTAATTGCTTTTTCCGGACCCCCCAGGGAGCACAACCCACCACACCAGAGCAGGAAACTACAAAGTCCCTCACTGTGATCTTGTTCCCCAAATACCATCTCTATGTGCTGTAAAATGCTATTAATTATGCTGTACCCACCAATGTAAAAGAAGTATGTGTCTCTCCATTTTACTTTTGATCCAATCCCAGAGATTTACCTGCTTTGCCTTCTCCCACCCCCTTTAATCTACAACCAATGGATTTCATGTAACCTTCCTCCTTTGATTCTAATGTATAAAATAAGTTGCAAAACGGCCATTTTTTGGAGCATTTTCTCAATCCGTTCAGATTTTGCTCACCGGCAATTGTCAGTTTGGCTCAGATGAACTCATAAATTTTCCCTTAGGCTGGATATTTTTCGTTGACACTGTCCACCAGCTGGTGGTTGCACGTCCAAAGGTGAGTGAGTAGGCCTGGTCCCAGTAAAAGAAAATCTGGACCTTCATTTTGTTATCATTAGACTAAGAACACTTGCAGCCTTCAGTAGGCCAGAGCCTTACCTAAGGCAGTGAGGCACAGTACCATTTTTCTGTGAAAAATGGCAAATGACTTTAGGATTTAAATATTTTCCAGAGGGTTTATACAAGAACTGAGTAGAACAAAGTGTGGAAGGGGTCATTTGTAGAATCTATCAGACTAGTTTTAAAGGGAGTGGGAGTGTGGGGCGGCCTGCTTGTCCATCCCTACCCTAGTTTCTCCTGGAAACACTCTGGGAGACGGAGGTGCTAGAAAAAGCAAGGCCAAAAGGAATGAAGTGTTTAGGGAGGCCGGTAAGCACAACCAGGGAGATGTGAACAGCTGTGTGTGGCAGACAGCACCCATCCTTCCCTGGACGGGGCCACCCTACACTTGGTGGCCTGTCAAGTCACGGGCAATAGCGAGGCTATGCTTTGTGGCGACCACAGAAACGTGCAGCTTCATACGGGGCCCTTGGTATCCAAGGAGGGAACAACACGGCTTCTTAACCAAGCCCCACCCCACGATCAACTGGCAGAATGAAGGGGACCAAAGTTCTGCCACCTTGAAACTGCCTTTTGGGATACTGATTTTAGGCTGATTTATTAAGAAACAAAAGACTCAGAAAGATCCTCTGACCCCACCCCCTTTTCCTGCCTAAGAGATCTAGATGGAAGAAGGAACTTTTACACAATCACCTCAGCATGAGACAGGAAGACCAAGCAGGAGCCTGTCCCCACCCCCTGGGCTGCCTGCTTTCTATGTTCAGCTCTTCCTCAATTACCTGCGAATCGCCCATTCTCACTTTTAAAATCTTAGGCCCCTACCCTCCCCCCTTTCTCCAAAATGACATATATACCCGATGTTGCCTCATTGTCTTTGGAATTTTCATGTGAACTCCCAATAGGCATGTATTAAAATTTGATTTTTCTCCTGTTAATATGATTATTAGCTCAGCCAAAGGCTTAGATGGTGGGAGGAAAAGTATTATGTATTTTTGTTAGTCCCCACTGGCTTTTTTTTTTTAAATGCTTTCAACTCCCTACATCTTTTGATGGTGCCCATTAAAGTGTGGGCAAAAAAGAAGCCATATACCAAGTCTGACAAGCTGAGGGGAGGTCTTCATGGAGGCCTTACAAACTCGGAGTAACCACACAGGAAGGTCTGAACATAAAAATTCCTAACTAAAAGCAGGTCGTGGCCAGTAGTCACACATCCTAGGCCTATGGCTTCCTTGACAAAGGTCAATCTTTACATTAAGTGAGCCTGCCTATAGTTTTTCTGCATCTAAGACAACACACCTTAGAATGTCAGTCATCGCCTTTTCCAGGCCCCTCAGGGTACAATTTCACACTAGAGCAGAGACCACAGAACCCCTCATTGTTATCCTGTTTCCCTGAATACCACCTCTATGTGCTGTAAATGTTATTAACT
>NW_017731922.1:517601-519050 GCF_001890085.2 Hipposideros armiger
ACTGAATCACTCCATTTCTATGAAGTACTAGAAAAGGCAAGCATCTGTAGTGACGGTAATCAGATCAGTGGCTACCTACAGAACAATCGGATTCTTGAAAACAAATTTCATACCCCTGAACAGAGAATGGAGAAAGGGGCAGATCAGTAAACTTTTGTAGGAGGGGCTGGGGCGATTAGGCCTCTCTAACCTTATGTATATTACATTCCTCAACAATTCTCTGATAATCAGTAATGGCCAATTGATGTGCTCTAAAGAGAATTCACAGGAGCCTATGGTTGATAAGCAAGTTATAAGCAATGTCTGCCATGGCCACATAAGGGCGATTGGTTATCCGGGTGTATGAAAGATTTTTATAAAGAAGGTGACCTCAACTAACATTTTTTGAGCACTACTTTTAAAGGTACATCAACTTGAACACACCTCCTTTAACCCCCATAACTCGGAGAATGACGTTATTATCCGCATTTTTATAGATGAAAAAACTGAGATTCTAGGAGAGAATCCCAAATCACAGAGCTATAACGGTGAAGGCTGGATTTGAGCTTCACTATATCTAAAGCTCAAATACATTAAGCATGGGTCAAAACTAAAGACCAGAACTTGAAGAGTTAAGGAAGGGTGAGTGCTGTCCCAGGCTAAGGAAAATCTAACTCAGGACTCCTGTCCGGTCCAGGCCACAGTGCACTCTCTAGTGACCTGAGGGTGAACACACACACTGGGGGTGGCTGACAGTGTGCTCGCTTGGGACCCACAAACCATACACTCATCAGGAGAGAAGAACCAGAAACTACCAGCCTTGTGCTACAGTGTTTTATCTATTGGAACAATGCAAAAGTCCCTTTGGGAAAGGGAGGTGATGTAGTTGTGTTGTGGACATAGGAGCATGAGTTTGCTACTTTCCCTCAACTCCATGCATTCAGCTCCCTGGTTACACCAGTTCTTTTCAACTCCTTTCATGAACAGCTTTAGGGGGTTTCAGTGTTCAGGTTTTTTATAATCACTGTTCCTCTTCCTGCATAAAAAGATAGCTATTCATCCCAGCAGACAGCAGTACTGGTTATAAAGCAGGCATTAGTCATCAAGAATTTTTCAAACAAACACTCCTGCTAGGGGTAGGTCTCTAAACACAGTCAATTATTTTACCCTCCTGCTCCAAGAACTGCTGAAAGCCCAACCCCTCAGCGGAGCTTCTGGTCTGGCCCCAACTTCTGCCTGCAGCCTTGCCTCAACTGCAGCCTATCTTATGTTCCCGAAACACATTCTGCACTTTTGGCCGCAGGAAATGTTTGCGAGGAGGGGAGAGGGAGGTTTTGAGCAAGCTTCTTAACTGCCCCAACCCCATCACACCCCAAACGGTGCAACTCTGCACTGCTTCCAGACACTCGCCAGGTACTCCACCGGGTCCTGGCAAGACTGCTGTCATTGAGAGAGCAAATGCCCCATGGG
>NW_017731922.1:525540-536206 GCF_001890085.2 Hipposideros armiger
AAAAGAAAAGAAAAAGAAAGGTGTGGCTATCTTTCACAAAGTAGGTGTTCACTGTGCGGTTTAACATGCAGTGCTCATGGGGGTGAGAGCTGGAGAACCGCCTGGCTCACGCGCTGGGGACACACTTCTGGGCGGCATGACCTTCACAAGCAAATTGATTTACCTCTTTGGGCCTGTCTTCCTGATCTGTAAAATTGGGCAAATAACACAGGTCCTTACAAGGGTTAATAGACTGATTCATTACATTGTTCCATACTTGGAATTGCCTTGATGCAACCCCGGCCTCCAGCACCGAGCTTGACATGAGATAGATGTTCAATACATGCTTGTCGAATCAATCAATACAAAATACATGCATCGTCTTTAAAACAGCGCCGAGCATGGACTAAGTATTCTATGAGCTATCATCATCATCATTTTCTAGGTCCAATCCTGCGAGAGGAGTTATGTACTCTTGGCAGAACAACACACCACAATTAAAAATCTGTTATCAAAAGCTCCGTGAAGAGGCTGGGCAAGAGCTGGTGAAGCCAGAGGGTGTGGGGTTGGGCGCCAGATAGCAGGGATCCAGGTCTCACAGGGCCGTGATTGGGTGCTGGTTGAACCGCGACCACTATCCATTCCCTCCCATGGGTGTGGGAGGAGCGCCGAGACGACGGAAAAGGAAGGGAGACCCGGGTTTGGCCTCAGCCCCTGGCCGGCTGTACCGTGGGGGCAGGTGCAGAAGATCCAGGAAGCAGCCACAGGACCGCACCAGTTAAGGTCCTGTTGTCCTTAGTGAAAGGCAAAAAGTCACTTAAAGGGTTTTTTAAAGCCAGCACAATAAGGTCATTAACTGAGATCAATTTTTCTGGGAATGTCTGCGGGTGGCCCTCCCCCAGGGGGCATTTCGTAGCTTGGAGCTTTGCCGGATTGTCTTTGGTTTTCAGGACATCCGGTCACGTGGAGGTGGGGACTGGGGTGGGACGGCCCACCGCCCCTCCCATCTCCGGCGACATTCCTGGAGTGGAGTGGCCCGTTACCATTCTTTGGGCTAGGCTTCACTCCATTTCTCGTGTGAACACGAAGGATTTTTTGCCTAGCAAAAAAACGGAATTGCCAGCAACGCAGTAGCCAAGAAATTGGGTCCTGTTTTGTTTGGAAATCGGCTAAGAATTGTGTGTGCCCCGCCCGGGAAAACCACACCCGTCTGCAGAGCCCTGTGTTGGGGCTGCATCTGGAGCGGACTATTCAGGGGCCCCAGCATCCGGGCAAAACCCTGCCCCACCCCCCTCCTGGAGGGCAGTATTTACACGCTGAAATGTATATCATTTTATAAATTCCTTTCTTATTATTTTATAATATAGAGCTCTGTGTTTTAGAATATTATTCTGACTAGGTTGGCGATATTACAGGAGTGAGGCCTTCTATGTCCAGTGTTCAGCCGAGTCCCCGGCACATAGTGGATATAGAGAAGGGCCATCGGGGCCTGGGGTTACCAGGTGGAGTCCTAGTGCCACCCCAGTATATGTGAGGGCCAGGATGTGGGCACCCAGGACAGAATGGAAGGTGCGAGTTGGAGAGAAAGGGGTTCCCTTGGCCCCCAAGGCTCAGCCTCAGGAGTCCCTTCCTGTGAACCCCGGCCTCATCACTGTCCCCTCGGCCATCTGCCTCCTCTGATCTGTCTGGAAGTTGGTTCCACCAGCTTGTTCTGACCACTTGCTGCTCCCACCACCGTGCACACCTACCCCAGCAGGGCCAGCTCCTTCCTGTCACACACCACCAAGATGTTGTCATCTGTTCCTAGTCCAGTGTCTTTCTCACTAGCACCCCAGGAGTGGGGGAGGGCGTGTTGGGGCGGCCAAGGCCGAGTCCCCAGCACCTGGAACAGTGTATGAATGGATGCCAGAACCAGTGAACACCCTTCCCACTTGGAGCCTTCCACAGGGCAGAGTGACACCCGCCTCACCTCAGCGTCTCCAGCAGAACATGGGGTTACTGACTTCCCCCTACTTCTCTCAGAGCTGTTTGCAGGAGAAAGCAAAAAGACACGGGGCACAGGCACAGTTGCCAGGAGACAGGCCCGGAGACACCTTTAACAAGGTGAGATGATAGGGACAGGGTTGGGCACGAAGGGTGGGTTTAGACGCTGGACTCCCAGTGCCCACAGCCCCTGGCCAGACTTCCGCCTCCAGGAATCTATTCTAAAAGAAATCACCTGGAAGTAGGCGGAAGACGGCCACTGTTATTTCCAAAGTTCACAAACTAGACATAGCCTGTCCAACCATAGGGGACAGTATCAGTGTTTGCCTCTGGATGTCCAGCATTTTTTTCCCCGGTGTCTACTTTTCTGTACTCTCCAAACTTCCTACAACACAAACACACATCAGAAATAAACGCCTTGCATAGCCCCTTCCTGTCCCCTCTCCCTGCCACCCCCATGGGCACTCAGGTCATAGCCGCAAGGGACCACAGAAGGGTTAATATTAGCAAAGTTTAATTTCAACATTTTTTTCTGCTCATAAATGATTCTGAAAAAGCCTGTATGCAAGAGGCCAACCCACTATTGTCTAAAAGCAACGTGGGAGCCACTGAGAGTGTCACTCAGACAAGAGGCTCTGCTGAAAATCTCCCCCACGCTGGGATGCAGGCGGCAGGGGGGGCAGGTTTGGGACAGAGGGATAAATAAACATCATCTCAGCTCTGCCATCAGGGCTGGTGGCCCAGGACCCTGAGGTGGTTGACCCAACTGCTGGCTGACAGCTTGGAACCCCCAAAACTGCCCAAATGTTTGGGTGTGGCGGGGAAAATGTGGAGGCTTCAGGAGGGCCCACGTGCCAACCAAAGGGGCCCTCAGCCGCCTCCTCCCACGCCAGCCCTGAGGCCGAGCCACGCTCCCCGCTGGCCTGACCTGCCTGGGCCTTGGGGCAGCCACTCAGCCCCAGCAGTCCCTGCCAAGAGGACTTTTTGGTGGTACCTGTCATGTAGTGTCAGGTGCTGAGGCCTGGCTTGGCCCAGAGGCAGGTAGTGAGGGATGGCAGGTGAGGGTCCCAAGGTGATGGCAGGAGGGTCCCCGGCACCTGCAGCTCTGGACTACCTGTACGTTTATTTCCAGACTGTGGTCCACTCTGGGAGAGGTGAGTGGAGAATGGTGCTGCTAGCCTCGGCCCAGTAGTGTGGAGGGTGTAGGAGTGAGGGAGGGACAGGGCCTGGGGCTGGACATCACTGGTGAGAGTTCAGTGAAGGCCAGAAAGGAACCTGCCCTGAAGGTGGCCGATCGTGGCCCACCTGTAACAGAACCCTGCTCCCAAAGGGTCCCCTTGGGGGCCAGCCCAGCGGGGTGACCACCCAGGCACGGGCAGGCCAGGCTGAACCCAGGACCAAAGTGTGAGATGTGGGGGCAAGTGTACAATGGCAGGGAGCGGGGAGGTGCGGACAGGACACGTGAGGGCGCGGGGCAGGCGTGCGAGCAGCCAGTGCCCGGCCATCAGAAGGCGAAGCAGCGCTCCTTGGGGTGGCCCACGCGGTCCAGGTTGGGCAGGCAGGCAAACTGGATCATGGGCGGGGGTCCGCACATCAGCACCAGCGGCTCGTCCTCCGGGGGTGGGAGGTGGTCCCGGATCATCTCCTCGTTCACGAAGCCCTGGCTGTAGTCCCAGGCTGTGGGCGGGAGACTGGGTGAGCCCAGGTGTGGCTGACGGCTGACACTGCCCATCTGCCAACACCCTTCCCCCTGCTGCTGTGGACTCCTCCCTCCTTTCAGCAAACACTGAAGAGAGAAGAGGCTGATCCAAGCAAACAAACGTCTGCCCTGATGCCCTGCCCCAGCCTCACCCAAATACAAACGCAAGCCCTTCTGGGATTCCCACTTTGCAAAGCCTTTCGCTTCTCTTTGGCCGCTCAGGGGGCCCTCAGAACCACCCTGTGGGTAGACAGGGAGGGAGTTAATGAACCCGTTTTATAGATGTGGAAACTGAGGCCCAGAGGACCCAGAATTGAGTTGTCTAAGGTCACACAACGAGGCATGCACATGAGGAGGCCTGTGTCCAGCTCCAGGCTGGGCAAGGTGACATTCTCTACCGCCACCCACTCCACGGGCCAACTGTCTGACTGCCCGCACCAGCGCGTTGGCTCATGAGGAACCCCGTCTGGTCCACAGCTGTGTTCCCGGTGCCCAGACAGCCCGGCGCATAGCAGTTGCTCAATGAATAAGGAACGAAGGAATGTGCCCCAAATACATCATCGATGAGCCTGGAAACAGCAAGGCCTGGGCGCCTGCTCAGCGGCAGCGGCTCCCTCTGGGTCCTGCCTGCCTCCGTGTCTTGCACACAAACCCACATGCACACACAGTGTCTCCAGGTTGCCCCCAAGATCCGGAACCTTCTTTCATTCCTCCAAGTGACTGACCGTCCCCGTGGTGAGAACCTGGCACCCCGAGCCTGCCAAGGGTTCTAGTCCAACAGGGACCCTCAGGGACTGACCTGCCACAGGGGCTGCTCACAGAGGGGGGACCACCCAGCCTGGTTAACGGGACCGAGGTCTGGCAGGAGGCAGACAGGAGAATGGGTGGGGGGGGGCTCTGACGATTGGGGGCCGTGCGGGGGCAGAAGAGAGGAAGAGGAGGCAGAGGCCCACCCTGGCTCCAGCTCTGGCTCCTAATCTGCTGGGCAAATGACCCCTCTGTGCCTCAGTTTCCACATCTGTACCCATGGTGCCACCCCACCCACTTCACAGGGCTATGGGGTCTGGGTGAGAGAAGGTCTCCCCGCCTTCTTTCAAATGTGTAGCCTAATAAGTGGCCGCCTGTTTTGGATGAGCAAGGAGGGTAACCCAGCGTAAAGCTTGCCTTCCTTCTCGGCTCTTCACTGGTCAGTGGGGACAAACGCTACTTAGGCCACCCAGCTACAGTCCTCTCAAATGACCCCTGCACCTAGCAGCTCAGCCCCAGAGCAACAAACGGAAGGACCGGCAGATGCCCACTACCTGCCACATGCTCCCTCCTCTCTGAGCCACCACGGCCACCTCCTGACCCCAGGCCAGCCTCAGAGCTCCGGCCGTTGGGTGGGGTAACCACCCAGGCAGATCCTCTAGCTTGGCTCCGGAGGGGCGATGGGGACGATCAGAGAGAAGCAGCAGGTGGAGATCCGAAGGGCAGGGCGCAGGGCTGAGCAGGAATGTGGGTCGCAGATGGGAGTGGCAGGAGAGTACCGGGACGCTGCCTCTATCAGAGGTGCCCAGTGCACCGCCGGGACTGGCTGAGGCTGGGGGACGGCTTCGTACCCTAAGTCCCTCCAGCCCTGAACACCCAATTATCTGGCTTATCTCTCTGTTTTTCGCAGTCTGGAACAGCCTCGCTAAAGCCCTTGACACCAACAGAAATGCAGCTGTGGAAGCCCAAGGTCAGGAGGTGACTGAGGGACCTTGCCTAGATGGATAACACTCACTGCATCGCACTGTGTCCACTCTATGGGGGGTCCCTTGGGAGGGGCCAGGACAGCCCCAGCCGGTCTCAGGACCAGGAAGAATCTCCTGTGCTGAGCAATGGAGTATTCTTTATCTCATGGACACTGATCTAAGTAACTGGCCACATCTCCCTTTTCACTTTGGCTGCTGGGAAGCTCAGAATGAAATGCATGGCCCATCCGTGGTAAGTGTGCATCCTACTCCATGTTTTTGTACAGACCTCATTCCTGATTCCATTTCGTGGCCCTGCCCTTGTTTTCCTTTCACTCCTGCTTTCCATTTGTACCACTCTGACTCACTCTGAGTCTCTGTAAGCTCCCCAGCATCCCTTCTGGAACAAAGCAGGGCACAGACCAACATTTTTATAGCCGGGCAACAGATTGGAAAGAACTTTGTAAAACACTGCATGGAGCTAAACTGTATTTGCTGGTGTATGAAATGTGCAAGTGTGTAAGACACATCTCAATTTTACAAAAATTTTGCAAGATAGTGTATTTTTCTTTATATGTGCACTGAAGGCGGCTTTGTGGAGGAAACATGAGTCAGCTGGATCTGCCACAGGATCTGGCCCCTTTTCCCTGTTCCTTCGCTTAGCTCCACGGTAACCATGCTGGCTGGTTACCATTTTTTCTCAACATCTAGAATTTCAGCTTAGACCGAATGTCATAGAAATACCTCAACTAATCTTGAATTGTGGGTCAGGGTAATAATTAACATAAGTATAAAATGACAGGAGACTACCCAACCGTACTTCCCTTGGCCTGTAACTGTTTACTGTTAAAACAGTCCTTAGGAGGCGGCACTTTGGTCTTGGCATTGCCATGTGCCACCACCAGGGGGTCAGTGTCGGCCCCCTCCCTTCCTCCCCCACCTCGTGGATGGGGCCTCCTGTTGGCAAGAGGCAAGGATGTTCCCATCGTGGCTAAGAAGCCCACCCTACCACACTATCAGGATCTGCAACCAGAACAGAGCTAAACCACCCTCGGTTTTGACTGACACGTGGGTACAAGACAAATGTTCTTTCTTTACCAGAAGAACACGAGCTGCTCTGACTCCCAGAGCCAGCGGCCCCTGCCGGACCTCCACTCCTGACCCCCTTGCCCGACTCTACCGTGTCTCACCTGGGTCTCACCGACAACCAGCTCCTCTGCTCTATAATTCACTAATAAGCCTGTGTCCTGTTCATCCCACTAGAACATTAGCCCATGGGGCCATGCTGGCTTCATGAACACACAGGGCAGAGGGTCGGACCAGGAGGGGACCCGCCTGGCTCAGATGGGCTGGCCCAGGACGGCCGGTCCAGCCAAAGGCCGTGGCACACGGCTGTCAGGTCCAGCCATCCACCCAGGCCCAGGCATGGCTCTCAGCAGGGAGGCCCAGGACCCAATTTGGTCAACCCAGGAGCATGGCTCCACTTAGGAATGGACCCAGATGACCCAGCTCTAGATGGGCACCAGCCCCCAGAGCCCATCTGCTCATTTCTGGGGGAAGCAGAGGGCGGTGTGTCCCCCACACCATGGGGCTGTGCGAGGAGCAGAAGGCAAAGCAAAAGCAGGGTGGCAGGACGTGGCTGGGATTATAAGATGGCGCCCACGTGGGTGCTTCAAAAATGTCGTTTCTAACATTTAGGAATTTCCCATGAAAATGCAGATCCAGCTTCCCTTAAGAAGTGGAGCGGCCTGGCCTACAAGGCTGTATTCCTGCCTATCAGGACTGCCTGCAGCTGAGAGGAGCTGCCCCTCTGGACAGGGCAGATGCTCTCCAATTTGCCACAGTCCCCACCACACCCTACAGTCTCCCAACCCTGAAGCTGGTATTATCCACTAAAAAAGCCTGAGTGCTGCTTTTCTCACAGCAAAGAAGGTATTTCTGTACCCACTTCTACCTAAGGCAGGAGAGTGAAGTAGTTTCGCTGTCAGAGGACAACCTCCAGGGCTGATGACCAGAGATAAGATGCATGTGAAGTGCCTTACAGGGTAGAATCACCCCCCAGCACGGGCCCTGGAGACCTAACTCCACCCAAGGGGAGAAGGCTGGCCTCCTCTGTCCTGGGTGGGCAGTGCAGCCACGGGAAGGCCTTGGGCTCCGGAAGAGGAGCACGTGAGCCCAAGTCCCTGCTCCAGTGCTTTCTAGCTGTGTGACATGGGACACTTACTTCCCCTCTCTGATCCCTCTTTCCTCATCTGTGAGATGGGGTCACACCACCTCCCGCTCACAGGGCCATGGCAAGGGCACGCACCAAAGGAGACAATGTAAGAAGGCTTGACACCACGGAGGGCTCAGCACAGGCGAGCCGTGGGCCAGCACCCCTATCCCAGCCCATCCTGCTTGGGGCTTCCCTCGCTTACCTTCAGGGGCTTTGTCCACCGTGTACCAGAGCTTGAAGCGTGCAGAATGTTCGTTCCTCAGTTCATCCAGCTCGGGCCGCAGCAGGATGTCCTTCTCGGTCTGTGGGGACAGGGCCCAGCGGTCAGGGGGGAATGGCGGCAGGGGCTGCCCTTGGAGACACTCGTTGCCGAATGGCTCAGCATCCTGTCCACCTGAGGACCACACGTTTGGCAGAGCTTCCAGGAAAGCAGGCTGGCATAGCTCACCCAGGCCCCTAAATACGCTCACCCCCCTTTCTCCTCATCTCGTCTCAGGAGCAGATCAAAGCTGCAGACGAAGATGTTCATTACAAATGCAGTTTGCAAACGGTTTTTAACGTTGTGGGGAAATGTTCCCGATATAATGGGGATTGGAGAAAGCGGAAAACAAATCTAAAGATGGGAGCGCTCAACTACAGAAGACAAGGAAGACGCTGGAAGGAAACGTGCCAAAACATTCATCGTGATTATCCCTAGGGGGCGGTTATGACACTTAACATAATGAATGGTTCAATTAAAAGGATCAGACCTCACCATCCTCATCGCTCAAACAAGTCTTTATGTTCTAGCTTCTTAGGTTGTACATCCATAAGCTAGGAAATAGGGACACCTGGCAGCCCCACATGGTCCTAGCGTTCAGCCCACTGTCATCTCCTCCAGGAAGCCCTCCCAGACCCTCCAGGGAGTGTGTCGGAGCGTCTATCTTCCTACACCTTTGCCAGCACTGGGTAATAACTGTTTAATCTTTGCCAGTCAGACTGATGGAAAGTCAATCTCATGTCTTATCTTTTATTATTAATGAAGACGTGTGTCACTGGCCTTGTCATATCTTTTCTTATTAGTTTGTAAGAACTCTTTTTATATTAAGGATATTAATTTTTATTGGTGATGCACTGTCTGCTGTCTTCCTAGTTGTTTACCTTTCTGCCTTATTCATGCTCCCTGCCGCGGGGAGCGTGCGTTTTTCAGCAGAGAGCTCCATCAGCCTCCTCCTCCACGGGCCCTCCTTTGGTGTCTTGCCTCGACTGACCATCCTCATTCATTCACCCAACAATACTTCTTGTAAAAATGCTCAACTACTACTTTTAAAGCTTTTTTTTTTTTTACATGTACATCTTTAACCTAAACTTCACTCTACTATACGTAGGGATGTACTTAGTTTTTTCCAAACGTATAGCGACAAACCCAGCACTCCTTTTCCCGTCTCTCCTCAGGTTTGAGGTGTCACCTGCATCACAGAGTCTCATGTAGACTTGGGTCTGTTTCGAGGTCAGACTTGTTCAACAGAATGTTCTGCAGTGATGGGAATGGTCTAGATCTGTGTTATCCAATGTGGTCACCACTGGCCACATGTGGCGATGGAACCCATGCAATGTGGCTAGTGAGACTGGGCAAGTGAGCTTTTGAGTTGATTTAATCTCGATGAATTTAAATTTAAATTGCCACGTTTTAGCATATTCCAGCACAATCTAGACTTTCATCGTGTTATCCAGAAATGCAGTTAAGTCCAGTAAGCCCAGGTCTCATTTTCATCACTGATGCTTTTTAGTGTGTTTTAACATCGAATGTGCTAAGTTCCTCCTTGTTACTCTTCTTTTTCAAAACTTTCGTGATTGTGCATGCACACTTTGTCTTCCAGACCATTGTGCATTATTTTGTCATATGCTAGTGCCCCACTGGGACTTTGAGTATTATTTTATAAAGAACCGACACCTTTATAGAGTATCACTCTCCTGGCCTAAGTACAAGGCATAAGGCATGCCTCACTGTTATAACTCTCCCTTAGTGTCCTCTGAAAAGTCGTGTTTCCTTTAAGTGAGGCTGGGTGTGGAGCCCCTGGTTTTCCTAACTCAAGATGGGGGTTAGGAAACCAACCTGGCTGCAGCAAGGTGGGGGTTCTCAGAGTGTCCCCTGCAAACCCCTGAGGTTCCATGAGATGAAAATGATTTTCATATAATACTAAGACAAATAAACTTGCACTGTTCACTCGCGCCCCCTCATGAATGCACAGAGGGACTTCCAGAGGCTACATGACTTGAGTTACTGCACCAACTGAATGCAGAAACAGATGTGGAATCCAGCTGGTTCTGTTAAGCCAGGTATTACAAAAGCTTTGCAAAAATGTAAAACAAAACAATGTCCTCTAAAATACAGTCATTTTTCATAAACTCTGCTCTGGTTCGAGTCCTAGTTCCACCACTTCCTGTGACACATGTAGGTCAAGCCCCACTCTGGGCTTCCGTGTCTTACAAAAGTAGGGCAATTTCACCACCTTGGCCAATGGGCTAACAGTCGCAAAGATGCCCTGTATAGGTGACAGATGGCTGACAGCCTCCATAGAGACCAACCCAGCACCACCAAGTGGAACCGCTGTCTGCCCTCCCACCCCACCAGCAGCTTGGAATTTCTGGCTCTTTCTGGGCATAGTCAAGGTCACCTTGGTTGGCCACAGGGCAATTTTATGCAGCCACACAGGAGTCCAAAGTCCCATGTCCAAGGACCTCAAGCAAGCCCCTCTCCCTCTGGGCTCGGTTTCCTCACAGATGGACGGGCCAGATGGACCCCAAGGCAAGATGGCCTGAACCTCAGAGGTGCAGGGAAGGGGTATCTCATCTTGGCCTCCCCCTAAAGGGGCGTCACTTTACAAAATCCACATAATCAGCCACAAAACATTGAACGAGGAAACACCCTTGTGATGACCTTGCTTTATCAGCTCATTCCAGCTGAGGGAGCAAAGCCCAGAGGGAAAGTGACTTGTCCAAGGCCACAGAGCAGGCCAGGGCATGCAGGCGGCGGGTGCAGGGAAGAGGACATGCACTCAGAAGTGAGAGAGGCCAGTTCCAAACCCTGCCCCCACA
>NW_017731922.1:542812-546450 GCF_001890085.2 Hipposideros armiger
GTGCCAGAGTCCCAGGATGTCTCCAGGGAGCCCCCAGCTCACCTACCACAGCTGAGGGGCTGGGTAACCCTGCTTCCCTTGACGGGGTGCCCTGCCTAGCTGCTCACCTCATCCCCTGGAATTCCCCACGGAGACCCTGGCATTCACTCTGCCCAGGTCAGGTCTGGGTAGACAGGGGGATGTGCCAGGACTCCCCACCTGGCAGACCCATCCTCTCTAGGTGCCAGCTCCATGTGCTGAGGCTTACCTGACTGCTGCCTGCCTGCCAGCTGTCCCGCTGGGATCTGAGCAGCCACCTCCCTCAGGAAGTGGGTGGAAGTGGGAGGGTGTAGAGGAAGTTCTATAAGGGGGGGGCCCTGGTTTGCAATTGTGGGAGAGGGAACAGGAGGAGGGGCAGGTGGACATCAGAGCCGTCCTCTGCAGGGGAGACATGGCCCTGCTTCCCAGGGGCCACAGGTGAAGCACAGAGCTGCCAGGGACAGTGGAAAAGCTTGGACTCTACCTGTGGCGGTGGCCTGTCAGGGTCCACTGAGCACTCGCAGCTGTGCTGGAGGCAGGAGAGCCACAGTCCAGACGGCAGGCCAAGCCCCCAATGTTCCCCCAGTGGCTGGCAGGCTCAAGTGCCAACCCCTCGGCTGGGTCCTCCAGGGTGTGGGAGAAACTCCCTTGGAGTCTGCATGTCCCAGATAAGATGGCTGCTGTGCCAGCCCGAGCTGGCCTCCCACAGACTGCATGGAGCCCTTGGGCCAGGCAGCTTGGCTGGGGTCTGCTGTGGGTCTTCTGGGCCAAGCGGAGATCCAGCAAGGCCCACCCCTTGGATGGATGAGGTCTCCTGCCTCCCACACAGGGCTCTGCCTTTCACAGGCGGGAGCTACCAGATGGCCTTGGCTGTTCAGCAACAATGTAAGGAGCAGCACATGCTGGGGACCCAGTGACAAATCCAATCAACGCTGGCTAGAAGGTGAGAAGCACCATGGGAAAAGAGCAGGGGTGGGAGTCGGGGCTGAGCAATGAAGAAGGGAGGTAATTTCTGGGAATACAGTCAGGATGTTAAGCTGAGGCAGGGGTGACGCCCACAGGTTCGCCCTGGGCAAGGCTGCCCCCTGGTCTGAACATCCCCAGAGTCCTGGGCTGGGCCGCACGTTCATGAGTAAACACCAGGCCAGGAGGCCTTTTGCCTCGTCCTGGAGGAGCCTCACAGAGTCAGAGGGAGGAGGCAGGATCCGTCCAGGTCCAAAGAGTCTGGGGTAGAGGTGGAGGCACTGGGCTTAATCTTCCCAGTGCCAGCCAACCCCTCACCCAGCCAGCACTATGGGGCCAGAGTGTGTGTGGGTGGGGGACTGCCCTCTGGCTACAGCCCCATCCCAGCCACTGTGGCTTTGAGAAATCCCAGCGAGGAGGTGGGTGGGCCTTGGGGCAGGGAAGGGCAGCCCTGGACCCACCCAACAGTGACAGCAGGACAGTGGACTTTGGAGCCCCACAAATTTAGGCTCAGCCACAGGTCACTGGCCAAGTCTGAACTGGATTTCTTCATCTGTAAAATGGCCAGCAGCACAGGCCTCCCAAGTCTGCTAGCTAGGTTAAGAGCACAGCTTCCGGGGGTTAATGGGAGAAGGGCCCAGAGGTTGTGTTGTTGCTAAAAGATGCCTAAAAACCCTGCCATCCAGGGACATCACACACATACACTTTCACTCACATTCACAGATACACACATTCACATTCTAACACAACTCCCACTCGCACACACCTGCTCGCTCGGTCACACATTCCATCTCACTCAGTCTTGTCCTCACACCCACACCCACTCTCACGCACACTTCATAGTCACAGTCACATGTGCACTCTCAGAAACTCACGTGCATTCATTCATACATATGCACACTCAAGTTCACATTTCACACATTCACGCTTGCGCAGCCACACTCGCTCACAAGTCACATTCACTCACACACACTGTCCCAGTCGCACACAAACTTCCCCATTCCCAGACACTCGCACACTCGCTCGCTCGCACACTCCTCCGCCCCATTCCCGAGCCCGCAGGGATGAGGGCGGCGGGCGGGGCCGCCTCCGGGTGCCCGCCTCTCGCACACTGCTGGGGCAGGAGGGCTGGGTCCAGCGACAGAGGCCAGGGGGCGCGTCACGACTGCACGACCACACCCGGCCCGGGGTGGGGTGTGGGGGGGTGCCACGGGCAGGGGTGTGGCCCCGCACGCCCCGCCGCCCCGGCCCCCGCGTCCAGGCCCCGCTCTTCGCGGCCGGTCCGTAGCGACGCTGAGCCCCGCGCCCGGCGCCCCTCGCCGCCTACCGTGCTCAGCTGGGCCCCCATGGTGGCGCCGCACTGCGCTCGCTCAGCTGCCGCCGCCGCCGCCGCCGCCGAGACAGTCGGGCCGCCGCGCCCCGGGCCCGCCCCCGGCCGCGTCACCCTCGGAGGAGGGCGGAGCCCAGAGGGGCCCAGTCCGGGCGCGGGGGCGGGAGGCCGAGCTCTGGCCCCGCCCCGCCCGCGTCAGTTTGCGGAGAAACGGCGGTGAGTGGGATCCAGCTACCAGGCGCCCACGGCTGAGCACCGGCCTGCTGCGTGGCCTCGGGTGGGATTCTGGCCTTCTCTGGGCCTCTTTTGCCACCATAAAGGGAGGAAGGTGGCGCCCCCCCTTGGTGGCATCTAAAATAAAATCCGGAAACTTCCCCGCAGCCTCCAAGGCCTGCAGGAGCAGGCCCCGCCTGGCCTCAGATGGCGCCGCTGAGCGCGTTGCTGGGCCTCCAGGGGCATTCCTGTTCCTGACACCGCTCAGCTGGCCCTACCTCCAGGCCTTTGAACACGCCTTGCCCTCTCTCTGGAGCAACATCCCCAGCTGCCTCGGGGCCATGCTTGCTTGTCAGACGGGTATAACATCACGTTTCTCAACAAGGCCTGCCTGACCTATTCAGGCAGCCCCTGTGGTCTTCCTAGCTCTTAGTATCAAGCTGAAGTCATCCCCCTGGGGAATGAGGTGGCCCCAGCCCCACCCCAGTGCTCTTGGGGGCTCTCTGAGGGCACGACTCTGTTTTGAAGCGCCCTGCACACTTGGGGCCTAGCCCAGAACATAGCATATAGTAGGTACTCAAATACTAGTTGAATGAGTCAATTTGACAGTGGACACCTCCTCTGTGTAGTCCCATGCTGGCCCCAGGGGCACTTTCTGTCCTTGTCCTTCTGGAATGATGGTCTTGGACTCAGATATGAGTTCCTGGTAGTCTGACCAGCCGGCCTGCGGTGGGAGATGTGTTCCCGCAATGCGATGCAGGCCAGGCAGGGAACTGGGCAGAGCCTGGAGGTGGGAATGAGGGGGACAGATGCAGGGTCAGCAAGGCCAGAGGGTCTGATCCAGCCAGAGCTAGTGGTATGATGGGAGGTCAGGGTGAAGCAGTGTGGGGCTCCAGGTAGAGGGAACTGGGATGTGGGGGGATGTGGGAACTGGAGGATTTAGGTAGATAGTGACTGCTGCCTTAAAAGGGAACTGGGGACAGCGTGGAGGGAGTGACAGACAGAGAGGGATCTACCACCGTAGAATACAAGGGGAAATGAATGTACAGCAGATCAGGTAGGTATTATTTCAGGTGTAATGATCACAATTTTAATATTACAAAGGAAATAATCA
>NW_017731922.1:547306-552373 GCF_001890085.2 Hipposideros armiger
AAAAAAAAATCAGAATTAGGATGGAATCTCTTTTCTGCCTTGTATTGTCATTTAAATTATTAGATATCTGTAGGCTCCAAAAAGAAATAGCTTTCTCCTAAAGTTATCGTGATATTATTGCCTCTCTTAAGATCATATTAACTTTATTTCTTTCCTTGTTTATCTGTTTGAACATCTTCATAATTGTTTAGGTACATAAAATTGAACATCGTTCACAACATAAATTATTGAAGCATTTTGCTCTTGCCGTAATAGATCTTGCCTGTGTTTATACTCCAATCCACTGACTACTTTGCTGAGTAAAGAACAAAAGGAGATTTCACTCCTGGTTACATTTGGAAGCTTCCCTAAAAAGCAACCTGCCAGCCAGGCTTGGCCTTGCATTGGCATTGGCTCCTGCTTGGCTGTGTGACCCCAGTCCATGGCCACATGGGAACTCGGGGAGGCCACACCTGGTACACAAGTGGACAAAGGCCGAAACTGAAGCCAAAACTGGAGGCGGATTATCTGCTTTGGACACCAACATGGTCAGGACAGCTGCTATGAGCTCTGGACTCTGATGACGCCAGTGTCACTGGAGACCCCTTGCAGCTGTACCCTCCAGTTGGCTTGGTCCCAGGCCCAGCAATCCTGTCCTCAGGGTGACCCCAGCCCTGGTGAGGGAACTGATCCAGTGGTGTTTATTTTGCCCCTGTTATTGACCAGGCCTCAACTCCCAACAGAGTTCCTTCCTGGGGTTTGGACCTGCTTGCAAGTTCTGAGTGAGACCCTAGGCCTCGTTGCTTTCCAGGGACACTTACTATTCCTGTCCTCTTTGCTCTGAGCCTTCCCCTTTTCTCCCCTCCTGCCTGGTCCTGCCTGCACCTTATGAGGCAGGATGTCTCTTCAGGGGTGGTAAGGAGGCCTCAGTGGATGGTAAACAGGGAGAAGAACCCGAATGACATTGATCAGGTGGCCTCCTCCTGTTCTTGGGACTCAAACCAAGTGGGGTAGATTCAGCTGCCATTCACTGTGTGACCTGTGGGCTTTTCCTCCAAGAAGGGGCCGCAGGCTGTAGGGTCTTTAAGACACTCCTGCTTCTGATATATTTTTCTGGGTGTGTGTTCCCTCAGACTTTTTATTTGGAAAAATGTCGAATGTACAGAGAGGTTGCAAGAATAATACAATGAAATCTGAGATTCACCAATTATCATTTGATCTCTCNGCAGTGTGTGTTAACACTTGGTGTACCTGGGTGAAGAGTCAACAAGAGCTCTTTTTGTACCTTCCTGCAACTTTATTGTAAGTTTGAAATTATTTCAAAATAGAAAGTGGGGTGTTGTATAGGGGAAGACCACTCTGGTGGTTCAAATAGTGCGGCTGAGACCCCAAAGTTCACAGAAAACACCAGTGCTCCAGAAACCTGTTTCACAGCTAGTTTACTCACCGGCGTGAAGACGCCCCCGCTGACTTTAGTTCCCTCAGCAAAAGGCTGTGTGCCTTCTTCTTATCATAATCCTCCAAGTTCCCCTTTTTGCCTTGGTTGCCAGGAAGCTTAAAGCCAGTATCCTCGCGTCTGTGGAGGCCTCTCTGCTTCCTTTGTAGGGCTCTTGAGGTAGCATATTGTGCAGGGCACAGACTTGGAAGTGGCCCCTGCCCTAGTGGGGCTAGGGGACGTAATCTTCACCCCTCAAGGCCCAGCCCCACTGCTCCCCGCTTCCTGGACGCCCTGCCAGGGGTCTTCACTCTCTATCAACCCCGGGAAGGCGCTCCAGCTGAGCACCTGAGGACCTCTCTGAGCCTCAGTGTTCTCTTCTATAGAAGGAAGGTGACAGCTGCTGCCCTGCCCATCTCCTAGGGGAGCTGGGTAAGAGATGAGATGGGGGTGGCCCAAGTCACAGAGTGGTTTATAACCGGGGGGTTGGGTACACACACAGGACCCTTTCCCGCCACCTGCATGGGGCCGCTACCACCTGAGAGTTGGAATACCAAGTAAAGGAAGGGCTGAGGTGCCACGCTCTCACGCCAGGCCTGGCCCCTGCTCCCCAAACCAGCCCGGAGGCTTCAAGTTGCGACTGCAGTTACAGGCCTTTGTTGGGCTCAGAACAATGTGCATCTCTCGCAGGCAGGGCCTCCAGGCTGGGAGCGGCTGAGGCCTTGCCCCACGGGCTGTCTGTGATGGATGGGCAGACTCCCTCCCGGCCCAGTTAGCCAGCACATGGTAGCATGTTCCAGGCACCATGTGGCATTTCACCCATCCTGGGTCTCATTTAAGGCCCTGGTTGGCAGCCCCGGACTCTGGGGTTCAGAGACCCGGGTCAGGGTCCCATAGGAATTCACAAGAGAATCTTACCTCGCCAGGCCCCACCTTCCTCAAATGGATGAGGATGGTCCCATCTAGGGCTGGTGAGGAAATGAGGCAGGAAAAGGCCATGCACAGAGCAAATGTGGTCCATGAGTTCCCTTGGGTAATCCTCACGTCAACCCTAGACCACAGGTGCTGTGATTATCACCAAGTTACAGATAAGGAAACTGAGGCCCAGAGAGGGCCAGTAACCCAAGTCACACCAAAGCCAATCCTCAGAGGACCACACTCATGACAAGTGATACTGTTGTCCCTGTTTCTCAGAGAGATTAAGTGACTTGCCCGTGGTTATGCAACAAGTCAGGGGTCAGGAGTCAAGTCCAGGCCTGTCTCGCCCTAAGTACGGCCTCTCCAGAGTCACCTTCCAGGGCAGGTGCCCTCTCTGCCACAGAGTCCACAGCCCAAATGCCCCCTGCCTCACCACAATCGGATACCCTGCCTCCCGCAGTGAGGCCCCAGCTGCTCAAACCAACAGGCTCCTCCATCCCGTCTTCAAACACCCACCATGGCTCCCCACTGGCCTGCATTCAGGCCCTTAAGGTGTGGCCATAAGCCCTTCGTGCCTCAGGCCTTTGCATATTCTCCCTTCTACCCCAATGCCCTTTCTCTTCCCTCAGCCAACCAGCAAACTCCTATTCATCCTTCAGAACCCAGCTCAAATGTCATATCTTCCCTGACTGGCACCTCTCTAGCTAATCAGGTTGTCAGCAGACTTCCACAGCACTTGCCCCCTTCTGCGCACTCCCTGGGGGTGGGGACTATTCTGATGATTCCTCTGCTACAAACCCCTCCCATGTCAATCAGAGAAGCCACATCCATGGGGAACACTGTTTAGGGAAAAGTTACGTGAAGTTATAGCCACAGGAAATCACCATTGTTGGGAGCCCTGGAAATGAACTTAAATGAAATTGAGAGCCAGGAGTCCATGCAATGAGCCTGATACCACACGGCCTCTCTGTGCCCACAGATACCATGTGGCAATCAAGAGTGCAGAGGAGGACTTCATGTAAGTACAAAGTCCTACCTGGGGAGGCAGCTGTGGGTAGGACCCCACTGTCAGTAAGTCCTTCAGGCCACAAACCCCAGTGGGCACACCTGCCAGGGCCNAGGGGAGGGGTCCTCATCTTCCAGGAAGGGGCAGTGGGATGGGAAGCACCCGGTCCTCCAGGAGGCCTGAGCCTGAGTCCTGGGTCTACTTCTAACTTACAGTGTAACCTGAATGCCCCCTACTCCTCTCTCGCCCTCTGTTTTCACACCTATTAAGTGGGTGCTTGGACCCAAAAGTCTGAGGGGTCCCTCCCGCTCCGACTTTCTGTGGGATATTGAGAATGCGCTCTGTGCACAGAGACCTGGGTTCAAATCCCCTGATACTTACTGGTAGCCATAGAAATGGACATCGCCTTGCTTTGCCCATCTGTAAAATGGGCAGATAATAGGACCTACTTCAGAGGGGCCCATGTCCTGAGCACATAGTAGGTGCCTGGGAAATGTTGTGATGCTGACAAGGAGAGAGGTGCCTCTGCTGGCCCATGCCCTGTGACCCCTGAGGGGCCTGGCACTCACCTCCTTGTCGATGAGCCGCAGTGGGTACTTGATGTCCGGGCTCTCGAGGGTGATGGCCGGGGTGGGACGCTGAAACAGCTTCATGAGCAGGTTGTAGAGGAACCAGACTGGGGAGAGGACCACGTGGCCCAACTGAAATGACAAGGACAGACCCACAAGGTCAGAGGGGGTCTGGGGAGGGGCCTGCCACCTGCCCTTCCCTCAAACACACCAGTTGGTTCACACCTCCAGGCCTCTGCTCCAGGTCCCCTCTGTAGGGAACACCCTCTCCTCACCATCCTCATCCAGGGAACCCAGCATGCATTTTGGCGCCAGCTGGGAGAAGTTATAAAAACCAGGCTCATGAAACCCATCACTGCATTACTGAGTCCATTTCCCCTGAAGAACGGGGACAAAGAAAGCTACATAACTGAGCACGGATCCCTTTTCACTTTGGCTGCCAGGAAGCTCAGAGTAAAGCTCACAAGTAACTGCGTGTTTATTCTTGAGCACTGTGTATCTGTGCTCCCTCCCTCCCTTTCATCCTTTAATCAATGTCTCTGCTATTCAGCTCTATTTAGACAAACAGACAAACCCCCGGCCCTTGGGGTTCTGCCTTAAGAGGCAGCTGAAGCACTGAGCTGGGCTTGGGAAAGCTCTGCTCCTTGCTGGCTGTGTGACCCTGGGCAAGTCCTTTTCCCTCTCTGAACTGAACGGGACGAGGCGATCTGCAAGGTCCCCCCCACCCCTGAAGCTCCGAGAGACTCTGCTCAGCACCACGCTGAGCCCCGTAGGGGCGTTCATCTCATGACAACTCTATGAGGTGGGTACTCTCATCACTGCCACTTTCCAGATGAGGAAACAGCTCAGCCAGGTGAAGCAACTCACCCAAGTCACATAGCTGGCGGCGGGGGGTGGGCTGCAATTTGAACCCGAGTCCACCTGCCTCCCTAGTCAGCCTTGAGTGTCAGGCCCATGCTCACCCTGCATGGCCCTGACAGGCTCCTCCTTGCCAGCCCCCTGCCCTCCACATCTCAGTCTCACACAGACCCCAAGAAGTGGTTTGGATTTTTTTAAAAACAAAGAAAACCCCACACCTATGGCAGGTAACACCTCAGGTTTCCCTGGAAAGGGCACCCTTGCAAGGATAGACAACTGGCCTCCTGCCCTTTCTAGCTGTT
>NW_017731922.1:557913-567640 GCF_001890085.2 Hipposideros armiger
TCTCTCTCTCTCTCTCTCTCTCTCTCTCTCTCTCTCTCTCTCTCTCTCTCTCTCTCTCCCCTTGTTTCTTCCTATTGATCTGTTTGTTTTTGCTGAACCACAGAGAGTTGCAGATATGTGACTCTGCCTCCAAACACTTTTCACCACATATCTCCTGAGACCAAGGCCGCTCTCTTACATTCCGCTGTGCAATTATCATATTCAGGAAATTTAACATTGATGCAACACTATTGTCTAATCTCCAGCCCACATTCCTCTTGCCCCAGTTGCCCCATTAATATCCTTTCTAGCTATTATTTTTTTCTGGTCCAGACTCTAATCCCAGGTCAAACATCGCGTTTACTGGGCAGGTCCCTTTAGTCTCCTTTAATCTGGAGATGGATTGGATTAGAGGGCAGGTGATGGGTCCCCCGTTGGCGCCTGCCAGGTCTCCCCACTTTTACTTTGATACCGTGTGAAGCTTTCATGGATGGTTTTACCATCCGTTGGTGATCCTTGCCTGAATCAATTGTCACTGAGGTGGTTTAACCGGTTTACAAGGTGCTTTGGGAAACAAAAAAGATCTTTGTCCCGATCGTTCCTCAAGGTCCTTCAGGGAGTCAAAGAACAGAGCCAACCCACAAGCCCATTTGCCTTCCGGGCGCGTCCTGTCCACTGAGAAGCCCCTACTCTACTCAGGTGTTTGATCCTTGGGAGAGGCTGAGAGTGGGGCAGAGAAACCATTAATTTCATTATATGGAGGAGGAAACTGAGGCCCAGAGCCAGGAGAGAAGTGGATGGGAGTGGAACAGCTCTTCTCCAGGAGTCTCTGGTTCCCGGCCCTTCCGTGGACTGCAACAGGAGTTTGGAAAGGAGGCTTTCAGGCCAACTAGAGGGCAACGTTTCGGAGTCCAGGTTGGGGCTATCTGATCCGGTAAACAATGAATAATTTTATAGTATAAGTATGTCCCAAATATTGCACTTAAACATACTCGTATTAAAAACATTATACCAGGGGCCAGCCGAGTGGCGCAATGGTTAAGAGCTGGCTTGGGACGCCAGAGAGCCCCGGTTCGGATCCCACATATGAGGGCCAGTGACACTGCCCTCCACAGCTAAGATGCTGAACTACAGCTCAACCTGGAGCTGGGCTGCCGTGAGTCGCCGGCGATGGCGTAGGCTGCAGCCCCTGTGGCAGTGGGTTGCCATGGGCTACCGTGTGTAGCCAGCAGCCAGTGTGAGCGGCCAGCAGCCACAGTGAGTGGCCGTCCAGAAGCCGGTGACAGATGTGCCTCGCCCGGGAAGAGCGCAATGATGGTGCCAACTTGGGTCAGTGAAGCAATGTCCTCCACAACTAGACTGAAGAACAAAATGACAGCAACTTGTCTGTTCCCCTTCCCCCAATTTCCCAGCACTGTTCCCATCCCCCCAATTTTATTGGGGAATTTTTATTCCCCAATAAAAATCTTTAAAACAACAACAACAACAAAAAACCATTATACTAGGATGGGCTGGCCAAGTGGCTCAGTTGGTTAAGAGCTCGCTCAAGAGTGTGAGCTCTGAGGAACAGCGGTTCGATTCCCGGCCCGAGCCGAGCTGCTGCTGAACTGTCAACAGGTGGCAGGATGGCTCAGCTTAAAAAAAAACAAAAAACCCAAAAAAACCCCACATTATACTAGGGCTGGACAAGTGGCGTGTTGGTTAAGAGTTGGCTTGGGAGCGCCAGCTCTGAGCAGCAGGGCCCTGGTTGGGATCCCACATGAGGGCCACTGACGCTGCGCCCTCTACAGCTAAGATAGTGAACAACAGCTCGATCTGGAACTGGGCTGCCGTGAGTTGCCCACAACAGGGTAGGCTGCAGCCCCAGCTTCAGTGGGCTGCTGTGAGCTACCGTGAGTGGCTGACAGCCAAGTGTGACTGGCCAGCAGCGGGCATGAGCTTTTGTGAGCCACCGTGAGCGGCCATCCAATGGGCGGCCTCAGCTGGGAATAGCGCAATGATAATACCAACATGGGCCAGTGAAGTGACGTCCTCCACAACTAGACTGAAGAACAAAAGGACAGCAACTTCTCTGTTTCCCTTCCCCAATTCTCCAATAAAATCTTAAAAAAACAAATTAAAAAAAAACCATTATACTAAAACCTCATGATGTCTGCGGTGTTTACACTGACACTAGGGTTGCCAGGTAAAATAGTATAGGACACCCGGTTCCTCTTCCCGAGTGAGGCAATCGGTCGCCGGTCATTGGTCAGCCGCTCACAGTGGCTCCCGGCAGCTCACACCGGCTGCCAGCCACTCACGGTAGGTAGTTCACGGCAGCCCACTGCAGCCCCACTGCAGCCTACGCCGGCCCTGGCAACTCACAGCAGCCCAGCTCCAGGTCGAGCTGTTGTTCATCATCTTAGCTGTAGAGGTCGAGCATCACTGGCCCTCAATGTGGGATCGGAACCGCAGTCCTGCTGCTCAGAGCTGACGCTCCCAAGCGAGCTCTTAAGCAGCTGAGCCACTCAGCCGGCCCCCGGTGTCATTTTAATTTCAGGGAAATGATGAATAATTTTTTTTCACCCAGATGTGGGGAATTAAAACACATTTGGCAGGTGTAATCTCATGTAAGAAGTGAGGCAGGTGAAGTTGGTGGGGCCTTGAATGCTGGGATGAGCTGTCCTCCTGAGAGTAGCTGACAGCCCTGGAAGGCCACTACCAGACAGTTCTAGAAAGTTCCCTCTGGCTATGGGATGGTAGAGAGCATGGGCAGAGGGAAACAAACAGCCAGGGGGACTAAAGGCCAGGGACCAATCAGAGGGCAGCTGCAGTGACCAGTGACATGCGATTAGTTTCCAGCCAATGGCCAGGGGATGAAAAGAGCATGGGGGGGGGGTAGGACTGATGGGGCACAGGGCCCACCAGCTGGGGAGGGTGGGCAGGAGGCTTCTGACCTGGTATGGGAGGGGGCATGTTTAGGGGGACTGTGGGAGGGGGCCAGGAAAATCTGGGAGGCAATGGAGTCCAGTGTGTGGCGTTCTGAAGGGGCTGGGCCCAAGGAGGATAGTGGCCCTCGGGTGGGGAAGGAGGAAAGACACAGAGGTAGGGCAGGGTGGCAGGCTGTGGTGACCTCCTAGGAGGCATTTCTGCCAAAATTACCCCCCCCCCTATTTTTGCTATATGAGGAGATGACTGAACCCCAGGGCCCTGGGAAGGGAAGGGAGGGGAGAAGCCACAACCAGCCAGACCACTCGCCCACCCCTAGCCGAGTGTCTGGAGAGGCCTGTGAAATGATTCGTGGGGAACTAATGGATTCATCCCCTCTGGCATTTACAGTTTAAAGAGGGAGCTTGTTAACCGAAGCAGGCGCAGCTCCTGGGCCGGATCTGAAGCAGCAGTGGAATGGCCGGCGCCTGCTGAGCCTGCGAAGCAGCTTCTGCTGGGAGGGGGTGTGGGGACGGAGGTCGGCTCCTGTGCCACCGAGCATGTCGTGCTGAGGCCTCTCTGGAAGCTACGCCGCGGTCTGCTCTGGTGTAGTCTCCTTCGAGCAGAGCTGGGAGGTTGATGAAATGGGCGTTGGTGCCACGCGTGCTTTATGTGACAACCACAGCGGGAGTTCCCCTCGGAAGTACTGGGGCCACAGTCCCAGCTAGAGGACCGAAACCCTGTGGAGTCAGTGAAATGTGGTCAGGGCCCCGATGTGTGTGTGTGTGTGTGTGGGGGGGACACGCTGCAGCAGCCGAGCTTGAGAGCGAGTGGCCCTTGCCCAGGGCATCCTGTCTCCATCTCTCAGAGAGGCTGTGGCTCAGAGAGGGGAGAGCCTGCTGGCGAGGGCTGGGGCTAAGGTTTGAACTCAGGTCTATTTGTGTCTGAAACTCAGCTCTCTCCATGGCCGCCTGCCCCTGGGATTGGCATCTGTTTTCCTCTTTGTTGTTGGCAGGGGCTGCCTTACTGTGGATAGCAGGGACTGACTTGGGGGTGGGGGGCTCTGTGTCACTCCCCCAAATCCTGCTTTCCCCAGACCAGAGATTCTCAGATCTTGACTCTTACTGTGTGACTTTGGGCACATCACGTCCCTCTCTGGACCTCAGTTTCCTTGGCTATAAAATGAAAAATCATCTAAAAATCCAGACAGAATCTAGATAGCACAAAACGGAGGCCACAGGAGGCATCTAGCCCGTGAAAGAATCTGTTCTGGGTTTGGGTTTCATTTGAATCAATTATTGTAATAGAGGAAAGGGGCACAAGGACTGTTTTTACAAAAGAAGAAACGAAGGTTGGATTCCAAGCCCACTGCCTGTGTGATGCCAGACACAGAACTCAGGCAGATGTTAATCAATCACCCAGATCAGACCATCCAAAGGCTGTTAAGCAGAGATTCCATTATGGCCATTCCAGCAGTTAAGCCCACTGCAGATAAGACACAGGTCGTGCCTCACAAAAGTTTAATAAGACAAACCTGCCCTATTCCTCTTGCATCATACAAAGTTAAAGATAAGCTTACCATTGGTCTTCATTCGTCCTTTCCTCCATACCAATAAATTTGCCATGGAGACAGAAAACAAGAAAAAAAAATGTTTTTGTTTGTTTTTTAAAGATTTTATTGGGGAATTGGGGGAGGGGAACAGTGTTGGGACATCAGGGAAGGGAAACAGACAAGTTGCTGTCCTTTTGTTTTTCAGTCTAGTTGTGGAGGACGTCGCTTCACTGGCCCATGTTGGTATTATCATTGCGTTCTTCCCGGGTGAGGCAGTCGCTCGCCAGCCATTGGATGGCTGCTTACCGAAAGCGCACACCAGCTGTCGGCCAGCCCCACTGCAGCCTACACCATCACCGGTGACTCACAGCAGCTCAGCTCCAGGTCGAGCTGTTGTTCACCATCTTAGCTGTAGAGGGCAAGCGTCACTGGCCCTCAATGTGGGATCCGAACTGCAGGTCTGCTGCTCAGAGCTGGCGTCTCAAGCCAACTCTAACCAACGCGCTACTCGGCCGGCCCAAAAAATCATTTTAAAAAAGACATGTAGGGGGCTGGTCGAGTGGCTCAGCTGGTTAAGAGCTGGCTTAGGACGCCAGCTCTGAGCAGCAGGGCTACAGTTTGGATCCCACATTGAGGGCCAGTGACACTGCCCTCTACAGCTAAGATGGTGAACAACAGCTCGACCTGGAGCTGAGCTGCTGTGAGTCACCGGTGATGGTGTAGGCTGCAGTGAGGCTGCAGTGGGCTGCCGTAAAACTACCATGAGTGGCTGGCAGCCAGCGTGAGTGGCCAGCAGCCTGCATGAGCTGCCAAGAGCCGCCGTGAGCGGCCATCCAGTGGCCGGAGACTGATCTGCCTCACCTGGGAAGAGCACAATGATAATATTAACATGGGCCAGTGAAGTGACGTCCTCCACAACTAGATTGAAGAACAAAAGGACAGCAACTTGTCTGTTCCCTTTCCCCGATTCCCCAACGCTGTTCCCCTCCCCCGATTCCCCAACGCTGTTCCCCTCCCCCAATTCCCCAATAAAATTTTTAAACAAACAAACAAAAAAAGACATGTAATGTCAGGCAGAAAAGGAAAGGCAGAGCAGGACCAGAGGGACAGAGGTGGTTGTGGCAGCGGCTATTTTATAGAGGGACCAGGGAGGTCTTCCTGAGGTGACGACATTAAAGCGAAGACCTGAAGGAAGGCATTGAGCAAGCCCTGTGGATAACTGGGGAAAGAGCCTCCCAGACAGTGAGACCAACAAGTGCAAAGGCCCTGAGGCAGGAATGTGCTCTGCCTCTTTAAGAAGGCGCCATGGTGTCGGTTTACTCTATTACTGTAATGCTAGCTTTGATCACTTGTCTCAGCAATGTCTGCCAGCCTTCTCCCTATAAAGGTCCTTGCCCTCTTTGTATTTAATAAGTCATCTGTGGGGTGATCCTTTGAGACTGTGATTACATGATTTGATTTAATCCTCACAGCAATCCCATGGCAGTTTTTTGGTTTTTTTTTAAGGATGGCGCAGCTCACAGTGGCCCACACGGGGATCGGACCGGCAACGTTGGTGTTATCAGCTCCATGTTCTAACCAACTGAGCTAACTGGTCACCCACCATGGCAGTTTTAAAACACGTCTTTGACATTTCACCCATTGAAAGATGGGCTCTGTGTCCATTCCCCTTGAATCTGGGCTCTGGGACTTCTTGACCAATAGAATATGGCAAAAGTGACACTCTGCCATTTTGGGGGGTGGTGCAGGGGCAGGCCATAAGAACCTGATGGCTTCCTCTCCCTGTGTCTTATGCTGCTTGCTCTTGAAACCCAGGCACTGTGCTGTGAGGAAGTCCAAGCAGCTCAGAGAGAGGCCCACGCGGAGAGGAAATGAGACCTTCAACCCTCAGCTCACCCGAGTTCCCAGACACCAACTTTGCCAGTCATGTGAGTTTGCCATCTTGAGAGGATGTCCTCCAGCCCCCAGTTGAGCCACCTCAGCTGACACGCTGTGGAGCGAGATGTACCCACCAAAGTCTGGTAAAATTTCACACCCATGAGCAAATTAAAAGATTGTTATTGTTTTATACCACTAAGTTTTAGAGTGATTGGTTACATAATACTAGTAAACTGGAAAAAGACCTCATGAAGAAAGTCTCCCCATTTTACAGATTAGAAACTGAGGCACAGGGGGTTGAAATAGTTCACCCAAGGTGCCACAGCCAGTTAGTGGGGGGACTGGCATTTGAAATCAGCGTCTTAATGTATTTTGATGAATAGAAGTTCTTAATTTTAATGAAGCTTAATTTATCAGTCTTTTATTTATGGTTAATATGTTTTGCGCAGATATACTGTTTTGAAACTTTTTTTTCCACACACGACTACATAATCTCTTTTGATATTCACCAAAGGATGGTCCTGGCGTGCCAGCCTATGGAGCACAGTCATTTATCTGAATGAGTACCATCGAGAGGTATTTAGTTCTTTCTCAGTTTCTCACCATTTTGGACAAAACCGTGGGGAACATCCTTGCATGTACATCTTTGCATTGTTCCAATTATTTCCATAAAATAAATGCTCAGACCTGGAATTGCTCAGGCAAAGAGAGAGCAAAGCTTTAAGGATTCTTGGCAATACGGCCAAACTGCCGATAGGCACACTGTGAGCAGGTGTGAGTTTTCTGGGCTGCCATAACAAATTATGACAAAGTGGCAGGCTTCGATAAACAGAAATTTGTTCTCTTGCCGTTCAGGAGGCCAGAAGACAGAAATCAAAGTTGCTTCTCTCTGGAGGCTCTGAGGGAGAAACCTGCTATGTCTCTCTCATAGCTTCTGGTGGTTGCCAGCACTCCTCGGTGTTTCCCGGCTCATGGCAGCAAAACCCCAGTCTCTGCCTCCATCTTCTCCCTATGTCTGTGTCCCCTCCTCTTCTTATGGGGACGCTGGCCATTGTATTTGGGGTCCACTCCCCAATCCAGAATGACTTAATCCTGGAATCTTTAAATAAGTCCACCTGCGAAGACCTATTTCCCAACAAGTTCACAGTCTGAGGTTCTGGGTGGACGTGTCTTTTCAGAGGACACTACTCAACCCACTACACAGCTGTTCCCTCTTCGTTCCTCGTCGCACACGGCCGGGTTGTTGGTGGAAGACAGGGTGCTCCCAGCTTGAGCCGGAGCTGTGCGCATCCCTGGGGCCCAGGTAGATCTGGACAGGCCTGGGCAGGCCAGTCCTGGATGGTGCAAAGCATAGTTGATAGTCATTTGTGTGAGGGACTGAGCAGCTCCCTGAGAGGGGACCTGTCCTTGGGACCAGGAGCTGGGCACCTGGGCACGACAATCTCTGCATCTCCTGGGCACTTTCCAATACTGTTCCAGGTGCCACATGTGCTGAGCTGGACCCCAACACAAAGTTAGCCACGGAGGGAAGAGGCATTCTGAATCTATCTCATGGCGTCCATCGCTAGCATTGGTCTCTGGGACACCCTGGGGCCTGGGCTGCCCACCATGGAAAGCCAGACTTACGAGCTCAGCCACCTTGCCATAACCTGCATGAAAACACAGGCTGAGCAGGCCGGTGAGGGCAGGCCTGACTAGTGCAGCCTCAATGGCTAAGTAAGGCCTGTGTCCAGCTTTCAGCAAAAAAAGGAAGCAAACCATAGCTGGGCTACTCTGACAGACAGACTGGCTGACTGTTGGCACCACGTGGGCGGTGCCAAGGGTCCCAGAAGCTGGAGGATCCAGAATGTTCCTGGTTGAAGAGCTGGTGTTGTTGAGGGCTTCCTGTGTGCCAGGTGCCATTATAACTCATATAATTCCCACAATAAGCAAATGGGGGTGACAGCTGGGGAAACTGAGGCATGAGCTATTCAGTAACGTGCCAAAGTTGGCACAGCTAGTGAGTGTTGGAGGGGACTCAAAGTCAAGGCTGGCTGGCTCCGGAGTCCGCGTTCTTGTGATGCATTACCGCCTGCGACAGAAACCTGATTCAAACTAGTTACACAGGAAGGAATTTAGTGAAGTCCCCTGGGGTAGCTCCCCAAATCAAAGCAGGGGCCTTGGGAAAGGCTGCAGAATGACCAGGGCCAGTGCCTCAGTGCTGCCAGGGTTCCCCTACCCACTCTTTCCCTCTCTCCGCCAGTGCTCAGCGCCTCCCACCACCTGCCAGGGGTGGTCTGAGTAGGGAAATCCTAGGGAAGGACCCTGATGGGTCTGTTTTATCGTGTGACCGTCTTTGGACCAAAACTCTCCGATTGGCAGAGTCAAGTTGGGGCGGGGGTGGGGGTGGAGGTGTGTGTCAGTGACTCCCATTGGGATCACAGGGCTGGCGTGAGATGGGTGGAGGAGGGTCCCCAGGACAAGGGGACAGCAACCTGTAGGGGAGTTGAGCCGGCTATCATCCATCGGTGGGGGTCACCACTGGGGACCTAGAGTTGGAAAAGGCTCCATTCCTGACTCGCTGTGTGACCTGAGGCAAGGCAAGCACGGAAGGCTGCTCGGAGAACCTCAAAACACTGCGTAATATTATGCAAACAAAGAAAGAAGGGAGTCACACGAGATGCTGTCCTGTGCCAGGTGCTTTGCCTGTGTGGAGAGATAGGATCAGAGATGTTAATCTGGGCTGTTTTCTGTTTCCCCTGTTTTTCCCCCTTCCCTTTCCCTGTCTGTGCTCACTGCCCCGGGGACAGTCTAGGTGGCACGGAATGGCAGCTGCCTGTGTGCAGTGAAGAGACGATTCCCAGCAGGGATGAAGCTCCTTGAGGACACACACAGGAAGGAAGGCTCATAGCCCTGATCAGGGCAAACGGGGAGGGGCTAAGGGACGTTTGTAGATCCTGGAGCCAAGAGGCCTTTCCCCAGCACGACTGCTAGCCTGTGGGATGTCTTGTGTGAGTGAGAGAAAGGTGCTCCCTCTGGGAGGTGTCCCATGCTGGGATCCGGGGCTTGCTGAGCTGCCACACTGGATTTCAAACTAAGTTTCCACTCCCACCTCTGCTGGGTTCTTGTACAACAGGACAGGATGGTTCTGACGGCACTGCATCCTGTGTGGGGCATTCTCATGTATTGGGTTGTCGGAAAAGTCATGACGTATTTTGTCTGTTTTTCAAAGGTCATTTATTTATATAAACAACAAAGATCAATCAATGATATATTGCCCGTTTTGTTCGATAGATTACCTCTTTCCATCTTTCAGTGAGCTTCATAATTCCTTGTTCAAAGAAGGACCTGTCTTTATTTGTGAAAAACTGAACAAGGTGCTGATTTATAGCCTCATCTGAATTGAATGTTATACCATGCAAGGAGTTTTGA
>NW_017731922.1:569500-629296 GCF_001890085.2 Hipposideros armiger
TGGACTGAAACTGCCTTTTAGAAAACAAAACAGCTGTGTGCATTGAGTGCGACTCATATCCAGCACACACCAGTGACCTCGTTTTATTCTCACATTGGCCCTATGAGGCAGGAAAGGCAATCCATCTCATAGATGAGGAAAGAGAGAGGCTCAGAGAGGTCAAGGAACCTGCCTAGAGTCACACAGCCCCACAGTAGTGGTACCAGGTAGCACCCAATCTCTAATTTGACCTCTCTCTCTTCACTTCTGTCCTCTCCTCACTGCTTTTTCCTTCTTTCACTCATTCGACAATTTTATCAAGTACCAGTTACACCCCTTATACCCTGCGAGGTCCTAGGGCATACAGTGTGGAACAGGACAGGGTAGCTGAAATGTGTGACATAAAGCTTGGCCTCTGTGAGGCTCGGTTGCCTCATCTGTAGAATGGGGATAATAATGGTGTATACTTACTGGCGTTCTTGAAAGGGTCCAGTCAGATAATCTGTCCTCTGTGGAAGAAGTTTCTTTTCATGGCCACATGTGAGTGGGGTGTTTTGCCCCGCCTCCCGGAGAGTGGAGTGCCTACATAAGTTATTTGGAATTCTTCTGCATGGGGGATTTTCATTCCATTCATTTATTTGATCATTTATTTTTATCAGTATGGACTCAGGGGTTATATTTTTTAGAAATTTTCCTACTTCGCGTTATAATCCAATTCTCCCTCCCTCCCTCCCTTCCTTCCTCTCTCTCTCTCTTTCTCTCTCTCTCTCTCTCTCTCTCTCTCTCTCTCTCTTTCATTGTTCCGTCTTTGGCCATTGGTAGCTCTTTCCCTTGGCCGGTGTCCCTTTACATAGTATGTGTGTGTTTCAGCATTTCCTTAGTTCCTGGTTTCTGGCACTACGAGGTGTTCTAGATTCATTTTATATAATTCCTGCCCTAGTCCTAGAATCAGCCATTTTTCCAAGGAGCCTTGGTTCCTCTTCTTGGAGAGTGGTGTTAGAAACCAAGATCTGGGTGAATAATATTCCACTGTATGGATAAATACTTTTTATCCATTCACCCGTTTATGGATATTTAGGTTTTTTCCACATTGGGGCTATTATGAATAGTGCTGCTATGTATATCTGCGTACAAATTTTTACATGGACATATGTTTCCTTGCTTTGGGGATAATATGCCTAGAAGTAGGATTGGTGGACCATACAGTAACTCTAGGTTTACCTGGTGGAGGAACCGCCCACCTATTTTCCACCATTTTACCTTCTCACCAGCTGTGCATGAGGGTTCATTTCTCCGCAGCCTCATCACCACCTGTCATAGCCTGTCTTTGGATGATAGCCATCCTCGTGGGTGTGAAGTGGTGTCTCACTGTGGCTTTAGTTCACATTCCCCGATGACTAGTGATGCTGAACACCTTTTCAAGTGCTTGTTGGCCGTTTGTGTACCTCCTTTGGAGAGATATGTCATCAGACCCTATGCCCACTGTTAATTGGGTTGGTTGCCTTGATTACTACTTTTGGGCACTCCCTTCAGTTTGAGGCCTGAGGAGACTGACTCTCTTGCTTCACCCAGTCCTGACCTCAATCTGACAGAAGAGAATGGGGCGCCGTGGGCCTTGGATGGGGCATCTCTTCAATTCCCAGAGGCTTTGGTGACTAAGTGTGGGGTAAGAATAGGGCGGTGACAAGGATGAGGAGCCCTGACTGGGGGGTGTGGGGGTGGGTATGCATCCTCGTGTGAGGAGGGGAGGGGCTGGAGGGCACGTTGTCATCTGTAGAGCACCAGGGGCGGGACCACTGGGGCACCTGTCTCTGTGTAGCTGACAGAGGCAGAATCTGCTCACTTCAGAGCACCCCATCCCTCCATGCCCACAGGGTGCCCAGATTGCCGGCTTGGCCACCTTCCACCTGAGCAAACTCCAAGGTATTTCTTCCCAAACCAGTTTGTGCCTGTTGAGTCCTTGCTATCTTAACCCCTAATGCAACTAAGTGTTATGTAAGCTGCTAAAACTTGAGGGCAAACACAAAAATCCTGGGGGTTCCTGTGAAAATAAACTTGAATCCCATGGACAAGTTTGATACTGGCAAATCGTTCTAAAATCCTCTGCAGATTAAGTGAGTGAGATGACTGCTAAACATTGAGAGGAAATCGTCAAAATCTAGAAGGGCTCTGTGCTCAGACGGCTTCTCAAGCCTCAGAAGGTTCTAGCTCTGCTTTGGGAGCCTGCCTGGAAGTCACAGATGCCGCCTGAGGGGGGCGGGGGGGTGAGGCGAGAAGCACCATCCAGTCCCCAGGCAGCAGCCCCAGTTTCCAGAAAGGCCTGGGGTCCTCATGAACAGATTCTGAGGGGAAGCCCACTGACACAAGTTAAAGCACACTGTTTAAGGCACACATGAGCATTTGTTAATTATGGCCCTAAGTCCATGAACTTCAATAACTGAGCACCCACAGTCTCAATTGTGTAGGACAAAAGATCTTGACTGTGGCATCCCGTGCTCCAGATGCTATGTGAGGGAGAAGAGAGACCCATTGTCAGGGAGAGGGGGGACGTGAGGTGAGGGTCAGGTTTCAGTCCCATCTTGTCTAGCACCTCATTGGACCCACCCAGCAGCCCTGTGTGGGATACGGGCAGGTGAACGGGCCCCATTTCCGAGTCACCTGAGGCTCACAGAAGGGCAGGAGTCGCCCACGGCTGGCTGATGGACTTGCAATGGGGGCTCATCCCATGCTTCTGGCTGCAGCCGCAATAAGGAGCATCCTAGGAACAATAAATGAATCTAGAGAGGGCCCTGGGTGGGTCCCTGAGAGTCGGCCTCCAGGATTCAGACCCTTGACACAGCTGGGAGTAAGGCAAAGGAGAGAACACAGGATCCAGTGTCAGATGGACCCAGGTTCAAGACACAGCCCTTCCACCCGCTGGCTGTGTGACGTTGGCTGGAGTCCGTCTCCCATCTGCAGTGTGGAGATGATGACACTTGTATGACCACGCCCCCCCCCCCCCGCCGTGGGTCTGTGCGCCCTCCTCCGTGAGCAGTATCTCGCAGGGCTGTGTTAAGAAGCACGCGGGCCAGTGGTAAGTGATTTGGAGATGCCTTCCTGGCCCCCAAGGCCCAGGCTGCCAGCCAAGGCGGGCCCCTGGCCCCATGTGAAGGGGCTCAGGCTCTGATGCCAGGTGTGGGCATGGGAGGTGGTGGGGTGGCGGTGGCAAATTCCCACCCAGTCCAGGGCTTCCTCCGCCATGGTCACTTCCTCTCTCAGGGCCTCAGTTTCCTCATCTGTGCAAGGGGCACAACACCCCAGCTAGGGCACCTACCAGGTGGTTGGAAAGGTCAGAGGAGCACGGTCTCCGTTTCCCAAACTTCAGTCATTCCAGGGCACTGGGGAGACTTGTTCCATCTGAGCCCCCCTCTTCTGTTATATCCTCAAACTGAGTCACTTTTTTCCTTAAAAAAGAAACTTATGTCATCACAAATAGAGAACAAGTGTCACTTGCCAGAAATAGAAAGTGACCATAAAGATAAGCACACTGGAAATAATGGGATTAAATTCTAGCTGGAAGCTGTTGCCAGCCAGAGGCCTGAGTGGGGGCCTGCTCTCCTCTGAACAAAATGAGTGCTCAGCCGGAGCCACGAAGTCATCCAGGTGTCCTATCACCTCACTGAGGTTTCTCCCGACCTTCTGGTTGGAAAGAGACTTGAAAAGGCAGGAATTTTCTCTCCTCGGGAGTCCATGTTAGTTAATGCCACATCCATGTAGCACTAAATGACCAAAGGACCCCTCAGCCCCAGTGGGATGTGCCCACACCAAATGGAAAAGGGCTTGCTTGGTGAACCCGGAAGCGCCTCACACACAATGGTGTTAGACTCATGGCAGAAGGCCTCTCCCTGCCCTGAGCAGCTCACCTGGGCATCATCCCCACAGGTATGGCCACCTGTGTGAATTATTAGGACCTGGCCACCTGGGTTCTTGGTCAGTTTCTTGGAGTCTGGTTAGCAGAAAGCCAAGTCCCACAGCCCATTCCTGCTGGGAAAGCTGGGGGCAGAGGCCCCAACCTCAGGCCCCTGTGAGGTCCTGTCCCCCAGAGGCCCCTGGCCTGTCTGGACACACCCCTCTGCCCACCAAGGGACTTTGTGCTGTTCATGCACTCAGCACACGGCTCGGAGGCCTCCACAGGCCTGCTTTCAAGGAGCTGAAGGCCCAGGGGACTCAGGCCCAGAAACAGGTGGCTACAGAGAGAAAAATGGGGAGAGCACAAGAGGAGGGAGGACTGAGGCCCCCGCTGTGGGCAGCCCTGTGAGGTCACAGCCACCCCTGAACTGTCTGGGCTCCTTTTTAGAGCGAAGATGGAGAAGAGAAAGGAGGGGTTCTTGGGGTGGAAGGGGCGAGGGGCATGGCCGAGGACCCGGCTGGCCAGGTGAGAGGCCAGCAAGGCCAGAGCACCAGACTCCCAGGTTCTGATCTAGGCCAGATATGCGACCTGGATCAGCACAAGCCTGGCTTCCCACACTCAGGCTTGAGGAGAATGAGCCAAAGATGGCACCTGGGGGACTGCCCAGCCTCCTGGGTGGGCGTGGGCAGGTGCGGGCGAGTGGCGTGGGGAAGGAACCATGTGCCCCGAGGGAGGCCAGCCTAGGCCAGCCTTGTCAGAGATCTCTCTGCAAAGCACGTGTCACAACCTTGTTATCCAGTGCCCCCAGGTGGATAATTTGAGAATGAGCGGAACCACGGAAAAAGGAAACCAGTGTTGTCCTTACTTCCCAGATGGGGACCTTGTCACCACATGGAGCAGAGTCAGGCACCCCCATCTGAATCTGGCCTCCACCCCCACCTGCTCTAGGACCTGAGGCAGGTAAACTCGAATCCTCAGTTTCGTTATATGTAAAATGGGGTTCAATCCCAGGAGGCCCTCAGTTAATTGGAGGTACCACCCCCCCCCCGCCATACACACTTTATTTTCACTGGCATGGCAAACTGGTGACAGGATGACAAAGCCACATGGCTACCTTGCAGGTCTCAGAAAACACACCGAAGGCTGAAATGCTAACACGGCAGTAAAGGCAGAGGACACGCACTGACTCTGACTGAAACCCCTGCCACCACCCTCGTAAACAACCCTGGGTAAGTTAGTTTCCCTCCCTTGACCTCAATCTCATCTATAAAATGGGGTAAATGAGATGGTGTGTAAAGCACTCAACGCTGAGCAGAGTCTGTCTTCTTCCAGCTGGGATTACTCTGAGGATTTAATTATACTAAGTACATTTAAGTGAGACAATGCATGCAAAACGTGCGGCCTAGGGCAGAGTCTCAATAATAAATGCTAGTCCTGCTGGGGCTGTGAGACACCTCCAGGCTCAGCTGTTCCAGGTGGGGGCCAGGAGGGTGCCACGCAGAGCGGAAAGCAGAGTGAGCCAGTCCCTCCCCTGCTTGCCTGCCTTGTGTGCCAGCCCAGACCCCCAGGGGCTTCCTCATGGGTCTCTGTGCCTCAGGCAGCACACGGAGGCATGGGGGCACACAGCAGAGCAGGGGCAGGGACCTGGGATGACCAGGGTGAACTTGAATCAAAGTCTGAGGCCAGATGCTCCCCAGAAACTGCCCTCTCTGTGCCCACTTTAAACTCACCCCCCTGAAACCATGCCTCTGCCTGGAGACAGCCGCACACGCCTCCCACTCTTATCAAGCCTGGTAGAAGGGAGGAAAAAATGTGTTTTTCTTCTTCTTTCCTAGGTCTGTGAACCTGGGCCTGCCCAATACCTCCCACTCACCCAAGCCTGTCACCTGTGGCTTTAAGCTGTGTTCATAGGTGGCTGCTGAGTTGAGCCAGCTTCTCCTGCATGACAATGGGAGCATGGGGACCAGGGGCTGGAATGTCACAAGCATTCAGAGCAGGTAGCAGTGGGGGCAGGGGCAAAGAGCACGGGCTCAAAGAAAGAGACCCTAGCTTTGCCACCTGCCCGCTGTGTGACCCTGGCCAAGTCACCTGACCTCTCTGAGCCTCATTTCCTGAATTGTAGAGAACCTACCTTTCACCAAATGTAACGATTGTAGGAGAAACACCAAATGAATATCTCAATAGATGCTAAGGAGATATTCGATAAAAACCCAACATCCATTCCTAATTTTAAAAAAAGAGTTTGCTAAAATAGGGATAGATTTTAATGCTTTCACATGACAAAAATATATAAATATATGACACCAAAGCCAGTATTATATTCACTGGTGGGACACTAGATGCATCCCCATTAACTTCTGGAATAAGACAAGGATTTGCTGTCACCACTACTACTTAATGCTGCTTCGGGGGAACTAACCCACACCATTAGACAGGACACTAAATCAGAGGGGTAAGTGCTAGAAGTGCAGAGGGAAAACGCCACTGTTTTTAGATTATTACCTAGAAAAGCTAAGAGAACCTATTAGAAACTTTAAGGAGATTAGAAAAAAATTAATCTTTAAAAATCAAGTGAAACTAGTCTGTGTGGTATTATAATGGTGGATACATGTCATCGGCATACATTTGTCCAAACCTGTAGGATGTACGACACCCAGAGTGAACCCTAATGGACTTTGGGTGATGATGATGTGTCAATGTAGGCTCATCAGTGGTAACAAATGCCTCACTCTGGTGGGAGACATTGATAATGGGGGAGGCTGTGCGTGTTCGGGGGGCAGAGGGTATATAGGAAATCTCCGTACCTTTTGCTCAGTTTTGCTGTGAGCCTAAAACTACCCTCCCAAAAACAAAGTCTATTAAAAAAATCAATGGCCTATATGTAGATATAGATATATAGTCATCTATTAGAATATGTCTCTGAAGAAAAGACCTCATTCATAATAGCAAAAAAAAAAAGTAAAATGCTAAAAAATAAATTGATCAAGGGTTGCCTAAGTTCTATGCAAGAAAAAGGGGCAAAAAAGCAAGACTTAATAAAAAGACAGGATTTATTCTTGGATAAGAAATCCAACATCATTAAAATGTCTGATTTTTTTGTAAATCACTTATGCATTTAATAAAATCCAAATAGGATCTTTAAAAAATTAATCAAATGACTCATCTAGGAGAGTAAATGTGTCAAAATAACCAAGAAAATTCTGAGAAGGAAGAGTAATGAAGAAGGACTGACTCCATTAAGCTATTAAAAGATGTAATGCTTGTTATTATAATTATCTAAGGTAATTGAGCACTTAATGTGTTCCAGGCCCTGTTCCAAGGGCTTTATAAAGACTAAGCCATTGATCTTCATCACAACTTGATGTAGTAGGTGTTAGGGTTTGGGGGGCTTAATACATATATACCTTGACCCCTTGCCCAAGTCCACGGAGAGGGGGACAGAGAATCAGGGATGTGAAGATCAACATATCCTTCTTATTATGTTGATAGAAGCTGGGTTAGAGGGTGAGGCGTAGGTGGTGGCAACAATAGATTTCTTAAAGCAAAATTCCATCAAGAGAATGAAAAGACAAGCCACAGACGGGGAGAAAATATTTGCAAAACACATATCTGATAAAGAACTCGTACCCAGGGCCAGCCAAGTTGTGCTTTGGTTAGGAGTTGGCTTGGGACACCAGCTCTGAGCAGCAGGGCCCCGGTTCAGATCCCACATGCGGGCCAGTGACGCTGTGCCCTCTACAGCTAAGGTGGTGAACAACAGCTCGACCTGGAGCTGGGCTGCCATGAGTCGCAGTCGCCATCCTTCACAACTAGACTGAAGAACGAAAGGACAGTAACTTGTCTGATCCCCTTCCCCAATTCCCCAATGCTATTTCCTCCCCCAATTCCCCAATAAAATCTTTAAAACAAAAAACAAAACAAAAAAATGTTCTCTTAACAGTAGCTCACACCCCACTGACTGCACCCAACTAGTCGAAACTTGTCACATACTGTTACTAAGATTCCATGTTCTGCTTCTCATATTGAAGATCTCTGCCTTTCCATTGGATGGCACTCGGCAGCAGTGTTCACCGTGTATTGTGATCACAACGGAAAGTCTCCGTGTCACACATCGTTTCTGGTACATGGTAATTTCTGTCAAATAAAAATATTACAGTATGTCCTCATCCACCTTATGAACCAGACCTGGCACTGTGTGACTTCTGTCTCTTCCCCAAAGTCAAAATGACCATGAATGGTAAATGGTTTGAATATAATCAGGACATGGAGGTAGCTACGACAGCGCAACTAAAGACACTTGCAAATCAGGACTTCCAGAACTGCTTCAGAAAGTGGCAAGAACAATGGGATAAGTGTGTTTGAAGTGAGGGGGAATATTTTGAGGGGGATTAATGGCAATGTGTCTTTTACTGTAACAATTTTTTTTTTAATTTGGGAATTTGGGGAAAGGGAACAGTATTGGGGAATTGGAGAAGGGGACCAGCCAAGTTGTTCTTCAGTCTTAGTTGTGGAGGGCGCCAGTCACCATCTGGCTGCCCATGGGTAGCTTGTGGCCTCTGAGCGCAAGGTGCTGTGTTCAATCTTAGCTGCGGGTGGGCATAGCCACCATCCCATGCGGGAGTTGAACCAGCAGCCTGGTTGTTAACAGCGTGCTGTATCCACTGAGCCATCTGGGTGGCAGCTCAGCTCAAGGTGCTGAGTTCAGTCTTAGTTGCGGGTGGGCATAGCCCACCGTCGAACAAGCAGTCTTGTTGTTAGGAGCACGTGTTCTCACCAGCTGAGCCATCCTGCCACCTGTTGGTAGTTCAGTGGCAGCTCAGCTCGGGTGCAGAGTCACTGGCCCATATGGGAATCAAACAGATGGCCCTGTTGCTCAGAGCTCATGCTCTTAAGCTAACTCTTAATCAACTGAGCCACTTGGCCGGCCTGTAATAAATTTTTAAAATTTAAACATTCACCGTATTTTTTTTATCACACCATGTATTTTAACAAAAAATCTTTAAAAAAAGAAAAAAAAACAATAGTGAGTTACCACTACACACCTATTAAAACCCAAATGGCTAAAATCTGAAAAACCAAACAGAAAAATTCCAAATGCTGGTGAAGATATAGAGCAACAGAAACTCTTATGCTGGTGGATTTGCAAAACAATACAGCCACTTTGGAAGACAGTTTGGCAGTTTCTTACAAAGCTAAATATAATTTTATCATATGATCCAGCAATCACACTCCTAGATATTTACCCAACCGATTTGAAAACTTACGTCCACACAAAACCCTGCACATTAATGTTTATAGCAGCTTTATTCATAATTGCCAAAAACTAAAAGCAACCAAAATGTTCTTCAATAGGTGAATGGATAATGGTAATATACATCCAGACAATGGAATATATTATTCATCTCTAAAAAGAAATGAGAGGGGTGGCTGGGTGGCTCAGTTGGTTAGAGCACATGCTTGTACAACAAGGTTGCCGGTTGGACGCCCACATGGGATGGTGGGCTGCGCCCCACCACAGCTAGATTGAAAGTGGCGACTGGACTTGGAGCTGAGCTGTGCCCTCCACAACTAAGACTGAAGGACAACAACTTGACTTGGAGCTGATGGGTCCTGGAAAAACACAATGTTCCCTCCCCCAACTCCCCAACACTGTTCCCCTTCCCCAATTCCCCAATAAAATCTTTAAAAAAGAAAAAAAAGAAATGAACTATCAAGCCATGAAAAGACATGGAGTAACTTTAAATACATATTGCATAGTCTAAGAGGCCAGTCTGAAAAGGCTACATACTGTATGATTCCAACTATACAAGGTCTGACAATTAGGTTTGCGAACTCATCTTGGAAAAAAGTGCTACATACCTCATTGCTGAATATCATTATGGTCACCTTTGAAGTACTCCCCTTGGGAAGCTATGCACCAATGCCAGCGCCTAGTCCACCCTTCAAAGCAATTTTGGAACTCTTTTTCTGGAATGGCCGTCAGAGCTGTCGTCATATTACTCTTGATGTCCTGAATGTCNCAAAGCAATTTTGGAACTCTTTTTCTGGAATGGCCGTCAGAGCTGTCGTCATATTACTCTTGATGTCCTGAATGTCATCCAAATGTCTTCCTTTCAATATTTCCTTTATCTTTGGGTAAAGAAAGAAGTCACTGGGGGCCAGATCAGGTGAGTAGAGAGGATGTTCCAATACAGTTATTTGTTTACTGGCTAAAAATTCCCGTACAGACAGTGCCAAGTGAGCTGGCGCATTGTCATGATGCAAGAGTCGTGAATTGTTCGCGAAAAGTTCAGGTCGTCTAGCTTTTCCATGCAGCCTTTTCAGCACTTCCAAATAGTAAACTTCATTAACTGCTTGTCCAGTTGGTACAAATTCATAATGAATAAACCCTCTGATATAAAACAAAACAAAACAAAACAAAACAAAAGGCTAGCAACATCGTTGCAAAAGCTCACAAACTTAATTGTCAGATCTCATATAACATTCTGGAAAAGGCAAAAGAATAGCAACAGTAAAAAGATCAGTGGTTGCCCAGCGAACCAGGAGAGTGGGGAGAAGGATGAACAGGCAGGGCCCAGAGGGTTTTTAGGGCAGTGAGACTATTCTGTGTGACACTGTAAGGGTGGATACACAACATTGTGCATTGGTCAAAACCCATAGAGTGTACAACACAAAGAGTGGGCTCTAATATGAATTATAGACTTCAGTTAATAGTCTATCAATATTAGCTCATCAATTTTAACAAATTATCACCCTAATGTAAGATGTTAATAATAGGAAAAGATGTGAGCAAGGAAGAGAGAAGATATATGGGAACTCTGTACTATCTAGTCAATTTTCTGTAAATCTAAGACTGCTCCAAAAACATAAAGTCCATTGGGCCGGCCAAGTGGCGCGATGGTTAAGAACTGGCTTGGGACGCCAGAGGGCCCCTGTTCGGATCCCACATATGAGGGCCAGTGACACTACCCTCCACAGCTGAGATGCTGAGCAACAGCTCAACCTGGAGCTGGGCTGCCGTGAGTCGCCGGCAACAGCATAGGCTGCAGCCCCTGTGGCAGTGGGTTGCCATGGGCTACTGTGTGTAGCCAGCAGCCAGCGTGAGGGGCCAGTAGCCGCTATGAGCGGCCATCCGAAGCCGGTGACTGATCTGCCTCACCCAGGAAGAGCGCAATGATGGTGCCAAGTTGGGCCAGTGAAGCAACGTCCTCCACAACTAGACTGAAGAACAAAATGACAGCAACTTGTCTGTTCCCCTTCCCCCTAATTCCCCAGCACTGTTCCCATCCCCCAATTCCCCAATAAAATCTTAAAAAAAAAAAAAGAAATACAGGTTGGTAGTTAATACAGTATGAGGAATATATTAACAATGTTGTAAAGATCATGTAAGGTGCCAGATGGGTACTGGACTTATCAGGGGGATCACGTCATAGACTGTGTAGAGATGCCTGGCCAATGCACTATACACCTGAAGCTGAAGTAGAATAATATTGAATGTCAAGTATAACTAAATATAAAGGTATATATAGTCATGGGATGTGGAGTACAACATAGGGAAGATAGTCAATGGAATTGTAACAGCTATATACGATGTCAGAGGGTAGTAGCTTGGGGGGTGGGTTATCAAGTTATGAGGGGTTTAAATGTCTATTATGATGCTTTGTACACCTGAAACTAATAAAAAATATGTATATTAAATACATTTGCATGCTTTTCTCCTGTTAATCTGTGTTGTGTCCATGAATTCTCAGGCCAGCCACAGAGCCTAGGAAGGCAGCAGGAAGTTTTCCTCGGATACAGGGAAACAGAAGTGCTGCAGGCGAGGGGCAAGGCTCCGAACTCCACAGAAAGTTCCATTGTTATCCCTGCGGGAGGAAAATTGGTTCCGTCCAACGCAGAACAGGCATCAATGGGACATTTGAAAGTCCAGAGACAGACTAAGTATAATGATGGCATTTCAAATTGGGGCGGGGGAAGATGGATTACTCAATAAATGGGTTTGGGAGAGGCTGCCGAGAGCCCTCCCCCCAGCTCCACTGGACCTGAAACTCCACCACAGCTACTCACTCTGGGTTAAGGTATGGTCACAGTAGCCCATGACCAACCTCAGTCTCGTAGAAGCGCTAGCTTATCTCATCTGTGCTACCCCAGGGCCTGGCTGGTGAATGGGTTATGTGTGAGTGGGGAGTTGAGGGGCCTGTTCAGGACGGTGAGCATCACCTCAGGATTCTACTAGGAAGCTGGGGATATTGCCTGTGCCCTGCAGCTGACCTGAGCAGCAAGAGGGATTGCAAGGGTCAAGGCCTGGGAGGACACGGCCCCATGTCCAATGATGGGGGAGCGCCAGCAATCCCGGTGATGAACCAGGTGAGGGAGGTGGGCAAAAAGATGGACCCACTTATAGACAGGGCAGTGTGTCTGTGTGAGTGTATGTGCGCACATATGAGCGCGGGTTTGCTAGTTTGTGGTGGGCTGTGCGTCGAGTGCGCGCGCAGCACGTGTGTGTGTGTGTGTGTGTGTGTGTGTGTGTGTGTGTGTGTGTGTGCCCTTGTGTGCTCGTGTCATCCACCATGGGGCGAGGGAGAGGAATCCGGGATGGAAAGGCCTGGTCCGCCTTAGCGGCTTCAGATCTGCAGGACGTTGACTCCTCCGGCCGCTTCCTCCCTTTGCCCCCAGGTATCCATGGAGGAGGCACACAGTCTTCACAGACCATCCCCCCCCCCCAGTCGGTCCTCCCAGACCGTGATAAAGTTGGGGAGGTGTGGGGGGAGGGCTGAGCATGGGAGATCCCACCTAGGGGGGCTCAGGATCCCTCCCTGACCCTGAGATCACATGTGGGGGCGCGCAGGGCCGGGTACTTGCCTGGTGGGGGCCCCGGCCTCCAGGGGGCGACCCCGAGCAAGGAAAAGGCTCCCAGCGTCCGCGCGCGGTCCTGCGGTCTCTTCCATCTCAAATACCCACCCTTGGGACAAGGGCGAGTGTGCGAGTCGGAGGGGGACTTATCCATCCGCCGCCGTCTCCGCTGCTTCAGGGAATGTTCCAGTTCATTCGGCGCCTGTTCACCGGAGCCCTGCGCCGCGCCCGCGGGGGCCCTGCAGACCCCTGGGTGGGGAGGAGACGCTTCGGACCTCCGAGGGCGGTGCTGAACCCTCTGGCTGTGGGGCGCTGGGGAAACCCGAGGATGGAGCGGAAACTGCCCAGGGGCTAGTGGACGGCCTGGGGAGGTTGCCCGGGCGTCCAGTGGAGTTTAGTGGGTGAACCAAGTGTTCCAGGCCGAGGGCACGGCTTGATGGGAGGCCCGGAGGTGAGAGTTGAGTGCTGGGAGCACCGAAGCCCGGGATGCGGGAGGCTGACTGGGGCCCTGGCGAGGGGCGGAGGTCTGCCTGCGGAGACCTGCTCCCCACCCCCGCGGCCTCTTGTTAAGGGCTCCCTCGGACTCCCCGGGAGGCTGCGAGGCGTCCTCTGGAGCCACGGGCCCTCTGTGTCGGTCCCCCGCGCAGCCTCAAAGGGGTCGGCACCCAGCCTTCAGCGCTCACGATAAAATCTGTCCTCTCTCCCTCTCTGGCTCGTTCTCCAGCCATCCCTTTCTCCGGGTTTCCTGCCCCTGCTGCACTCAGCACTTCTAGCCCTGTCCCCCGAGTTCTCCTGCGCCCCAGGGGCGCCACATGTTGGTGTGAGGAAGCCCTTGAATGAAGGGCAGGGGTGGGGGGTATCCCCTAGGCGTCTCCACCTGATGGGTTCAATGGGGTCATGCTGGTCACTGCTGAGGACGGGACCTGACACAAAGAAGGTGCTTAATAAACGTGAGTGTTTCTTTCTTTCTTTTTTTTTTTTTAAAGATTTTTATTGGGGAATTGGGGGAAGGGGAACAGACAAGTTGCTGTGGTTTTGTTCTTCAGTCTAGTTGTGGAGGACGTTGCTTCACTGGCCCAAGTTGGCACCATCATTGTGCTCTTCCCAGGCGAGGCACATCAGTCGCCGGCTTCTGGACGGCCACTCCCGGTGGCTACTTGGCCGCTCACGCTGGCTACTGGCCACACACGGTAGCCCATGGCAACCCACCGCAGCAGTGGCTGCAGCCTATGCCTCGCAGGCACCTCATGGCCGCCCAGCTCCAGGTTGAGCTGTTGTTCAGCATCTTAGCTGTAGAGGGCAGTGTCACTGGCCCTCATATGTGGGATCCGAACCGGGGCCCTCTGGCGTCCCAAGCCAGTTCTTAACCATCGCGCCACTCGGCCGGCCCCACGTGAGCGTTTCTTAATAGCAGTCTCCCCCAAACCCCCATAGACAACCACCCTTCAACTTGTACACTCTAAAACTTGCCTCCTTCCCTTTCCACCTCCCTCCCTTCAAAACAGACTCAGCTTCCTATTATTAACAATCAAGAAATTCACCCAGCCCCCCCCCCATCTTCTACCCGACTATTAAGAACTCTTCAGTCTCCCCTCAGGGTAACATTTTTATTTCATAAGAAAGTTCTAGCTACATTGCACCTTAAACCCAAAGGTAGGGGTAATGGTGGAATTTCAGGCACAGTGCCAGGCCTCTAATCCAGCCAGGTGAGGGTGGGGTCCTGGGGTCTATAGGTCCAGCCCCCCCTCCCCCCTCCCCCTGCATCTCCTTCCATCCCATCTGGGTTGGGCACAGGTGCTGAGCCCAGCATGAGGGCAAGGGGCTCTTTCCTAAGTCATTTCCTAGGGGACTTGCTGCAAAGCCTGAGCAGGTGAGGCCTGTGCAGGTAAGACCTGAGCAGGCGAGGCCCAGGCAGATTCAGCTGGAAGATACAAGCTACTGCAGGACCCACACCACCTCAGGCTGCTGGTCCTCCTGGGCCGTGGTGATGACAGCCACCTGTGCCTTCTGTAAAATCCTTCCCAGTTAGTACACAATTCCAAAGAGCGGGATGTGACTGAGGGCAGAGGTGGGGCCTGGGCCTGGCTTGGACACTGACTCTAACCTTGAGCTTGTTACATAGCTCCTTGAGCCTCACTTTCCTCTTCTATAAAATGAGAATAATTACCCCTGTTCTGTCTCTGGCAACTCTTTTGAGTGCCTCTGAGCTTCAGTGTTCTCATCTATTAAGTGGAGTTAATTATAGCCTTTCTTGTCTACCTTACTATTTTACAATTAAATCTATCCATCCATTCATCAAATAATAAGGAATGCTGTATGCCTGGCACTGTGTACATGCCTTAACCCATCCATTCCTCCTGACCACTCTGGGAGGTAGGCCTCTGTATTATCACCACTGCACAGACGAGAAAGCGGAGGACAGTGTGGCTCTCAGTCAGCATCACACAGTTGAGTGTGATTCAGGCCCATTCAGTCTGGTCCCATGGGCTGCTCTGTGGATAGTCCCCAGCACCAGGGACTGTAGCGTGGTAGCCCCAACAAATAGCGGTTAACTGAATGACACTGCAAAAGTACCCTGCGGAGAGCTCTTCTGAGGCACCCAGGGGCTCTGGGGGGGGGCGTCCACACCCCACCCTGCTCATTGATGCAGACAAGCGTTGCAGGTTTTTGCACTGTGACATGCAAAGGATCGCATTTGAGATCTGGGATTTTGGGGTCCCTCTGGGTTGCAGAGAGACAGCTTGGGACTCCCTGGTGTGGATCAAAGAGCACACGTTTTATACTCAAATCTTGACTGTGTGACTCTCTCTCTGAGCCTCCATGGCCTCGTTTCTATTAATAAACTAGGGAATATTTCTGACAACTTAGTAAGGTGGTTACGCAAATGAAACAAGGAAACGAAGGTGAGGAAGTCCTCAGTGTGCACCAGGACCATGGCAGCCCATTTCCCATGTGCCCATTGACACTGGAGGAAGATCACAGAAAACAGTCCCCTCCCTTATTTGACGTCACAGACCATTTCCTCTGGGGAACAATACTGTGACTGTACCAGGAAAAAAAAATTTTTTTTAATTTTGCCTGGAAAATACCTTCTTGGTAGGTTTTGGTCATCTCAGCTTCCCAGGTGCCCCACTTGTGGCTGGGGTCACATACTGTGTTTAATTAAGCTCTTGGTGCAAGCAGAATGTGTGCAGGTGAAGAACTTGGCTACACGATGGCAGGACAGGGGCGTCAGATGGCATTTGTTCAAATATCAGTGCTGACGGCGAGTACCCTGCCAACAATACAGCCTAGATTTAAAAAAAACAAAACTTACATTCTAAGATGAATGTTATTATCAAAGAAATCAACCCCATTGTTTTAAAAAATGAAATTACATAATAGTTTATGTTTGAAGCCAGAAAGTCCTGGCTCCTTTATGTTTCCTCTTAATTCTACTTAAACCCCGAACAGTTCTTTTTTTAGCCCCTCATTCCTCTTGCATTTGATCACAGACAGCTCCAAGAAGACAGCTGCATTTTCAACATTCTGCCTAGAAATCACTTTAACTAGATCTACAGGTTCTTTACACACCTTTTCTGTCTTCTTCCTCCCCACAGGCAAGAATTGTGCTAAATATTATGGTATAAAGACTAAAATGAAGGCCCATGTTATATTATGGTATAAAGATTAAAATGTGCTGCCTTGACTTCTGGTAAAACGTGGAGGACCTCGATAGCCTAAAGGCAAGTCCCCCTTTAGGGTGTGGGATCCCAACTCTGCTCCTGTGGGTCAGGTCCCCTAGTGAAACACACTCTTTCATCCTGTGGCCAAGCACAATGCCTGTTTACCCCTGCACAGTAGGTTTTAGCTCCCTGACAACTGTGGAAATATACAAACAAGCCCATCACATCCTCCCAAGAGAACCAGGGACACTGCACCCTCTTGTATACTGCACAGCCTGCCTCCCAACCCCCCTGATGGTTCACGGCTGTGCCAGTGTGCAGTCCCTGTGGCCCTGTGTGGCCTGCGGTGTCCTCTTCTCCCGGGGCTGTGAGTATATGTGACTCATAAACTGTTGTCCCTCTCATCTTTCCGGTGTTGGGTGTCCTGTTTCAACCATTCCCACGCCCTAAGGTGGGGATCCCTCTCTCACCAAGGAGATGAAGAGGAGGAGATTAAAACAAGTGTCTGCTTTATTCTAACTTGAGTTACCTAACTGGGGTCCGATTTCCTTCTGCACCCAACGGCAATTTCCGCACTGTTTGTAAGCTTTCACAGTTTCCTCAAGGCCCTTCCTATCACCTGGTCCCAGATGAATGCCCCAATTCTAACATTTTGTTTCGACAGCATCCTACTTCTCCATTTCAAACTGTCACTGCATAGCAAACCACCCCCAGCGTAGTAGTTTAAAACAACAATCATTTATTTGCTCACAGTTTGCAATTTCGTGGGCTCAGGGTCATCGCCGAGCTCCACATGGCATTAGCTGGGAGAGTGGGCTGCCTGGAAGATCCGCTTCCCTCGAACTAAAATATTCAGGAAGGGTTCTTTCTAGTGGGGTCTGGGAGGAAACAACGGGGAACAAATGATGATGATGATGGCAGTAGCAACTAACCTTTTTTGAGCCCTTATTCTCAGCCAGACACTACCATAAACACTATATATCTGTTAACTCACTTAATCCTGATCTTCACCCTTTGAGGAAGGGGCTATATTGATTCCGCTTTGCAAGATCTCAAAGGGCCTACTAAATCAGGATGATTTATTTATGGTCAGTGTCATTTTGACACTGATCACTAACCGTTTTCCACTTCTGCCGTGTTTGGCAGTCTCATTCCTGACTCCTCTGGTGAGGCATTACCAGGCGTGTCCCCTTGGACAGGAGCCCCCCATCCGAGAGAGAGGTCCCGTCCCAGGCATCGAGGCTGTGCCCCTGGAATCAGCTACCTGGCTCCCTGCCTCAGACCTCTATCCTCAGCCAGTGCTGCCCTGTCACCCTCTCTTCCATTTCTTCCTCTGCCCGAGCCTCGCCATGCTGGGGGTCCAGGCTCCATCCCTGGCAGCTCTCCCCCATCTCAGTTTTGCTTTTGTCTCCCCCAACCCTTGAGTCTCCCCATCCTGTTCCCTGTCCCCTGGAAGCCCCCAGATGCCCACTGAGCCTCAGAGAAGCCAAATAAAGCAGAATATTTCTTCACCAGGAAATTCCACACCCTAGCTACAATGGGAAAACAAAGCTTTTTTTAAAAAAAAATCAGAGTAAAAAAACAAAACAAACAAAAACCAAAAACCAAATGATTCCATGATGTTTTGGTAAAGGGCCACACACACACACACACACACACACACACACACACAACAGCATTTTACAAAATGGATTTCTAGCCATTGCAAAATGATTATAAATTGCCCTGACTCCAGAGAAACTGAAAGGAAAATTCATCTGCAAACAGCTTCTTACTTTCCATTTGGGTTTTAAATGCAGTCCAACCCCCAGTTCAATTACAGAAGGTCAGAACTGAGGTTGAGGGAAAATAGTTCACATGAAGAAAGGGAGGAAAAGATCAGCATTCAATCCAGAGCCTAGAAACTGCTGGAATTTTATTTCTCCCTCATGTAAGAGGCCAGAGGTGGTCAGTCAGGGCTCAAGGATTTAGCTGCTCCCCAAACTCATCCAAACACCCCAGGTTTGTGCTACTGTGCTCTGTCCCTCAACACTCAGTTTTCATCTCGTGATCCAAAGCAGCTGCTCCAGCTCCTGCCATTGCACCCACACTCCGCCAATAAACCTGACCCAGGGGTTGCCCCCATCACTTCTGCTGTTATCCCACTGACTACACCTTACTCCCCTTAATTGCAAGGGGAGGTGGGAAAAACAGTTTTTAGGTGGGGAGCCAAGTACCCAGCTATAAAGTCTATTGCTGTATAAAACAGAGGAGTCGGTTTTTTGGGGGAAACTGGCCATGTCTCCACAGAGGGTTCCTCTGGGAAAATGTAGACCACTCTATGGCAAAATTTTCCAGAATGCGCTGTGGTGAAGCACAAAGAATGTCATGTATTGTTTTATTTGGAACTCGCAAGCATCTTGGGCACTATTCCACCTTGCTGTGAGTGCCAAAACCACGTCCCAAGACAAGAATGTAATGGTTTTTGGACTTTGCTGCTGGTTCCGAGGGTGGGCTCTGGAGCCAGGCTGCTCAGGTTTGACTCTGGGCCCACTTCCTACAAGCCATATTAGCTTTGGACAAGTTACCTACCTGCTTGTGCCTCAGTTTCCTCATCTGTAAAATGAAGATAATGACTGCTTCTGCCTCATATGATTGTTGTGAGATCGCATGTGGAGGCACCCGACACAGTCCTGGCCACAGAGGAAAAGCTCAATAAACGCTATTAATTGTATTACTTCCCTGCCGCTGAGGCTGCAGTCTCAGGTCTGAGTTTCCTCTTATGTAAAATCAGGGGTGTACGGCAGTAAAAGATCCCTCTGTCTCTGTGCACATATGTCACCCCACCTATCAAGATATGGAGCTTAGTTCTAACCCCAGGAGTCTGGGCTGGGCCTAGGACTAGGCAGGAGTGACAATGGGCGACTCTGAGCCTGATCTTTAAGAGAATAGGCAGCTGCCACTTCCTCCCTGTGGGAACCCAAATGCCATGCTGTGAGGAAGCCCGACAGCTGCCTTGACTGGCCCACATCTTGGGCCTTTAGACTAAACTGGGCTCAAAGCTGAAGCTCTGCCCACCTGCCTCCAGCCCCCAGCTCTGCTCTGCAAATGGAGAGCCCAGCTGTGTGAACTTCACCTCCAACCCAGCAGGGAACCTCCAAGGGCCGAGTGGGGCTTATTAAGCTATTGCCTCTAAGATGCCCTGCCTGCTACCCAGAAACAATAGAATGGGGCAGGACCTACTGAAGACTCAAGTTATGTCTCCAGTTGAGAGCCAACACTTAAAAAGATGGGGTTCTGGGGCAGCCGGTTACCTTAGGTGGTTAGAGCACAGGTTCATAAGGCCAAGGTTGCCAGTTCAATCCCACATGGGCCATTCAGTTGCACCCTTCACAACTACAATAGATTGAAAGGACTGTATTTTCCCATGTATAAGACGCACCTTAATTTGGGGGCCCTAAATTTGAAAAAAAAAATGTATTACATAAAGTTATTGAACTCAAGCTTCATTCATCATAAAATTCATACAACTCAACTCTGTCAAAACTCCCAACCATTAGCTTGTCCTCATCTGTGTCTGATGACGAATCACTGTCTTCATATATTGCCTTGTTCTCAGTTTGATCTGTAGGTTAAAAAATCTACAACCACTGTATAAGACGCACCCAGTTTTTAGACCCCAAGCTTTTCGAAAAAGGGTGCGTCTTATGCATGGGGAAATATGGTACTTGACTTGGAGCTGATGGGTCCTGGAAAAACACACTGTTCCCCAATAAAATTTCTAAAAAAAGAATGATGGGGTTCTGTCTTAGAGGATGCAGAGACCAGCGTGTCCCACAACAAAACGCACAGCCAGGAATCATGACGACACCCAGTAATCGCTCATGGAATTTCGGTTTCTGATTCCTGAAACTTGGAGAGGAGAGGGTTTCCACCAGCGGACAGGACGATGGCTCCACCGAACTGAAATCTGAGACAGAGACTGTCTCCTGGTCATGCTGGGCTCCTTATCCACTGAACCAAGAAAGAAAAAAATAGTACATATTCTATATTTTAAAATAATAACATTATTCAGATACCATAACATTGACCTAGTGGCTTTATCATCTATTCACAGAGTTGTACAAACATCACCACTAATTTTGGAACATTTTCATCTTTTCAAAAAAAAACAACTTCCTACTCATTAGCAGTCACTCCCATTCCCCCGATTTACTTTCTGTCTCTATGAAATTGCCTATTCTAACATTTCATGTAAATGGGATCGTACACAATGTGGCCTATTCTGTCTGGCTTCTTTCACTGAGCATGTTTTCAAGGTTCATCCATGAGGTAGCGCATGTCAGTATTTCATTCCTTTTCATTTCTGAATAATATTCCATTGTATGGATAGATCCATTCATCAGTAGAGGGGTATTTGGGTTGTTTCCACCTTTTGGCTATCATAAATAATACTGTTTTTGTGTGGATATATGTTTTTGATTTACTTGGGTATATACCTAGGAAGGGAATTTCTGGATCATGTGGTAATTCTATATTTAACTTTCTGAGGAACTGCCAAACGGTTTTCCACAGTGCCTGCACCATTTTACATTCTCACCAGCCATCGATGAGGGTTCTGATTTCTGACATCTTTACTGACACTTGTCTGTCTTTTTTATGATAGTCCTCCTAGTGGGTGTGAAGTGGTGTCTCATTGTGATTTTAATTCACATTTCCCCAATGATTAGTGATGTTGAGCATCTTTTCATGTGCTTGTTGGCCATTTGCGTATCTTCTTTGGAGAAACACCATTGCTCATTTTTAAAAAAAATTTTACTGGGGAACAGTGTGCCCCTCCAGGACCCATCAGCTCCAAGTCAAGTAGTTGTTTCAATCTAGTTGTGGAGGGCACACCTCAGTGGCCCATGTGGGAATCAAACCGGCAACCTTAACGTTATGAGCACTGTGCCCTGTGCTCTAACCACCTGAGCCACCCGGCAGCCCTGTTGTTCATTTTTTAATTGGATTGTCTTTTTATTTTTGAGTTGTGAGAGTTCCCTGTATATTCCAGATAGATACAAATCTCTTATCAGATAGAAGATTCACAAATATTTTCTCCCATCCTGTGGGTTTTCTTTTCACTTTCTTGATGGTATCCTTTGAAATACAAAATTTAAACATTTGATGAAGTCCAATTTAACTATTTTTTTCTTTTCTCATTTGTGCTTTTGGTGTCATATGTAAGAGACCATTGCCTAATCTAAAAATCATTAAGATTAACTCCTATATTTTCTTCTAAGTGCTTTGTGGTTTTTTGCTCTTACATTAAGATCTCTGATATATTTTGAATTGATTTTTGTATATGGTGTGAGGAGGGAGTACAGCTTCATTCTTTTGCATGTGGATATCCAGTTTTCCATTACCATATGTTGAAAATTGATGTTTTCCCCATTGAATTGTCTTGACACCCTTTAAAAAAAAAATCAATTGACCATAAATATAAAGGTTCATTTCTAGGCTCTTCAGGCAGCAGTGGCACTTAGTTTCAAAAGTTTCCCCACACCCTGAGTTCCGGCTGCATCCCACCTCCTCAGAGGCTCTGGCACCAGCTGACTGGTGCCCCCTCCTTTGAGGCCTGGGAGATGGCTTGGTGGGACCAGCCTCCAAGCTCCTGAGGCAGGAACACCAGGCAAGCAGCGTCTCCACCTCAGGGGTGGGCTTCCAGGGCCAGGGGCACCTCCTTCAAGCTTCTACGTTCTAGGAACACCCACCTTTTCCATCTGGTCCCCAGCTCTAGATGCGGGAGCTGCTTTAGGGAGGTGGCTGTCTCTGCTTACCTCAGGGTTCCCGCTATGGCTTTTTAAATTCCTCTTTAATCAACTCCTGATATAAAATTCTTTATGATAAAAAAGAATTATGCTAACTGGTAAGGTTTCTATTTCCCTGCCACTAGGCTTCCTTTCTCATGTATTCATTCATTCATTCACTCACTCCTTCATTCATTCAGCAGTCACCTGACACCTCCTTTGTGACAGGGCCCAGGCAGGGTGATGGTGGGGGCTCATGGATGAATCAGACATGGGTCCTACCCTGGAGGAGCTCACAGTCCGAGGGGGAGGCACTTACTGACACACATAACGAGTAGCAAGGGAAATCAGGGCCATGTGAACCCTTCCTCCTCCCTGTCCAGGCCCAGGGGACTCAGGGGGACAGTCCACCCCTGCAAGCTACTATGGGAGTAGAGGCAGATGGGAGTAGCCTCAGCCCAGCTGGGGGTCCTCTGGGGCTGTGAGGCTGTTCGGTTCTAGCCAGCCCATGACAGGCTTATGAGACCCAGGTGACTGGTTGGCTCTAGCACCTGCAGAGTGGGAGCTGAGGCCTCTCAGAGGAGCCAGGGGGTGGGCCGGACATGGGATGGCTGCCAACAGGGGAGGGGGCTCCGCTCCACCTGGATTCTCCCATTCGAGAGCCAGTCTCTTGGCTTATAATGCCCTGTGGTTTACCTGATGGGATGGACCTGACAGTGGGCTGTGCCTGAGGGTGGAAGGAGGGGGTCCTGCGACCCTCCCTGCCTTCCCCCTGTAATGAGTTGGCCCTTCCTGGGTTTTCTGCAGGATGGCAGGGCAGCACAGTGCCTGGGCTCGGGGTTCAGACAGACCTGGATGGCGTTCTGGCCCCGCCTCCACTGTCTCCAGACTTTGAGGCACATGGTCTCCTGGCATGGACGCTCTATCATGGCTCAACGGGCTGCATCTGGAAACTGCCTCCCAGGTGCTGACAGAGGCACCCCCTACCCTCAAGGCAGTGAGGTCAGAGCCCCCAGTCCCAGCCAGGTCTCACGAAGCATCGGTAGCCACATCCCAGCTCTAACCCCCAAGGCCCCTGAAGATCCTCATCTGTTTGGGGATTTTGGGGGCCAGAAGTTGCTTAAAGGCTCTGTGGTTCCCTCTCCCCACTTGCAGGTGAAAAAAACTGAGGCTCAGAGAGGATATGACGTGCTCGAATCTCAAGGGAGGTTCGTGGCCCAGGTCTGCAGGCTCCTAGAACAGGGTTCTCTCCATTACACTGCAGGGCAACCGTCCCGGGGTTCTCTACTGAGCGCAATTTGCACATCCCCACGTAACTCTCGACTCCCTAAGATAATATTTGAGGTGAATATGCCACAGGAGCTCACGGCCTTAAGTCCGCAGGCCTGACCTAGCCTTCCCGCTCCTGGCAGGTCTGGAGGCCCATGCCATTCCATCGGCCCTGTTGTGGGAGCACTGAGATTTTTAGGGCAACATCAGAGGAGCCTGAGTGGCCAGAGGAGGGCCTGAGGCCCGTGGGGGATTCTGAGAAGGCAGGCCCTGCTTGCATTCAGGTCCCTGGGCCTTCTGGGAACATGGATGTGTCATTGTTTTAGCCCTCAGCAAGCACGCATATCCGGTCCAACCCTGCACTGGGCCGAGCCAAGAGGGCCCTGCCTCAGGCTCTAAGATGAGCTCGTGGTCTGACGGCAGAGGGCGGACAGGTTCTTTTGCCCCATGGGTAAGAACACAAAGGCCCCAAAAGGAAAAGCGCTCCCTGGATCCCACAGAGCAGCGATGGGCCAGGGCCATCGCCAACAGGCGCAGCTCTATCCTCCACACCAAGCAGCCCACCTGGCGTCGGGCCCAGGTCGCAGTGACCCCCTACCTGTCCTCTGCTCTGAGGGTGTGGGCTGGGCTGGCAGCCCTGCCTGCCAGCGCTCCCTCTGCCTGAAATCCCTGCAAAGCCTTCCTGATTGCCACCAACCCTCTTCTATAAATAGGCAGGTGTGGCCTGTTCGCTGCTTCAGCCCAAAGGGAGAGTGCCTGGCACTGTTGATGTGGGGGGCTCTGAGGGCCCCAACTTTTGATTCTCTTCCTGAGGCCCCCTGTGACCACCAGGGGCCTCCATGAGGTCCAGAAGGACTCCCCAGCCCTCACGCCGGCTCACTTCTCAGACACCCCTGGCTTCTGGCCTTCTCTTTACCTCTTCCAGCAGCTTCTCCAGGACCCACTTCCTGGGTGCCGGCACCTCCTACAATGGGTTTCTGACCTTCAGTCTTCTTATTCAGCACCTTCGCCAGGGGCCAGCTAACCCTTCTGAGGCATCACTGGCCATAGCCTTGGGGTCAATTCCTCAGTCGGTGCCCCGAGCTGTGTCACTAGGGGTCACTCACATCCAAGTCTTAGCTGAGCTTCTCACTGCTCATCTTCCCATCGCCAGGCCGGAAGCCAGCCTCCATCCCGGCTTCCCCAGGTCCAGTCCTGCACCTGCCGGCCTCTTCAACCCCTTCCCTCCACCCTCGCAGTCTCTGTCTTGTTGCTTCATGTACATGTGACTGAAGCACACAAACCATAACTGTAAGATCAGTGAACGCTCACGAAGCGACACTCCCGTGTATCCAGCACCAGATATAAAAACAATAACTAGAGCCCGAAGGCCTCCTCCAAGGGCAACCACCTCCCTGACTTCTAACACCATGGGTTCCTTTGCCTGTCTTTGAATGTCACATAAATGGAATCTTACAGCATCGGCGGGATGCTGTGATGAGCAACCGAGATTTCTTCCTGGAATGAAGATCGTATGCCCAGCTGCTGGAACGCGGCCCCCAGCTCTAGACCCTTTTAAGGGTTGGCCTGGGTCTAAGAAACTGCCTTGTTCAAAGTCACATCGTCTTCCAGGGACAGCCTGCATCCAGTGACTGACCAATGTGGCCATAAGGCACGGCCTCTCGAGCAAAGCAGGACAACTCCACAGCGCCACGTCCGCTCCAGAGCCATCTCGGGCCTGTAAGGGGACTGCTTCGCAGTTTAACTCCTCCTCTGAGGCTGAATTGTCCTAGGACTAAATTCTTGCCAATGACAAGAAGTACAAATACCACATGCCACTTTTGGGAACTCTCTCCAATGGGCAGAGTGCCCTACATCGATACTTCCTTCTTCCTTCTGGCTAGAACGCACATGTGATGCTGGCATTTAAGGAGCCACCATGAGGAGGAAGCCATGTGCTGAGGGTGGTGGAGCCACCAGCTCGTGGGAACCCTGGTCCCCGATACTGTGGAGCTGCCACACCAGCCCTGGGCTGCCCACCTCTAGGCTCCTACACAAGTGAGAAATTAACTGCTGCCTTGTTTAAGCCACTCTTTTTGTGTGGTCGCTATTTGCGAATAAATCCAACTGATATCCTCACAACAAATGGTGTCAGCACCAACCAGTCCTGGGATAAGCAAGGGGCCGAAACAATAAAACTGTGCGCTCATTTAGGAAAGCCGATATAAAAGGACAATTTTGCAAAGAGCCTTAGGGTCCTGTGACATGTGCATTCGGTTTCCATGTAGGATAAAACTTGTGTTTCTACAAAAAATACTCTGCCAGTTATACCCTCATGAAATATTTCTCAGGTTTAATTCTGTTGGTCTTAGGACTAAGAAGGGTTGCTCACAGGACTTTTGCTAAGGTATCCTGCAGTGGGAGGGAGACTGCTTTACAGTTAGACACACCTGGGCTGGAATGGCAGCTCTGCCAGGTACTGGCTGTGTGGCCTTAGGCAAGTCCCCTAACCTTTCTGAGCCTCAATGTCCTCATATATGGTGTCCTCTTCACGAGGGTGAGATGAATGAAATCACATGCAGGAAAGAGTCTACAGCTGGGCTTAAGGCAGAGCAGGTGAGCAGGAAGTGCCAGTTACCATAAAGGGTCCCCACCCCTCGTCTTTCTTGCTAAAGGAGCCCTGACTTTCTTTAGCCCTCAGGTGACCTTGTGCTATAGTGGAAGTGTGGCCCTTCCCAGCCCCTGGGGGTGAATCTCAACTGGTTTAAACCAGTCGTGTTCATTCTACTCCCTTTGCCAGTAACTGGAGTAGGAATGGGCATGTGATATTATTGGCCAATGAGAATTAGGGGAAGTCAGTTGGAGAAGGGGGCTTCTGAGAAAGTTTTCCTAGACACAAGAGAGGGACATTCTGTTTTTGGTCTTTTTGCACTAGTGTATTAGGGTGTGATGCTTGGAGCAGTGGCAGCCACCTTGAGAACATGAGAGAACAAGCTCTAGACCCAAGTCAACACAATGGGTCCTTGAAGATATGAAGATATTGATGAACTGCTAAATTCACTAACCCTGGAAATACCCTTTCACCAGATTCCTGGTTATTACGTGTGGCAGATACTTAACTATCCCCTAGTGTCCATTCTTCCTGTCATCCATTTAGTAATAGAACATACTGAGTTTTACCTGGACATTGGCACCACACCCCCTCCAGGTGCAGACCACACTTCCCAGCATTCTTGGCAGCTGAGTGTGGCCGTGTGACTAAATCCAGGCCAATGGGATATGAGCAGAGGTAAGGCATGCAACTTCTGGATTATCTCCTTAAAGACATTTGCCTTGGGCATTCTTACCCGACCTCCCCCCCCCCCTCACCTTCCTACCAGCTGGAAAATAGCGACAGCTGGAGCCCTTTGGAAGTCCCATCTCAGGGATGGCAGAGTGGCCCCATGGGACTTTGGAGCACTCACCGTGGGGCTGTGATGTGAGAGAGAAACAATCTTCTACCTTATTTAAGTGGCTCTGTTTTGGAGTCTTTTCATTACTGCAGCTTCCCCAGTGCCTTAGCCAATATATCATGTGGGATAATAATGCCCTCGTGGTTGCAGCCACCTGAGTTGTTTCTAGCAGCCAGAGGCCTCCTCTCTTCTTTCTCTCCTTGTAAGACTGGGGCTGGGTTCTGATGTTTGTGGGGTGGACAATGCCTGTGAAGAATGTCTTCCTGTTTGGGAGTGCCCCCGCCCTCCTCCCAACCTGGTGCAGTCTCACCCACCGCCTTCGTTCCTTCCTGCTGCTGTCCCCTGCCCAGGGAGTAGATGTTTCCCCCCACCCCTCAAGTAGCCCAGATCACACCTGAGTCCACGCCAATTGTCAGGTCCCGAAGCCACATCCAGTCCGGACCCCCAACTTCAGAGTGGAATTCCCAGCGTGCCTTGCACTGGCTGGCCCATGTTAGGACAAGCAGAGATTTAGGAACAAGCGAAGCGTGAAACCTGACTTCCAGGAACGCAGCCCTAAGTTACTCACTCATCCTGGGTCTCCGTGGGCACTCACATGGAGGACGTTCCAATTTAATATTTAAACAGGAAGTTGAACATTGATATAGCAGCAAGAAGTATTATCCCCCCACCCAGAGCTGCTGGGAAAGTTTGGCCAGCGGGAGGGTTCATTACTTAATTGACAGCACGCCTGCCTCAGCCCAGCAGGGGCCACTCAGCTGCCTCCCAGTAAAGGAATGGGTCTTCATGTTCTTCCCCAGCTCTCAGACAAAAGCAGGTCTGTAAGGACACCACCAGAAACCAACCTCGGGGCTCCTAGGATTTGATTACTGTCCCCAGGGCAGCCTTCCACTGGAGCCAGCCCCTCCCTGTTCCTTTCCGAGAATTCGAGTTCCAGCTCTGAGTTCCAGCTCTGGCTCCGGCTCCGGCTCCGGCTCCGGCTTGGCTCTGGGTTCCTACTCCAAGGAGGGGGGCAGCCTGAGGCTGCAAGGGCACTGGGCACTGGCATGTGAGTTTAGGATGGGACAAAACGCAGGGTCTCTCTGGAATCAGGCCCAGGCAGAGGGGGGCGCTGGAAGGGCTCTGGTCTGTAGGTGTTGCAGAGAGGCGAGGAGGGTACCTGTTCAGCTCCCCCAGCCAGCCTCCTTCCTGTCCTGAGCTCAGGCCTCAGGCCAGCCAAAGCCTGGGTTCAAATCCCAGTACGGCTGTCTACTTGCTGAGCCTGCGTCCCCATGTAGAAAGTGGAGGTGTGTTGTAATAAGTGTGCTGAATGCCAGGTGCCGTACGGGCTTATTTATTGTCACCACCACACTAGAAGGTAGGTACCATCCATCTCCTTTTTGCAGAAGAGGCAACAGGCACAGCTCTGACCAGGGCGCGGAGGCCAGGAGGCAGGGGAAGGGGATCTTTGGGCTCCCCAGCCCTGCCCTGGGCATTCGGACCAGTTCTTCTCAGCTCAGAGGAGGTAGGAAGTGGGTGGAGGCCGGGGTCCTCAAGGCTCAGCGGTGAGAGCAGCAGCAGGTCACCTGGAATCGGGCCTGAAGATCAATTAGCCTTTCTCATTAGGCCACACCCAGCCTCTTAGCCTCTTTTCTCTAGGCTGCTGCTGTTATTTCTGGCCAGCTGGATCCTGATTGGTTTACAGCTGCTGCATTAAGAGGCTGGCTTAGCGAGGTACAGCACCCCTGATCGCCCAAGCTGACGGATGAGGGTTCTTCCTTGACTGTGCAAGAGGAAAAATCAACCCCTAACCTCGGTGTCCCCATGCCCACTTTCTCAGGGACGACGATGCCAGGAATATCTGAGAGTTCTTCCAGTCTTGGCCCTGCGTGACATGATGTGAGGCGAGTCCAGGCCAAGGCTGCTTCCTGGTCATGTTTCTAGGCCGGGGTCCTCTGGGAAGGCGTATAAGTGTTTGGGCAGCCTGCGTACTACAGGGCTGGCTGTAGTTGATCTGGCCTGGTCTGACCTAACCCTCTGGGTTAGAAGGTGTCGGGGTAGCTGGGGGCTCCTTGGGGATTGGGGGTCCAGAGCTGGTGCCTCTGGGCCCTCAGCTCTGCATGGACTGACAGGAAATTTGCAAGGCCCCAGCAAAACTGCACAGATGTCCCCCACTGGGAGCCTGAGCCCAACCCCAGGAATGACCCTGAGAGGGATTTGATATGGCTCTGCCCTTCAAGATGTTTGGGAGGACAGGCTGTGACCCCAACAGTCATGGACGACGCCTGGGAGCTGTGGGGCTGGAGAGAGGCAATCGGGGAGGGCTTCCTGGAGAACATCGGAACAGGAGTTTGTTGGCCAAGGTTGTTGGGAAGGGCACCGCAGGCAGCAGCAAAGGCATAGAATATCAACACAAGGACATTAGGGTAGGTGGGAAGTCAAGAATATGCCGTTCAGTGTGGATGGAGGGCCCCGCTCAAGGCTGGGGAGGAAGATGGGGCCAGATCACTGAGGGCCTTGAATGGTGGGCCCAGGAGTTAGGCTTTGTTCCCTAAGCAATAGGGAGCCATAGAAGAGTTAGGGTGAGGGAGTGATGTGTCTGTTTCATCTCTGTATGCTGACCCGTAGTAGGCACTCACTATACAACGGCCAAATGACTAATTAAACAATGCTTAACCTTAAGAGGTCATCTCATTTGCTTAAGTATACATAATTATATATTATTTGTATTATTCAAGTAAAACCTGCTCCCTCTAAAAATAACTTTAAGATAGGTGCAATGCTATTGTGGTTGGAGAAACAACCGACATAATCCATTGTTTTCATCAAAAAACATTACCGGCTCTCGAATACCTCTAGAGCCAGGGAGCTCACCTCCTTACCAGGCTGCCCAAGACCATCTGGAAGCAAAATCCAGAGGCCTCTACACACCTCCCCTCTCAGCCAGCAGAGAGCAGCCTGCCGAGCCCCTGGCAGCACCCCCAGTTCTGCCGGGGAGGGCTTCTGAAGCCTGGCCGTCATGAGCAGCTCTGAGGCAGCTTCCTCAACACCAAGCAGCTGGTTGTCGCCCTTCCCTTGGAGAGATTTTTCTTTGGCGCCGCCCTTCTGATCTAGGCAGGCTGCATGACCTCAGGCAAGTACCACAACCTCCAGCTTCTCCCGCGTCCCCCTTCCCCACCTGCAGAATGGGGCTGAAAAGGGCTGTGCAAGCGAATGTGTTTTATCAGCACAAAGCACTAGATGTCAGTGAGTCACTTTCATTATATTTATTATTTCCCTATGCTCATTTCGGTCAGGGTGGGTGTTTTCTTTAAAATGCTTTACCCCAAGCCAAAAGAACTCCACGCCCCCAGGCCCCTAGAGTGCGCAGCTGGCACGTGTCACCCTTGCAACATCTCTGGAAAGAAGGATGGGGTGGGCGGACAGGGCCTCCCCCAAAATGCTCCCCAGGCCAGCTCTGCCAGCCTCAGCCCCTCTGAAAACGAAACCACAACCAGAAAAGAGCAAAGCCGCCATTCCCGGGATCACGAGGCAGGGTTTGCAAGCAGCTTTCTCACTGGCAGCCTCCTCCGCTGTCATCTAGAGACTCTGCCCGCCTTCCTCTTCCCTTCCCTGGAGATCCTGGATGCTTCCATCACGAGCACTTTGGCCCCAAACAGCCTGGTTTCCCTGTGATGCTTCGATGTTCACAGCTCCCACATGTTGCCCAGCAGACCCAGAAGGCTCGCCCAGCTCACGCCAGCTGATTTTGGCTGCAGGCTCTTTCCCTACCACTCGCTGCCTCTACCCTGAGACAGTGCACTGGCCCAAGGGGTGTCCCTCCAGCCTCACCCTGGCTTGAAGGGAGTGGACCTCAGGGCCTGCAGCACACCCTCCAACACCTCTGCCTGCCAGTTCCCTGTCCTCACCCACCCTACATCAAATCCTGGGCTGTAGCAGCTCAGAAACCCCCTCACCAAGGCCCCCCCCGCCATCTCGCCTCCCCAGGAAGGACTGCTGGGAGCCCTTCTCCATCAGGATGCGGGGTGTGGGGAGGTGGCCCGACGGGCCCCTCACAAGTACATCTTCATGATCTCGTGTGTCGTGGGGCAGTAGCGGGCGTGGAGCTGGGCCAGCAGCACTCTGGACGTGGCCTTGAAGCGCATGCCCTGGCTTTTCTTGTTCCACACGTGGACGGCATAGGTGGCGTTCAGCAGCTGGGACAGCTCCTCGGGGCTGACCTCCTCGAAGTACTTCTTCCAGCTCTGCCAGGGGATGGGATAGAAGGCCTCACAGGGCAGGACGGTGACGCCACGGCAGGCACGGCTGTCGCCCAGGCTGCGGATAGAGCACCACTTCTTGAAGACTCGCGTGAGCAGCTGCGGGCCCTGGTGGCCCCAGATCCAGCTGTTGTAGTGGGCCACGAAGTCACGCATGCACAGCGCCATGAACTCATGGTGGCGCTCGAAGGCCAAGAAGGCACCGTTGAGGACGTAGCGGGACTGGATGCCCAGCGTGTTGGTTAGGTTCCTCAGGTTCTTGAGGACGATGAAGTCTGTGTCCAGGTAGATGCCACCGAACTTCCACATGAGCGCCAGCCGGGAGGCGTCCGAGAGCACGGGCAGCAGGTAGGGCTCCCACTGCCGCTGCACAGCCACGTACCAGGCCGCCAGGGGCGTGTCCCGGAACAGCTCCTCTAGGTCCAGTGGGAGCATCTGGACGTTCGGGAAGCAGCCCAAAAGCGAGAGGCCCAGGTGCCGGGGCAACGAGGCATTGCCGCCAGGGAGCCCCTTCATCAGAACCATCACCCGGGACTCGGGGTGGGCCCTGGCGGCCGACTCCACTGAGCACATGAACAGAAAGTTGGGGTTGGTCCGGTCTGAAGTCTCCAGGAAGAAGATGTTGCCTGGAGGGGGGCTGCTGGAGGGCAGTGGCGGGGGCGTCAAGCGGGGGCATGGAACGTCTACAGGCAGGTTAGAGAATTGTCCTTGGCTCCTGGGCTCCCCAACAATGTGCCAGTAGATCATGATGGAGACCAAAAACATGAACTTGAAGCTGATGATGAACAGGGTGCAGCCCCGCTGCCTCAGGACGCCCCGGAGCAGCCACAGCAGGCAGTCAGGGGGCCTGGACATGGTCTCTCTGGATGATACCAGGAGCTTCCAGCAGGAACCGGCTGGTCTGCAAAAGATAGCACTACATTCAGGCAGGCTGCTGGCATCCCGACCCAAGAAAAACACTCCCTACAAACAGCAGCCACAGCCAATGCCAGCCGACACTGGCTTCTGGAGCTCACAGCCCCATCTCCTTCCTCACCTGGAGGAAGTAGTTGGCCATGGACTGAGGTCTGGGCAGGTCCCTTTCATGCTCTGTGACACACCTGTGAACTCCCCAAGGACAAGGCCAGTGTCACCTACAACATGCGGCCACCAGGGGCCCTGGGCAGGATCTGGCACATGTAGGGGTTATCAGAAGTGATACCTGGCCAGGCCTACACACCTGGGCATACCAGGTAGGCAGCCCGTGATTTGAGACCCAGCACGAGTACCCCTCAGCTCCGTTCCGTAAATTAATCCTGGAGCTGATGGAAGAGGGCAGTCTGTTGAGCAGCCTTGGGGACTTTCAGCAGGAGTCGCGGGGCTCTGATGAGCTGGGGAGCCGGTGTGCATGCTCACTCACAGGCAGGACGGGTGAGCGCTAAGCATGTGGGGGTGCTTGCCAGGTCCTGAAGCCCTTGGTCTCGACATGCCAGGATCTCCTGGGCACCTGGCTTCCCCAGCCTCTGCCCGGGGCTGTGCTTCTCCTAGACACAGGTCTGGAGGAAAAGGGACACGGAGGCCACGCAGTATTCCACGACCTTGGCAAGTACTGTCCTTGGACCCTCACTCTCTCCTGGTGTTGCCCACCTGGCCAGCAGCCAGGAAGATTCCTAGGTGCCCTGCAGGTGGCTGGGAGGAACAAGATAGGCTTCGGCCTCATCCCCAAGGGTGGGACTGTGGGAATGCCTGGGACCCGTGGGACCCCAAGTCGGCCTGAACCAGCTGTACGACCGGGGGCAGGTCACTCAGTTCTCTGAGCCTTGATGTTCCTACCTGCAAGATAGGAATGCTGAAACCCACTAAAGGGTAGTATTCATTCATTCATTCATTCAATAAATACTGACTGTCTACCATGCACATGCTAGACCACCTTCTCAGCATTTCACACAAACTAACTTATTAAACCCTCACAGCCACCCAATGGGGTGGCAGTCATCACCCCCATTTTCAGGCGAGGAAACAGAGACGTCTGTAACTCATGCAGAGTTCCACGGCCGGCAAGCGGCAGGGCAGGAGTTTGAACTCGGGCCACCTGGCTCCAGGGTCTGTGCTTGCAAAACTGCACCATCCTGCCTGGGCGAGAGATGGCACAGCCAATGTGCAAATCTGCCTGATGCTTGGACGACTCATTGCACCCTGGCCTGGACTCTACTCACTATTAACAGAGTCCCGGCCACCATCTACTCTGTGCCTTCTAAGCGCAGTGCCAACTTCACACCCACTCCGGCCCACAGTAACCCCAGCAGGGTAGTTGCATCGTTTCTACTATGGAGGCCAGGAAACTTGGGCAGAAAGGGGTGGAGGGACTGGGCACAGCCTGGGGGCCACGGGGAGCTGGGGAAAACCCCTCCCCAGGACTCATGGGTCTCATGGCTGGAGAGTGGTGCCAGGAGCCTGGGACTTCAGTAATTGGGCCCAGCCTTTCCCCAGGGACATGCACGGGCAACCGTGACGCCATCAAGGGCTGGAACTGACCAGCCTGGGCGGCCCATGGTGGCGAGGTGGGGATCCGGGCAGCCTGGCAGGCCTCCTGCAGACACGCCCTGGCTCAGCAGCCAACCTTCTCTGCCAACACGAACACGGCCCTTCCACACGCTCCCCGCGCCTGCAAATCCATCTACAAAAAAGGATAAAAGACAGAGTGAGGTGGGTCTCAGGCTCTCGGAGGCCTGCGGCTCATTTGTTCATTGATTAGTTCACTCTCTCACTCAGCCGAGGGAAGAATTAGGTGCAACCCTGCCCTGGAGGGGGTGCTTAGCTTGTGGGGAGACCATCTGAAAAGAGACAAGGACAATATACTGGATGACAGCTGAAATGGAACAAAGAGGCCCGCAGAATTAGGAGAAGGTGGCTTCCCAGGGGAGGTGACACTTGATGGAAGGGAGTTGGCCAGATGGACCTCCATAAGCACCATGAGGGACCTGCACACTTTCTCTCTCCAGTGCTCAGCTCAGTGCCTGGCACATAGTAGGCAAACAGGAAATTCACTTACTGTCATTCATTCACTCACTCACTGACTCATTCACTCGGCAGCCAGGACACATTGAAAACACAAGTCAGGCCACGTCATTCCTCTGCTCAGGCCCTGAGTAATGTGGGAGGTCCACCAGGTCCTGTGTTTCCCCAACCTGACTTCATGCCCCACTACTCTCCCCATCATCTGATCTGCCCAGCCACACCTGGCCGCCTTGTTTTCTCAAACCTATCCCTCAATGCGGCCATTTCAGGGCCTTTGCACCTGCTGTTCCCTCTGCTTGGAACACTGTTCCCGCAGATGTTCACATTGCTCATTCACTCACCTCGCTCCCGCCTTCATTCAAAAATCATCTTCCCATGGGGCCCTCCATAGCCCCCCAAAAATTTCAACTTCCCCATCACTTTATAGTTTCTTGCTTTAGTCTATTCTCCCTGTACTTATTCTAACATACTGTACATGTTTATACTTGTTTGTGCTACTTGTTTGGAACATAAGCCCATGGGGACAGGTATATTTCTGTGTTTTGTATGTTTTGTTCAGCATCTAGAATAGTGCCTGGCTCTTAGTAGGTAGTAAATATACTACTGTAGGTGAGTGAGTGAGTGAGGAGCAAGTGAGTGAATAAAGGATCAATGAGTGATCGAATCAATGAATGATCAGTGAGTGAATTAATGAGTGAGTGAGTGAGTCAGCAAATCAATGAGTGACCAAATGAACCAGTGAGCACAGGAATGAGGAAACTGGGGGTCAGAGGTCAGGCGAGCTGCCTGGGACCCCCCACCCGCAACTGGATCCTGAATGGTGTAAACCACAGGACATGTCCGGCCCCCCGCCCCCCCCAACCCACACACACACACACACACACACACACACACACCTGCCCCACCCTTGTTTTCTCCTGCAGGGAGAGAGGCTATTCTGGTCATGAGTATTTTTAACCCAATGTGAACCACACTGAGGAGAGGACAGACAGTTGAAAGGAGCGAGGCCCCAGCTGCTCGGGGACCCCGTGGCACTGAGGTGATCTTGCTCCACTGTGGTGTGGGGAGGGCTCTGGGCCTGGTAGGGAGGCGGTTTGTGCCACCGAAGCCACGCCTGCCACCGTGGTTGAGGGTGCCAGATGCAAGCAGTACCATATTTGGTGCTGGAGCCCAAGACTCAGGAATAGAAACTCTGCACGGGGCCAAGTCGGCCCTAGCCCAATACCCGGGTGACCTCAGGCCCAAAGCATGCTCCTGGCCCCCTGGATGGGCCTCGCGGCTGGGGCCCACGTCCTGGTCCTGGTCAGAAAAGCCTGGCACATCATTGCCGCTGCTTCCTCCCGCCTCCGGGGCTCCTACATCCAGCCCTGCACCGGGGAGGCATTTCTAGTTAGCACATTAATTGTGGTCACGTCCCTATTCTAAGCCCTTCTGTGGCTCCCCAGCATCAGGACGCCCCAGGTCCCCTCTCAGGCAGGAAGTGAAAATGAGAAGTGCACAGCTGGTGGAGACAGAGGGCCACGGGCCTGACCAGACCCCTGATGGTCTAGCCTTCAGCATCAGCTCTGCAGGTCCCACGTCGGGAGCACTGGCATCAGGGGACCGGTTCAGGTCAAGGACAATTCCCCCTGGGGAACAGGTGTGACTCCTTCTTCCCCCACCCTAAGGAAGGTGCTCTCCCTGCCAGGGAAATGAATGCCTCATCCCGACTGGCCTCTGACAGGAAGGGGATACCTGGATTCATTTTGTCTTGCGGTATTTGGGACTGGGGACACAGTGGGGGACAGAGGAGGTAGCAGGGTCCACTGCATTCTTCTGCTCAGTAAGAAACCATCTGATAGTCAGAAGGGCCTGGCCTGGCAGCAGGTGGGGTCAGTGTGTCATCTTAGTTCAGTCTGACCACCACCAAGGGGGGCAGGTATGATTCGAGTCAATGCCAGCCCCTGCTCCCTTGTTTAACCTTCCAAAAAGTGACTTGTCCAAGGGGCCACAGCTAGTAGCACTGGGGCTGGGGTGTGCTTCCGGGTCTACCCTCTCCTGTTCCTGACTTGCTGTGTGACCTCGGGAAAGTCCCTGGACCTCAGGTTCCTTTTTCACAATGGAGAGGAGACTAACCACATATTCTAACCATGGGGACACAGGGCATATGCTGAGCAACCTCCTTGAAAAGTTAACATACGAGCAGGTACCTGAGGCTCGAAGAAGCTTGAGGTGCCTGGGGAAGACTGCCAGGCCAGGAAATGGCATGGAACATGGAATTCTAACCCAGGTCCCTCCTGAGAGCTTCCGAATCCTGCTTGAAGGGTCTGCTGTCCTCCCCTCACCAACCTTTCAGGGCACAAATGAATCTATTATTTCTACTCAAGAAGTAAAAGTGTCAGTTATTAGAAGGCGATGATGACTTTTAAAAAAAAAAAAAAAGGCTGTTTTCAGAGCAGAGGTTACAAAAATGTTCCTCTAAGGTGTTCCAAAGCCAGGAACCGAGCAGGCAGCAACTTGCCTTCCGGGGGAATATTACAAACAGAAAAATTAAGGAGGGGCGACTTCTTTTTCCAATAGGAATAAGACAGCAATAAGGAATAAGGCAGATTCTTGGTTTGGAATCTTCCCTCTTCTGCTGATGTCACAAAGAGCAACAGGGGAAAGAAATAAAGAAACCACAAGCTATAGCTTTAGGAAAACCAGGAGTGAGGAAAAACCCATAAACTCCAAATCACAGGCAAGTGTGGCCCAAAGCACCTGAGGCAGCAGGTGCAGCAGTGAGGTGGGGGAGAACCGTGTGCAGAAGGGAGGCCAGCAGTGGAAGATCTGAATGAACCAGGGGGGCTCATGGCTGGAGGCCGGTTGCCTCTGGTACCAGGTTAGTTCTGAGAGGCAAAAGAGGAGTGGACCCAGAAAAGGGCCATATTTTAAAGGCACAATCCATTGCCATAAAAACAGAGGAGGGAGCCTTTCAGCAGAGAAAACAAGAGAACCATGCTGGCCTCTCTCCCAGTTTCCACTGAAACCTCTTGTTAATGGCTGGTCCAGGAAAATTCAACCAATTCATATACAGACAAAAAAAAATTGTGAAAGAAATAAACACAGCACTCATACAAAGAGGCTACAAGAATGAGAAAAAACAACAACAAAAAAAGAAGCACTAATGTTCCCTTATGTACATAGAAAATTCACTATAGAGATATTACCATAAAACAAATAAAAATTCTAATCCAAATTATAGAATGAATGAAGAAAAAAGACTTGAAAAATTCAAGCTTGAAGGAAGAGAGAGAGCTAGAGAAGAAATGGGATAGACCAGGGGTCGGCAAACTTTTGAGACGGAAGAGCCGCCAGGAGTCGGCAAACTGCGGCTCGTGAGCCACATGCGGTTCTTTGGGTACATACATGTGGCTCTGAAATAAAATTGAAAATGAAAATAAAACTATCATAGTTTCATTTATAATATTACTTTAAATTTTCCTTATTTGTAAAAATATATTTATGGCTTTCGAATAATTTTTAAATGGTTGTGAGGGACAGGATTGGCTCTTCCAGGGGTTGACAAACTTTTGAGACGAAATGTACCCAAAGAGCTGCATATGGCTTGCGAGCTGCAGTTTGCCAACCCCTGGGGTAGACAAAGTGATGGAAGACATGAGGACCAGTGAGAACTGACAGATCTCAGGAAAGAACTAAAAGAAAAAGACAAAAACATTTCAGAAGCGAAGACCACACTACAAGAAACACAAGGGAGAATAGACTCCATACAAAGTATAGTAAGAGATAATAGAGATTAAATTGAGAAAAATAAATGAAATAAAAAAAGAAATGGTCAACGAGATCAAAGAATTCCAGAAGAAGAAAAACAGATAGAGAAGATATGTAAAGGAGATCCAACAAGCGTATAACTAGAGTTTCGAAAGATGAAAACTAAAACAATTGAACAGAATATTTAAAATCACAACTCAGGAAAACTTTTCTGAAATGGGGCAGACTTGATTTCGTGAATTAGAGAACAGCAACCCAGAATGATAAATCCCAAGACATAGTTTAGTAAAACTACGGGACTTTAGCAATACAAAAATAAATCTCGGGGCAACTACGCGTATACAAAAAATCAAGCCATCTATGAAGGAAGAGAATCGGGCTGGCATCAGACATCTCAGCAGCAACATTCAAGGACAGAAGATAGTGGAGTATACCCACACGATCGCCAAGGAAGGAAAGTGTGAGGCAAAGGCTAATCTGCAGCTGAGCTGTTCTTTAAATATAAAGGTTATACACCAGTTGTTTTGAAGTATAAGGACACAGGCAATATTGTTCCTATAAGGAAAACTGAGGAATAAGCTTCAACCAATCAAATGGTTGAGTAAGTTCAGTAAGAGGACTATATATTAAACTGCAGATTAAAAAATAAAAAAGGCTTGGCCATAAAAAAGATGAAATACTGCCATTCGCGACAATATGGATGGATCTTGAGATTATCACGCTAAGTGAAATAAGTTGAGAACCATATGACTTCACACATATGTGGCATATAAACCGAAAGCAACAAATGAACAAGACAGACAAAAACTCACAGATACTGAAAACAGTTTAGTGGTTACCAGAGGGTGGGGGGGAGGGGTGGTAGAAGAGGGATAAAGGAGACAGAGGGAGAACTGAATTTGGGTGGTGAACACACGATGCAATATATAGATGATGTATTACAGAAATGTACACTTGAAACCTATATAATTTCACTAATCAAGGCTACCCCAATAAATATAAAAAATTTAAAAGATAGCAATAAGGATGACAGAATGGAGTGGCATGTCATATAGTCAGACAATGTAGAAAATAATACAGATAACAAAAAGTTGGTAGGGAAGGGGGAAAGAAGGTGTGAAGTGGAACGCGCTTGGTCGCTGCCTCATCTTCAATTGCTCGGGGTAAAAGCTAAAACATCAAATAGTAAAAGTTTAAGCATATTTATAGTACAAAGGTGACTAATAAGAAAGATAATAATACCCTATTTTGTTGAATCTAATAAGATGAATTGTTAGGTACCACTAAAAATTTTTTTTTAAATGCTGCTGATTAAACAATGTCCCATTGCTTTCTTATTGTATAACATTTTTATTCTGAAAGAATTCTTTAGTCAGACTTCTAAATCACCTATCACTCCTGTGCACATGTAAGAAGAAAAATAAGTGAAATAAATCGGGTAAGGTGTTCCTGAAACTTTGTCACCTTTAAAAACCCAATTCTTCTGAATGACTTCAATTCAATGTCACCGAGGCCCGCGTTTTCCATAGTCTGATCTGTACCATCCACTGTGGGTGATGCAGCATTTCTTAAAACAGTGCTTCACTCTAGTGTCCAGAATTTTCTTCCAAGATGCTGAAACCTCTTCTGCAGGTTTTCATGTCATCGTACGGGTAGGCAATAGCAACTGTCATAAACACCACGTGACTAAGAGCCTCCAAAGGCATTAGAATAAAAATACAAAACAGGGCTGGCAGAGTGGCTCGTTGGTTAAGAGCTGGCTTGGGACACCAGCTCAGAGCAGCAGGGCCCCAGTTCGGATCCCACATGAAGGCCAGTGGCGCTACAGTTAAGATGGTGAACAACAGCTCAACCTGGAGCTGGGCTGCTGTGAGTCACGGTGACAGCGTAGGCTGCAGTGAGGCTGGCAGTGGGCTTCCATGAGCTACTGTGCGTGGCTGGCAGCCGGCAGCCAGTGTGAGCTGCCAAGAGCCGTCGTGAGCGGCCGTCCAGAGGCCGGTAACCCATCTCCCTCACCCGAGAAGAGCGCAATGATAATACCAACATGGGCCAGTGAAGCAACGTCCTCCACAACTAGACTGAAGAACAAAAAGGGCAGCAACTTGTCTGTTCCCCTTCCCCGACTCCCCAATGCTGTTTCCCTCCCCCAATTTCCCAATAAAAATCTTTAAAAAGGAAAAAAAAAGAATATAGCTCTCCCACATGCACAAAGACATACATGCACATACACACACAATATGATACAAAGAAAACCAGACATCTGCCGTATCAATAAATATAAATAGGCTTATCTCACTGATCTTAAAAAACAAAGATTTTTAGTTTAGATCACAAGCAAAACCCAGGTGTATCCTGCATTCAAGAGACAGACATCAAACAAAGTGGTTTAGAATGGTTAAAATAAAAGAACAAGCAAAGGTATAAAGACAAATACAAACAAAAGCAAAGCTAGAGCCATAATATTAATATCAGACAATGAAATTCAATCCAAACATCACTAAATGAGCCAAATGAGCCAAAGAAGGGCCATTTATAATGCTAAATGGTATAATTCACGAGGCACCAAATAACACTGCAGCAATTTTCAGGAAGGAGAAATTGCAGAGATACTAGGATAAATAGATTGGAACCACTAATAAGAGATTTTAATTCAGCTCACTGAGCCCAAGAAACATTAAGTAGATGAAACATAAATACAAATTCAGAAGACCTAAATAAAATAATCAGTAAGGTACTATAATATATCAAACTCTCTATGCTAACAACAGATAACGTACTTTCAAGAGTGATAGAACATTCATGAAAACTGAAAACCTCAACATCTCAAAATATAAAAAATATAGACATTTATGATCAGAAAGCAGAATGACTAGAAATTAATTTAGAAGTCTGAAAATTTAAAAAAAACAAAAACAAATCTCATGGACAATTCTCAAGTCAAAAGGGAAATACAAACTGAATTTGTAGGATTTCTAGAAAATAACCAATGTCAAAATACCATGAACCTGAAGCTATAGAATACAGCTGCAGCAATAATCAGAAAAATATTTATGGCTTCCAATACATGTAACAATGACAACGGAATAGATAAAAATACATAAAGCACCAGAGTAAAAACATTAGAAAAGGAACCATAAAATAAACAGAAAGAATAAGGAAAGAATTATTAAAGATTAAAGCAGAAATGAATTAGGAAACATATAAGTAGCAGAACTAAGAAATATGGCAAAATATGGCTCTTTGGGAAAAAAAAATTCAATGAAATATATAAACCAGGGCCAGTCGAGTGGCTCAGTTGGTTAAGAGCTCACTCAAGAATGTGAGCTCTGAGCAACAGGGTTGCCAGTTCGATTCCCGGCCTGAGCTGAGCTGAGCTGCCAACAGCTGCCAACAGGTGGCAGGGTGGCTCAACTAAAAGAAAAGGAAAAAAATATATATATATATCATCATTAACCTAATTTTATTTATTTATTTATTTTTAAGATTTTTATTGGGGAATTGGGGGATGGGAACAGCACTGGGGAATCAGGGAAGGGGAAGAGACAAGTTGCTGTCGTTTTGTTCCTCAGTCTAGTTGTGGAGGATGTCGCTTCACTGGCCCAAGTTGGCACCATCATTGCACTCTTCTAGGGCGAGGCAGATCAGTCGCCAGCTTCTGGACGGCTGCTCACTGCGGCTGCTGGCCGCTCACGCTGGCTGCTGGCTATACACAGTAGCCCATGGCAGACCACTGCAGCAGGGGCTGCAGCCTACACCGTCGCCGGCGACTCATGGCAGCCCAGCTCCAGGTTGAGCTGTTGTTCAGCATCTTAGCTGTGAAGGGCAGTGTCACTGGCCCTCATATGTGGGATCCGAACCGGGGACCTCTGGCGTCCGAAGCCAGCTCTTAACCATCGCGCCACTCGGCTGGCCCCCATTAACCTAATTTTAAAGAAAAAGGGAGTAGGGGGCTAGGGAGAAAACATCCAGTGCAAACGAAAAAATGCCAAATGGGAAAGTAACCAAAAAAGTAGAGGGAAAAAAATTTTCAATCATAAGACAGTACTTTGCAAATAAAATTTAAAAACTGATAAAAGTGATTTCTAGACAAATATAAGAAATCAAGACACTTCCTGGAAGAGATAGATCACCTAAATAGGCTTTCACATAAGGAACAGAATTATAAAAGAGCATCAAGAAACAAAAACACCACAGCAAGATATTTTTAGAGGAAAATTCTAGCAAACATAAACCACAAAAAATCCTTTGAAGTGTTCAATAGCGAAATTTAAGACAGAAAACTTAAAAAAATTTTTTGATAAAAATTTCCTATTGCTATTTTCATAAGATACTACTGTGTACCTGGACAAGTCAAGGGAAACTATTGAAAAACTACAAATAATAACAGAATGCTGGAAAGTGGTAGGACACAGATGCACACACGCGTAAATATAAACAACAAGCAGAAGATATAATGAGAAAGAAGAGTCCACTTCCAACCACCACTGCTGCACTACTTAGGGTTCAACTTAACAAAAGATGTTCAAAATGGATGTGTGCAGAAATTTAAAGTCCCTGAAGAACACAAAATAAAGCTGATCAAGTGGAAAGACACACTATGTTTTTGGATAGAAGACTCAGCAGCTTCATAATCACGTCAGTTTTCTCTAAGCTGGTTTATAAATTGTATGTGATTCTGGAATTCGACAAATTGATTCTAAAGTTCATATAGAAAAATAAGCCAGAACCTACAGGAAAACTCTGAGAAGGAGGAACAAATGAGGAAGGCCTGTCCTTTTAGATATGAAACCATCCTATAAAGTTTCAATAATTAACACAGCATGGTCATATGAACAGACAAACGGGGCAATGAGACAAAAAGCATCACAGAAGTAACGTGGTACTTACACATCCGATAAAGGCTGTGTCTCCAATCAGTAAAGCAAATGCATCTCTTAACACAGATGCTGAGACACTGAGTGGTTGCTAGGGTAAAAGATAAGCTGCATTCAACCTCAGAACACACCCCAGGATAAGCTCCCAAGTAAAATAATATAGCCCATAACAATTTAGAACAAAACACAGGTACATTTCTTTATAACCTTCGAGGTGGGCAAGTTTGCTGAACCATGTATGAAATCCAGAAGCCATAAAAGAAAACACGAACAAACGACTCCCTGAAAGAAAAAAAACCTCTCCATGCCCTCCCCGCAAAAACTACCATCAGCAAGAAAGCCAAAACAGAAGTGACAACTTGGGGTAACTTTTGTGCCTCTCAATCCCAGACGTCTAATGTTCCTAACCTAGAAAGAGCTCCCAGAAAACAAAGAGAAAAAGACCAACAACCCAAAAGAAAATGGGCCAAGGACACTTCCCACACGTGCCCAAAAATGACCCTTAAACACACAAGCAAGATTGAGGACCTTTCTGAAAGAGGAATGCAAATGGAAACACTCAGATGGCATCCCTCACCTGTCAAATGGGCAGAAAGCCAGGACTCAGACACAGTCTTCTGGCGGGGCACTTTGCTGGGAGGCTTGCCCAGTGGCACCGCTCCAGGGCGAGGGCAAGTGAGCCACATCTATCAAAGTTACACAGACATCTACCCCCTCACCGCGCAAGCCCACTCTGCCACCTTATCCTACAGATGAGTGACATTTGTGCAGGTCATAGGTTTGTTTGCAATTGCAGCCTATTAGAAACAGCCCCCAGGGTCTTTCCTGAAGGGGCTGATTAAATACACAATGACACACAGATAGCTTGGAAAACAACGTCAGCTGGCAGGGTCCAACGTCTAGTCCCAGGTGGCCGGCGCTGACCCTGGCACATACATATTTTTTGAAGGAATGAGTCAATGACCCCTAAACTGCCCCCAAAAGCCAGGACCAAATGTGGTGAGGGACCCAGGGGAGTGCCATTTGCAAACTGTAAACTGTGAGTGATGCAGATTACAACTGTGAGAAAATGGAGTTGGCTTGTCCTGCCTGACCATCTGAGGGTGCAAAATAAGGTTACATGCCTGTGACGCTTCATATGCAAGTACCTGAGTCTGCACCTGTCCCAAGAGAGGAAAGGTGACCTTCCCAGCACTGCATGGCTAGTAAATGTGGGAGCAGGATTTGCCCCCAAGTCTCAGACCCGCCTTCCTTTCCTGAGGCCCCCTGCCACGGTCACTCCAGCTCTGCACTGGAGGCTGGACTAAAGAGCAGGAGGTGGGCTTCAGGCTGAGCTCAGGGAGCAGTAAGTCACCATGAGTCCGAACCCCCACACACTTGGGCACGTGCACTTGCACACCAGGACCTCCCGTGGTGCCAGGGTGGCTGAGTGTGGACGAGCTTTCTGTACTGGTCACTAGCAGGGGAGCCTGTTTGTCAGATGAAATCATGCCCGGCAAAGGAAGAACAGGCATCTAGAAATTCTGGCCTGAATTAGGAGTCCTGAGTTTACTCTACTTGGAAGAAAATTCCCATGTTGCCTCACTGCCTCATTTTTTTTTTAACTGCATTAAAGATTAAAAATCATTGGCAGCAAAAGCGAGTGCCACCCCACCTCCCACCTCCAAACACAGACAGAGCACTGCTAATACTGGGTGTTTTATTCGTAACAGTCTCTGCTAACTGGATATTGCCTGAGCAAGGGGCCTGGTTTCTATTTTCTACACACCTCCTCTGTGACCTTGGAGTATGACCCCTTCCCGCCCCCAATCCTGAGCCTCAATTTCTTCATCTATAAAATAAAGAGCTCAGGAAGGACAACGTCTAAGCACACTTCCAGAAAGCCCTTCCTAATCTGGTCTCTCTGGCACCAGGTCTGTCCATTTCATAGGCAGTAGTCATCACTGACCTCTCCAGAGAGGGTATCTCAGAGTCACTTGCCCCTTGGTGCCAGGCCAAGAGCACAGACAGATAAGGCCAGAGCAATGACAGTTCATGGGTAAGAGGGTTCTTGCCCAACCTGATACAAACAGTCATCTTGGGGAGAAACTGGTCAAGCCCGTGGCCTCACTCCCAGCACTTTGGATCATTCATTCAACAAATGCTTGAGCACCTACTATGTGCCAGGCCATGCTCCAAGGTCTGGAAATACACACAGCAGTGAACAAAGTAGACAGTCTTTGGCTTCATGGAGCTGACATTCTAGTGGGAGAGAATTAACAAGTAAATACATCAGGAGAGAAAACGAGCTACAGAGAAAAATGCGGCAGAAAAATTGGGCTGCGAGGACTGGGGGACGGGGTGCTATTTTACACAGAACCGTTGGGGATGGACACTCTGAAAAGCTGACATTTGTACCGAGACAGAGGGGGCAAACCATAGCTGTGTGTGTGTGTGTGGGGAAATTGGTGAGTGCAAAGGCTCTGGGGGGCCGTGTGCCTGAGGTGTTGATGGAACAGCAGAGTAAGCAAGGCAGGAAAGGAGGGTACCAGGAGAGGAGGTCAGGGAGCTAGTGGGGAGACTTGGCCATGGAGCCTTGAGGGTCATCAGAAGGACTTGTCTCTCTGGGGACGGTACCACTAGGAGACGCTGAGGGGGAGAGGGCTACAGTGTGACTTATATCTTAAAGACATCTTTCAGATCTGGCTGCGTTTTCAGAGTAAACTACAGGGGACGTATCGCAACAAAAAAATCAATGAGGTGACCGTGCTAACCCACAGGAGAGGGAGGTGTAGGGCAGGAAATAGGGGGAGAACCTCTCTTCTTTCCATCTCCCGTCAGCTCACAGCCACAGTGCATGCAGTTCTGGTCTCTTCGTCTTTTTCCATCTGTCTCTATCTCGGGACCCACCACCCAGCCTCCACCCTGTCTTCCTACCTCAGCCCCACCAGGAGGCCCCCACACCTCACAATACTGAGGGCTTGTGGGCTCCTCCCCTCAGCCCCTGCCCCTCTCAGCTCCACAATTTCCAGACCAGCCATCCAGCTCTGGGAATTCCAGGTTTCTGCAATGTGCTCTTTTCCTCTTCCCCAAATAATCCCTCCCTCCCCTGCTCAGGAACTTCCTAAACACAGTAGCCAAGGACAAACCACGTGGCAGGCACCCTCCCAAGCACCATTAGCTCTTTCACCTCCTTTCCGCTTCCTGTCTGCCACTATGGCCCCATTTCACAAATGAGAAAGCAAAGGGGGTGCAGAGAGGAAAGGAACTGTCCCAACACTGCATGACTAGATAATGTGGGAGGCAGGATTCTGCATCTCGGTACGTCTGCCCCAAGTCTCAGACCCTCCATCTCCGTGAGTCTCCCCTGATCTAGGTCAACAGAGCAGCCACCTCCAGGAAATCGCCTGGACCTCGGCACAGCTCCCACCATGGGCTGTGGGCTGGGGCCCCAGTGCTGCACCTGCTGGCACACAGTAGGAGCTTGTGACTACCTTCCAAATGAGTGGGTGTGTGAGCACACTCACCCCAAACCCTGGGCCTCACCTAGGCTACAGGCAGCCGCTCGGGCCCCCTGGGGTGAGTCTTGCTGGGAATGACCAGGGTGAATTTGGCCTTGGACTGAATGGGGAACAGAGGAAATTGGACGCTGAGTTAAATGCTGCCCACCCTGCCCGAGACTGTAAATGACATTGAATTTGGGAGGGCATGGCACACAGCAGGCACGCCATAAACATGCGATACCCAAGTGATGGGGGATAAAGGAAAACAATCCTGATACTCTCAGTGCCTTTGAAAACGATGGTAAAAACTTGAAAGGAAAACCAACTCTTCCCTGTTGCTCAAAGCCACCAGGTTCTGGGAATGCTACGCTTCTGTGATGTGCAATCCCCTTCCCAGTGTCGCTCTCAGCCCCTCCCTTGCCCAGCAGCAACCATCATAGGGAAGAAGAGCTGCCGCTGGCCAAGAACCCGCTAAAACGCTCTCTTGGCTTTATTCCGGGCTGTGAGGGTTACGGGTGATTGTCGCTGTCTTCACACCGTGGAGTATTGTCTGTGTATTTCCACGACGCACATACATTTAGCTGACGACGGTGGGACGAGGGCTGGTCGGGCTGCCTGCTCCCAGTCTTGATAGAGAGGCTGAGTGTGTGCGCGTGGGGTGGTCCAGTCACCACCCTGCGGTGACACCTCCTGCTTTGCTTTTTATCTTGAGGACAGCGTGGAGCCCCTGAAGGCTGGTGGGAGGGACATGTGACGTGTCAGTCTTCCCGTGGCCTTGGCACAGAGAGCACCTCTGTCAGCATCTCACTGCAGGCTTTCTGGTCCTTTTCCATTAACGTGGAGCCGTGTTTACACAGAGCCGCGTACAGGAGACACACAAAAAGAGGTCCTATTACACGTGCTGCTCTCACTTCACCCGTTTCCCATCTTGGCTTCTGGAAGTGTGGTTTCCATCTTTTTCTCTTTTGTAGACAACGCCGTCGTAAGGATCTTATTAGCAATCGCATCTTTTCTGAGCACCTCATTCGTTATTTCTATAGGACCAGTTCCTAGAAATGAGCCTCCTGGATCCAAGGAAATGGAATTTAAGGCTTTAGATGCAGATCACTAATTTGTCTCCAGAAGGTTTTAAAAAGTCCACGATGTCTCCGGTGTCGGGGTGTGCTCCCCATACTCTCATCATGGGGAGGGAGGCATATGCTAATATTTATTGAAAGCTTCCTGTCAGGAGTGGAGCTACGTGATTTAAGAACAATGGTGTATATTTTCCAAGGGCTTACCGTGCACGGCCACTGGTCAAAGTGGTTTTCATGCAGGAATTCGCTTAATCGTCCTGAGAAAACTGAGGCACAGCTGGGAACCAAACACCCTTTGCTAGGCAAAAGGAGCCTACCCGGGGCCCAGCCTAGTTCACCTGGGACGGCACTGGGGCAAGTGGCTCAAATCTCATGTGACAAAGAGGCACTTGACTCCAAGTCTCAGCTTCCTCATCCGTAAAACGGGAATAACAGCACAGGATGGCTGAGAGGGTTAAATAAAGTGTCTGGCACCTAGCGGGGGCTCAGTTGCTGGAATCCTGCCCACTGTCCCCAGCTCAGGGTGTTGCCTTGAAGACCAGTGGGAAGGAGCAAATGAAGCCGAGAGACAAATGGAGGGTTGGGGGACCTCTCTGGGCTGCGTCTACATCTGAGACAATGGCTTCTGCTCCTTCAAATCAAGCCTGTTCATAGAATGGAAAGGCTGCTTTTCCTGTTTCCCTCTTCCATGCCTGTCCACCCAGCTACCTGTTTGCCACCTCAGACTCTGCACCGGTGTGACATCAGAGAAGGCTGTGTGCTTCTGCTGGGGTCGGCTCCTGGTGGGCAAGAAAGAGTGCATGTACAGGAGTGGGGTGTGTGGTCACTGGCCCAGAAAGGAAGTGGGGCTCTCCTGGTCCCGTGGCCAACCCCACTTCCACTGCAAGCTCTTGGACCCACTGGGGTCTGTCCAGAGGGAAGACAAACAGAGGCGTACAGGAGAGGAAGGGACATTCACCAAGTTCCAGAAAGAATGAGATGGGTGTCACTTCCCAATAGCCGCTAGAAACAGAAGCTTGGAGAGAAAAGTGATTCTCAAGGCTCTGCAGTTGGTGAGGGGAGAGCCTATTTTGAACCCAGCCCTGACACTCATCAGCTGACTGACCCTGAGCAAGGTACTTTCCCTCCCTCCCAGAATCTGCCAAAGGGGTGATAACACCAAGGAGGATTCCAGGGGACAAGGCCAGCAAGCAGCACTGGGAGCTGGGGACCTTGGGCCCAGGACCCTTCCTCCCACTGAGGCTTTTCTGCCTCCGTCTCTACAAAGACCAAAGCCAGTTTATAAGGTGTCTGAGCCCCTCCCTGTTACCTGCTGACCTCACCAGCTCAGAAGGCCCCTGTGGACCAGGGCTGGGCACCTCCCATCTCCCGCATCCTCTGGGACCTCAGGCCACCCACCTGCCTTTGCTCCGGGGGCCTCAGCCACTCGTCTTCCGCCTCTTTCCCATCTGCTCATAAAAATCTCCCTTATCAAAAAGCACACACACAGATAAAGTAAAATAAAATTTAAAAACATGCTCCTCAAACACACCAGCATCAACGAAAATAAAAGCTAAGCCACAATCTGTGAGAAAATCTTGGCCACAAAGAGATGGGATAAGTAACTCACTAATGAGACCAAACAAATGATAAATACACAGAGAACCTGATCATTCATACTCTTTGACCCAGTAATTTCATTTCCAGGAAATAATGAGCAACACACACTGACAGCCTGAGGAAGCACGGACAGTCCCTCTGGGAGCCGGCTCGGGACAGCCCTTCTGAGGTTCATATGCGCTGAGTACCAAGAAACATCCAGCCACATATACAAATGCAGTATTCGGTGGAGTATTATCTAAAAGAGTCAAATATAAAAAAAGCCCAAAATGTCAAATGAGACCCATGAACTGACGGTGACGTAACAACATGGAAGTGTTGAAAAATATAAAAAACAATGTTTGAGAGAGGTGAAGAATTTGGAACATTTATATAGCCAAGAGACTCAAATGACTAAAAAAAGTGTTTTAAAAGTCTGGCAAAGAGGGACATTTTAACAATAGGTATCTCCAAGTGATGGAACTATGGAATCTTCCCCCCTAGTGAGCACCTACGGCTCCAGGCAAGGATGGATTGACAGCTGGAAGTTGTGGCCACACCTGGAAAGTATCCTATTAAGAGGAAGTGCATTCCGGAGAGCACAGCCAGTAGAACTTGGGTGGCCAGGTCCATGGTGTAGCTAAACACCCGACCCTGGGGGAAAGAGAACCAGGAGGGGGCAGCAGCTGGGGGGAGGGGCGGGGGGGGTATGCTGGCCGGGGAAAGGCTGCTCCCACACTTCAAGCTTCTCTTTCTCATTCGCCCCTTCTTCCATTTGCTGCAAATGTCTGGGTCTCACTGTGCCCTGGTCCCAACCCAGACTTTGGGGAGGCGGCACCCCTGCTGCCCTGGGTGCTTGCAGCTCAGCATTCAGGACCCCCATGGCTGGGTGGGTTTGGAAATTGCCGGCTGGAGCTGATGTGGTGGGTCACAACCTCCTGGTGTTCTGAGTAAGCCGAGAGATTCTGCCAACCTTGACACACACACACACACACACACACACACACACACACACACACACACGGGGCTCTGGGGACATCACACACACATCGGGAGCAACCCCACCAACGTAGGCTGCTAGAAGGCTTCAATTGGCACAAGGAAACAAAACGCATTTTTAAGAATTTCCATTTCCGAGTCTGTCCTCTAATACTGAGCTGTCCTAGCAGACAAGCAGGGACAGGCACCGAAGGCCTAAGAGGAAAAGGAACAACAGACGATTCCATCTAGACCCTTCCTTTCTATTCCTTTGTATTTGGGCCTGACCTGGCGACTCCCCCCAGGGGATCAGGGCTGTGGGAACACGGAGTGCAGGCGTGAGCATGGGGGGGTGTAGTCCCGGCCAGCCTGGGCCCTGCCATGTCACCCTGGGCGGTGTGGCTCCCCCCTTCTTTGGGAGGAGGTGACAAAGGGAAAGTCCTTGGGCAGCTGGAGGAGAGGGCAGGAGGGCCAGAGGGGGTCACACCAGGTGCTCCAGGGTATCTGGTGAATGATGGGATAAACGGCTTTCCGTGACTCCCACGGGCCCGAATGCAACAATCACTCAGTATTTGGGGGAGACGGAACGGGTATCCTCCTGAGAGAGGGGTGGTGGCAGGGGAGCTGGCTTTTAACCCTCGCAGAGCCAGAGGCTCAGCTGCGTCTGGCAAGACGGTGGGGACTTCTACCCTCAGGTGTCAAATGAGGAAACGGGCCAGGGGGCTCCCCCGGCCGCGAAGAGACGTGGACTCCGAGACCGGCCCTCCCCGCAGCACATCACAGCTCCCCGTTCACTCCATCCTCCCCATCTGGAGAAGAGGGAGGGAGCCAGGCACGCCGGAAGGAGGGGTCGTCTGCAGATCCGGATCCTGAGAGGCAGCGGAGGCCCGACTTCGCGACTTCTCAGCTCTCGCTCGGGCCGTTCCCTCCACCTGGAGGGCCCCTGCCCGCCTCGGGGCGGCCACAGCCTCAGCATCTCCGGCCCCGGCAGCCCGCCCCACCGCCGGCCGCTCCCCACCGCTCTCCCTCCAGGGCCAGGGGCGAGCGCAGCCCCGCGGCCGGGCCTCCCGGGACGACTCCGCGGCCCCCAGACAGCGCGGCGCTCCGAACCCCAGGTCGCGGCGCGGGGCGGGCGGCGCCGGGCTTCCAGCCCCCACGACCCTCGCCCCCCGCGGTGCCCGGCCCGGGCGGGGCTGCTCCGGGGGCTCCGGGGCGGGGCAAGCCTCCCCGAGCGGGCCGGGCTCCCGCGCCAGCCGCCCCACTCAACTTCGGGGAGCAGCGTGGGGGCGGCTGCGGCCGAGCACCGCCGCGCCCGGTCAGCGCGCACTCAAGTGCCCCCTCGGGAACAGGTGGCCCGGGCAGCGGCCGCGCTCTCCCAGCCCCGTCCTTCTCGGAGCGCCCCTCCCTGCCGAGGCCGGGGCGTCCCCAGCCCAGCGTGCCGGACCCCCACACCCACGCACCCTCCGCACGGTCCCTGTACCTCCGGCTCCCGAGGCGGCTGGCGACGGATAACGTCGCCCCCGAGCCCGGCCGGCGGGAGCGCCGCCCCTCCGGCCCGGGGCGTGGTCAGCGCCTCGCCCCGCCCGCCCCGCGCCCCTGCTGAGTCCCGGTGTCCTCAGCCCGCGGGTCCTCCTCGTCCCCGGCAGGTGCTGCACCATCCCCAGCCCTCGGGCCGGCAGGTATGGAGTGCACCCGGGGTCTCCCTGCCGCCAGCTCTGTGGGTTTACAAGCCCATTTCCCCCATTTCACAGGTGAGAAGACTGAGGCTCCATGCGGTTAAGGAACTTGAAGGTCACACAAGTGAGAAGGGGAGGTCAGTGTAAGTGACTGAACCAGGGCTTGCCTGTTGCCGCCGCCCAGAATACATTTATTACCCTCCCTCCTCAGCTGACTGGTGCCCAGTCAGAAAATGGAGACCCTCCCTGCCAGCTCCAGGAACAGTCCGGCACTTAGTACGTGCGCTGTAATTATCCTTTGAATGAAGAAATCAGAAGACAATTCCCGCCAGGACCAGGCTGACCCCACACCCCCTCCACTTGTCAAGATCCCACGCTTCAAGCCAACACTGACCCAGCAATTCTACCCCCTCTCCCCACTTCCCTCTCCATTCCACAGGCTGTTCCTTCTCTCATCTTACAATTAAAACAAGTCAACAAAACCCCTCCTAGGACCCCTCTGCCCCCTCCAGCTATTGCTGCCTCACTTTTCTTCTTCCCTTTATTCAAAAGCTCTGCTGGAGTTGTCTCTGCACCCTGTCTGCAGTCTCTCTTCCCTTTCTCCCCTGCACCCTCTCCAGTCCAGCTCCTGCCCCTTTCTCCCCACGAATCCGCTAAATCTGTTATTTTTGGTCCCCAGTGATGTCCATGTTATCAGGTCTGTGCGGAGTCTCCACCTTTGTCTGATTGGTCCCTCCAGTGGTACTTGTCACGGCTGCCGGCTCCCTCTTCTCGGAAACACCTTCCCGGACACCATGCTGGTCCGTCCTCCTCCTCCCTGGCCAACCCCCATGCTCCTTTGCAGACCCCCTCTCCTCCCCATGCTCAGCTCTTGATCTGCTCCTCCCCGCCCCACCCTGTCACACTGCCCCCTGGCTTTGAAGACATCTGTCAGTTGATGATGCCCAAACGTGGCCAGGGCCACACTTCTCACTCCACCCCGAGTCCAAGCCACCAGACTCTCCCAGGCTGAGTGCAGGGATCCCTCTCACTGGTATTCCGCCTCCCCGACACCCCGCTCCAAATAGCACCAGAGGGATGGCAGTAGAGCCAGGTCAGGTCACATCCCTCCCCTGCCTCACTCTGACCTCATCCCCTTCTTCTCTATCGAGGACTCTGCCCGGCCACACTGGCCTCCTTGCTGGCGCTCACCCCCGCCCCCCACTCCCACTCCTCTGCCTGGAACAGCCTTGCCCAGGTATTTACACAGCTCTGTCCCTCACCTCCTTCACGTTCAAGCTTCAATGTCAGCTTCCCGGATCCTGTTTCAAACTGGACATGCCCATCCTGCCTTGACTTTTCACCATACACTTATGTGACATGCTTTATGTCTCACGTATGCATTTATTTTATTGCCAATCCCCTGTACTAGAATGCGAGCTCCACAGGGCAGGGGTTCCTGCTGACTTATTCCCTGCTGTGTCTCCCTCCTGGAACAGTGCCTGAAACAGAGTAACCAGGCACGCAACAAACATGTGTGGAATGAATAAACCTGTACCCTTTCGCTGCTGATAATACTCTCGATACATTTTCTTTCTATTGACGTTTTAATTCCAATAGATACTTAAAAAAATATATTTTACTGGGGAATTGGGGGAGGGGAACAGTGCTGGGGAATCGGGGGAAGGGGAACAGACAAGTTGCTGTTGTTTTGTTCTTCAGTCTAGTTGTGGAGGATGTGGCTTCACTGGCCCAAGCTGGCACCATCATTGCGCTCTTCCTGGGCGAGGCAGATCAGTCGCCGGCCTCTGGACGGCCGCTCACACTGGCTGCCGGCCACACACAGTAGCTTATGGCAGCCCCCTGCAGCAGGGGACTGCAGCCTACGCCCTCGCCGGCGACCCACGGCAGCCCAGCCCCAGGTCGAGCTGCCATTCACCATCTTAGCTGCAGAGGGCAGTGTCACTGGCCCTCATATGTGGAATCCGAACCGCGGCCCTCTGGCATCCCAAGCCAGTTCTTAACCAACGAGCCACTGGGCAGGCCCTCCAATAGATGCTTTTTAAAAGGAAACTTTGTATTACTGCCCTAGAAGGAACACCACTACCACTGACCTAGAATAGGAGAGTAGTAAAATTGAGAATAAAACAATGTTCTAAGGCTCTGGGGAGCCCACTGCCTGTCTGAAGGCTGAGCCCCCTCCTGCTGACCCTTGTTAAAAAGTGAGACCACAGGTGGTGTAGAGAGATAGTCAAGGCAGGCCAGCACCCAGTGAAGACTCGCCCCTGGACCTAAACAGGGTGGATTAAAAGAGAGTTGAGAAGGAAATGGCTTTCTTTTGGTCGTCATCACTTGAGCTATGGCTAACACCACAAGCTCTTTCTGGCTCCCCAGGCAAGAAACTGCATGTTAAGGTGAGTAGAGTTTGGAAATTGAGTTTACCTCACTCCGAGGGTGCAATGGACGCTGAAAACAAATTCCTTCTAGTCTGACCTGGCCTGGCTGTTGGGGAAGCCTGGGGGGAAGGCATGGAGGAAGAGGGCATGCCCTGGCCTCAGTTTACCCGCCTGTAAGCTGCTGCTGGGGACACAGAACCTGGCCACCCTGAGTCTTGTAGACGCCTGGGAAGGAGGTGTGTCCTCTCTCTCCTGCAAGGGCTGTGGCTGTACACTCTTTCTCGTGGACCAGGAGTGGGGAGTGTGTAGACTGGAGCTCCACGGTGTCTCACCACCACATGAGGGACGGGTCTGCTTCAGAATAGAGCCCACCCGGGAGGCTGAGCCGTGGGACACAAACACAAGGGCACGGGGTCTCCCAGAGCCTGTGTGCCCACTGGGCTGCCTGAGCGACCCTTGGACTTGCCCATCATACACTTTGGTTTAACCAGATGGGCTAGATTCTTTTTTCCTTGTACATAGAAGAACCCTAATTGACACACTTCTCAACTTCTGGCACTTTCTGCTCCACCCGTAAGCAAGCTGGAGCCTCTCCCATCTTAGTAAAGAGGACAAGGAAAAGCAACACGCACACACACACACACACACACACACACACACACACACACATAAACATACACAAGCTGCCCCCGTGACCTCCAATTCTCTCTTCCCTTCAGCCAGGAGTCTCAAAAGAGACACCTCCACTTGTTGTTTCTCATCCTTCCCTTCCTAGTCTCCCTTGTCTATTCTCATCTGCTTCCTGTCCCCTACTGAAGATGGGGGCTCTTGTCACAGTGAGCCACCTGTGGCCAAACCCTGTCAATATAGGATTAACAACAATATTGTTAACCTTTGTAACAAAATCACAGGCTGAAAGAATTTACTGTAACCTTATGACCTTAAAAACATAGGAGTATTTCCAGCTTTGTTTCTGACAAGAGTGGCCCCAAAGCCACAGTAACTTTAGCCCCACTCCCCTGCCACGTCTCATGGGCATCCCAGTGCCCAGACTTTGGTCTCTAAAACCTTCTCCACTAAAGGAGACCAGAATTCCTTGGAGCATAAAAAAAAAAATTAGAATGGTCCCGAATGTCCTGTTATGGCCAGGAAATAAGGCGACCCTCAGAAATTTTAGGGGAGCAAAGAAGAGACAATGGAACAATCAAAAGTTTTCTCCAATGCTAGCCATGCTGTATAATATGAGTATCAAAAATTATTGGGCCGGCCGAGTGGCGCGATGGTTAAGAACTCGCTTGGAATGCCAGAGGGCCCCGGTTCGGATCCCACATATGAGGGCCAGTGACACTGTCCTCCCCAGCTAAGATGCTGAACAACAGCTCAACCTGGAGCAGGGCTGCTGTGAGTCGCCGGCGAAGGCGTAGGCTGCAGCTCCTGTGGCAGTGGGTTGCCATGGGCTACCGTATGTAGCCAGCAGCCAGCGTGAGCGGCCAGCAGCCGCTGTGAGTGGCCGTCCAGAAGCCAGCGACTGATCTGCCTCACCCGGGAAGAGTGCAATGATGGTGCCAACTTGGGCCAGTGAAGCAACGTCCTCCACAACTAGACTGAAGACCAAAAAAAAAAACAGCAACTTGTCTGTTCCCTGTCCCCCAATTCCCCAGCACTGTTCCCATCCCCCCAATTCCCCAATAAAAAAAAATCTTTTTAAAAAAATTATTAATTGACAGGTTGGCTGAGTGACTCAGTTGATTAAGAGTTGGCTTGGGAGCGCAATCTCTGAGCAGCAGGGTCGCCGGTTCGGTTCCCACATGGGCCAGTGACACTGCCCTCTACAGCTAAGATGGTGAACAATAGCTCGACTGGGAGCTGGGCTGCCATGAGTCGCCGGCGATGGCGTAGGCTGCAGCCCCTGCTGGAGTGGGCTGCCATGAGCTACCAACCGTAAGTGGCCGACAGCCAGTGTGAGCAGCCCGCGGGTGGCAGCCCGCGAAGAACCGCCATGAGCCGCCGTGAGCCGCCGTGAGCAGCCATCCAATGGCTGGCGACCGACTGCCTCAGCCAAGAAGAGAACAATGATCATAATAACCAACATGAGCCAGTGAAGCGGCGTCCTCCACAACTAGACTGAAGAATAAAAAAAGACAGCAACTTGGGCCAGTCGAGTGACTCAGTTGGTTAAGATTTGGCTTAAGAGCGCGAGCTCTGAACAACAGGGCCGCCGGTACGATTCCCACATGGGCCAGGGACACTGCGCCCGAGCTGAGCTGTCGCTGAGCTGCCAACAGGTGGCAGGATGTCTCAGCTGGTGTAACAACAAGATTGCCTGTTCCATGGTGGGCTATGCCCACCCGCAACTAAGACTGAACTCGGCACCTTGAGCTGAGCTGCTGCGCAGATGGGTCAGTGGATAGAGCTCATGCTCTTAACAACAAGGCTACTGGTTCGACTCTGGCATGGCATGGTGGCTACGCCCACCTGCAACTAAGATTGAACACAGCACCTTGAGCTTAGAGGCCACAAGCTATGGACTGGCGCCCTCCACAACATGAGCCCTTCACAATGAACATTGAAGAACAAAAACTTGGCTGGTCCCCTCCCCCAATTATCCAATAAAATCTTAAATAATAATAATAATAATAAAAAAGACAGCAACTTGTCTGTTCCCCTCCCCGAGTTCCCCAATAAAATCTTTTAAAAAATTATTAATTGAAATAATTATAGTTAATTTGAATAAGTTCACTCTGTGAAAGGTTACGGCTCTAATGAAGAAAGTTAACATAAAGCATTTAAAGAGAGTTGTAACATAAGCAAGATGACTATCATATGACGTGTTTGCATTTGTATAAATCTTAATAAGTTGGGCTGTGTGTTTTGTTTCTTTTATTGATGTTAACAAATTAGAGAGGCATGTTTGCTTTATCTGTGTAATAAGAAAAGCATACTCGCAGCTGTAGGCTGGGCCCTGTGGGGGCAGGAACCACACCAAGGAAAAGAACAGACCAGCAGCCACTGGTGGCCAGAGAATCGCTGGATGAACGAGGCTCCTTCAGACACACAGCACAGTGGTCACCCTCTGTTGTTCAGGAGAAGGAAGGTTCAACAGAGAATGTCCAAACTGATTAACTAGCCAAGTGTCCCCCCAGAGAGAGGCAGCCAAGCCCTGTGTCCCAGCCAAGGACTAGGGTCAAACATCCAGATGGAGTGACCTTAGCTTGTCTTGGGAGATTATCACAAACATGAGAGGGTATCCAAATTCCACCACCAAAGCCCCAGGGAGAAACCAAAGCAAGTACAACAAAATCCCCGAGAAGAAGCAAAAACAAGGCTGGAAGGGATGCAGACATGAATGGTGCCTGGCCGTGACATTTTAGAAGAGTTTTAAGTATAAATGTTATAACAGGACTGTTCTCAGATCTAACCATAAGGAACCTGTAATTGCAGTTTAAATTGTTGACGGGGATTGACTTAATCAAGTTTGTTATCAAGGTTGGAATACTCAAGAAAAACTGGATTTCTAAGTTTCGTTTATGAGTTGGAAGATCTTTAAGGAAGTCCTCATCTGTGGCTGTCCCTTCTAGGAACTGAGATCTCTTAATAGTAATACCTCGATCAGCAAATGCAGTATGTGTGTGGGGGGTCAGGCTGACTCTGACTTCTGGTGGCATTTGACAGTTGACCATGAACTCTCTGTGCCCTTGGCCTCCTGCCCGCCTGACTGGCCATTCTGTGGAGGACGCTTGGTTCCCAGCCCAGCCCTCCCATACTGGCGTCCCTGGGTCCTTTCCCAGGACCCTCTCCCTTGCCCTGCACGTTGCCCAGGTGGTCTCATGCATATGTGGCCTGGCCTCCATCCCACCATGGCCCCCTCCCAAAGCTGAGCCCTAGTCCAGCCCTCCAGGAGCCACTGGTTCCCGTTTCAACCTCTTGAAATGGTGACATCGACCCTCTTGGGCCCTCATCTGCCCGCGCCGCCCTGATCCAATCAACCACCAACTCTTACCAATTGCACCTCCTCTGTGTCTTCTCCTTTCCATCCCTCTACAGCAGCCTTCAGCCAGCTGTCAATCATCACAGTCCTTTGTGAGCACTCACGATCCTAGAAATACAAGGATCCTGGGGTCAAGGACAAGGGCCTGCCGTGAGGAACTTAAGCCAGCGCTTCTCAAGCTTCACTGTGCACACCATTCCCCGGGAGACTTGTTAAAATGCAGATCCTGATTCTACAGGTCTGGGCTGGGGCCTGTGGTTCTGCATTTCTAAGAGGCTCCCAGGCCCTGCTGCTGCTGCTGCTGCTGAGCCCAGGTCCACTCTTTGAGTAGCAAGGTCCTAGATTACACAGAGGTTTTGAGTCTTGCCAAGCAGATGAGCAGAGGGCCCAGGAAGCAGGGTGGAAGTTAAATCTTTCTCCAGGATAAATGTAATAGACTGGTTTCTTTCATCAGTGGACTGGTCCTCTTCCCTGGGATGGAGTTCTTCCCTCATTCTCGGCTGGATCAGGGAATTTCCCATGATGCTCAGTGAGCCTCTTGCCTCCTGAGTTGAATAACTAAGATGCCCAAGGCTGCCACCCCATCTCCGGGAAAGAAAATAAACCCCCTCCTCTCTCACTGAATCCAGCCCCAGCCTCTGAAACGGCTTTTACCTGGTCAGCTCTGTGCCCCGCCCGTAGCAGCTCCTGACCGAGTCCCTGCTTCTAGGATATCAGGCCCAATTTTTCTTTCTGAACTTCCCAAGGCACCCAGGGCTGAGGATGAGATCCAGCCCCTTTACACTGCCCTCTGAAGCCCACCTGCCCGGACCCTCCTGTCCTCACCTACCGTGGCCCTCACACCTGCCTTCCGGTTCAGGATTCACAGCTTCACTCCAGCCACGAGGACACATCCTTTCCTTCCTGCTTCTCCGTCCTCCTCTGGCTGGTCCTCAGAATGTCCTCAGAATGTCTTTCCCCACTCCTTTGACCTCCTAACTTCTAACAGGATTTTACAGTGTTTAAATCCATTGAATTCCTAAGCAAGTTTAGGAAACACATATTATTTTGACCATTTTATAGATGACAGGTCTGAGGCTCAGAAGAGCTGGGTCCCTTACCTCAGCTTGCACAGCCAGGAAGGCACTGGGTGAGGATTAGAGCTGAGCTTTCAATCTATCCTTCCCCTGGGCCATCCGAGGTAGGTTTGTTTACTAACATTTCCTGGTGATCAGTATTTTCAGGGAGAGGCACACAAGCTGTCATGTGAGCCCAGAGGAGGCCCCTCCACCAGTTGTGTGCTGGAGGGGACTCAGGTCAGCTGAAGAGAGCTGACGGCAAGCATCCCTCCCCAACTTGTGTTCAGTGACATTGCCTTGGTTGGGCGAGACTGGCCATAGTGGGAGTATTTACACCATGGAAATTGGCAAACGCTACAAATCAGGGCTTCCTTCCTGGAGAACAAGTGGTTCAATGTTTGCCAGCACATCACTGATCTGGGGGACAGGGACAGCCTCCTGGAGGAGATGACATCTAAATTGAACCTGGCAGGATGGGTGGGAGGTGGACAGGTGAGCAGTGTCGGCTTCACTTGGAATATTCTACCTGCTTGTCTGCGTCTTACACATGGGTGAGCAAGGGCATATGGTCTATTCTAGAAAGAAAGGAAGCAGTTTCAGTGGAGAGGATTCTGGGAATGGGGAAGGGGTTCTAGCTGGAGGACAGAGCAGGAGACCAGGAGAAACAGTCGCAACCCAGGAGAAACAGTGTAGAGTTTATTCTGAAAACACCTGGGGGCCAATGGTGGTTTGCATGCTGGGGAGGGGCAGAGATGGATGTTTTGGGGGAAGATCTCCTGATAGCAGTGGGAAGGAGTAGAAGATGGTGGAGAAGGACTGATGAGCAGACCAGAGACAGCCCAGGGAAGAGATGCGGAGGGCAGCTCTGGGAC
>NW_017731922.1:636611-643203 GCF_001890085.2 Hipposideros armiger
CCCCTAAGAAATATTTACAACATTATTGATTATATTCCTCGGACTGTCTTTTTCTATCCCTGAGGCCATATTGCAATTACCAATTCGTATTTAAACTATTGCTTTCTTATTATGAACCTAAAACATTTGTAAAAGTTTTCTCTCCCCAGGAGGGCCTTTCTTACATTAATTTGTTCATTCATACATTCATCTGTTCATTCATTCAATAAATATTTATGGAGAACTTGCAAAAAAAAAAAAAGAGTTGGCCTGGGAGCATCAGCTCTGAGCAGCAGGGCCCTGGTTGGGATCCCACATGAGGGCCAGTGAAACTGCGCGCTCTACAGCTAAGATGATGAACAACAGCTCAACCTGGAGCTGGGCTGCCGTGAGTCGCTAGCGACGGCGTAGGCTGCAGCCCCTGCTGCAGTGGGTTGCCATGGGCTACCGTGTGTAGCCAGCAGCCAGCGTGAGCAGCCAGCAGCTGCAGTGAGTAGCCGTCCAGAAGCCAGAGACTGATCTGCCTCGCCCAGGAAGAGTGCAACGATGGTGCCAACTTGGGCCAGTGAAGCAACGTCCTCCACAACTAGACTGAAGAACAAAACAGCAACTTGTCTGTCCCCTTCCCCCAATTCCCCAGCACTGTTCCCCTCCCCCAATTCCCCAATAAAATCTTTAAAAAAAAATTGTAATACTCAATATATACCAATAACAAAAGATGAATATAACTCACGTTTGACTTCTGCAATTACAAGAGGTGCTCAAAGTGGTTACCATCAGCATCCAGACACTTCTGATAACAGCGAACTACTGCTTGAGCAACACTGACCAAAGTGTCCACTTGTATACATTTTTTTGGTACCCCGATACAGTGATTTATCAGGGTGGGTAATACTTGAATACGGTACAAAATGCAAAAAGTTTGGAAGGGAGAAGTGAGCCTCCTCCCCACTCCCATCCCCAGCCACCAAATTTGCCCCTCCAGAGGTGACTGCTATCAGCAGGTTTTCTGTATCTTCTAGAGATATTCTTTGCACATATAAGCATACTTATCCTTAAAATGCAAACACACACACACACATTCACACAACTCACACACACAATATACTCACACACACTTGCATGCAGTCACACTCACATATTCACACTCACACATTCACACACACACACACACACACACACACACACACACACACACACTCACACAAGGTAGCATTTTGGATGCACTGTCCGCACCTGCTTCCTCCCGGAATAATACAACTGGGAGGCTTTTACGTGGCAGAACAAGGAGCCAAGTCTCTCTCAGCCAGGTTCACTGGGAGATTTAAGCTCTACAGAAAAGGATCTGGACAGCTATTATCTCAATGGTCCCAAGGATGGGACATAGTGGATATTTTTCTAGATGCAGAGGAGAAAAATCAAGTCACGATCTTAGCTCTCCTGTGGAGCTGGGCACACAGGCTGCCCGTGCCCTCCTATGAATGTGCGTTGTTGCGTGGTGTCTCCTGGCATGGCTATTTTATGGCTATTTGAATGGTGCCCTATTGCTGAACACGTTTTTAATCCTTTTTTTTCTTTTTTGTTGCAAGGAAGGGATGGCTATTACAAACAGTGCTGCGATTAAAATGTTTGTGCCTTGTAAGCAGGCTGGGTTCAAATCCTCCCTCTGCTATGTGCCAGCTATGTGACCTTGGGCGTGTTCCGTCACCTCTCTGTGCCCTGATTTATTTTCATTCATTCCTTCTTGTTTGTTAACATAAACGAGGCCTGACCTTTAAAACGTGTGCAGCACTGTTTGATTCCTTATCCCAAAACTGCTGACCTACCTTTAACTCTGTCTTTTCTAGATCTTCTGCAGTTTGGATTTTTATTATTATTATTTTTTTAAGATTTTTATTGGGGAGTTGGGGAATGGGAACAGCGCTGGGGAATTGGGAGAAGGGGAACAGACAAGTTGCTGTTGTTTTTGTTCTTCAGTCTAGTTGTGGAGGATGTTGCTTCACTGGCCCAAGTTGGCACCATCATTGCGCTCTTCCCGGGCGAGGCAGATCAGTCGCCGNACACTTGGGATTGGTTCATGTGACTCACCCCGGGTTATGGACATTTGAACATCCGGGACCGCTATGTTAAGAATGGAGAAATCACTCTAAACAGAACCAACCCAATTATACCTGAAATATGGGATGGTTATCACTGGAACCCTGTAGCCATTCTGCTATATTTTAAAGGATGGTGGCTGGTTTGGCACTGACTTGTCACGCCACCCAGGTACTTATTGGGTAGCCCTGAATGGGACCCAATGGTTCCGATCTTTGGCCATGGCTTCCACCTGGGTGGTTGAGCCACTGCATCCTGGGTTTTCCCTGGGCGCTGGGGAGAATCTGTCCAACAGCAACGATTACCAAACTCCGTCTCAAGGCCAGAGGGACCCGCTCTGTTTTTCACTGTCTCTCATCTGGCTGCCTTTTTTGCTCCCTCCATTGGCCTGGAAGACGTTGTAGCCCACATAGAAATCCTGACTATATTCACCCAGCAAGCCTTGAGCGATAGCCAACAGCCCGTCCTTACTGAACACTGAAATGTCTCTAATGAAAAAAGGTGTCCTCCAAAATAGGATGACCTTGGACACTGTCACTGCCTCACAAGGGGGACCTGCGCCATTATCCAAGCAGAATGCTGTGTGTTCATACCTGATTGGTCTGCTAACGTATCTTCTTCACTAAATCACACGAGGACACGAGTAAACGCCCTGAGGGATCAGACCCCCAGCTAGGGGACCTAATAGACCAATGGTTGGGATCACGGGGCTCTTGGTGGAAGAAATTATTACTTATTGTGGGAATCATGATCTTAATCAGTGTTTTCTCCGACATGTGTCTGTACTGCTCCTATGACCTCTGTCTCCAGTGCAGCCAGATAGCTGCCCAACAAGCTGCCTTCATGCTAGTGAAACCCGTTGCTGATCAACTCAGGGCACATTGCCGAGAGGGGGGCAAATACAATTCTAAGAGCTGGTCACAGGAGTCAAGTGTTGGAGGAAGTGATTGAGAGGGAGAGATAGCTGGTTGAGCCCTGAGCTGAACCTGGGTCCCTAGGCCGTCAGATGCTTCTCACCCCCTCCCCTGACCTTGGAATTGTGCTCTGCTTGCTTTCCCTGAGCTAGAAGCCGCCCAAGGACACAGCCTTGAGACAGTGAGGTGTTGTTGAGACCATCTGGATGGTATACGTGTCTGAATCCAGTGAAGGCCTCTACATGAACTTTTAAAATTCTGGTGGGCAGATGTGGAAATCTACTTGTCTTACAAACCTCGTAAGTAAGACAAGCTCGTTCAACCTGCCACCTACCTATCTGAAGTGGTCTGCCCCTTTTTTTTTCAGTCTCTCCTTAACCCTCCACGTATGGGGGCACTTTCAAATTTCACCTGGGGAGCTCCCCAGGTTGCACACCCAACACTGGGAAAGGGAAATTAGCCAACTCTGCCCCCTCTGGCCTTCCAGTCCTACACAAGGGGAAAAAAAAATGGCTAAGAAACTCCTCTGAGTAAGGGTTCTAAGTATGCCTTTCGTTCATAGCCCACCACCACCAAAACCCATTGAGAATTAATTATAAAATTTCAAAAACTTCTCCTCCATCGCCTTCCAAAATAGTAAGTGCCAGGCCCAGTTGGTTTCACTGGTGAATTCTACCAAACATTTGAGGAAGTAGTTACACAAATTCTCTGCAATCTCTTTTGGGAAACAGATGCAGAGGAAATACTTCCTAACGTTCTATGAGGCCAGCATTATCCTAATGCCCAAACCAGATAAAGTCATTACAAGAAAGGAAAACTATTCACCAATATCTCTTATGAACACAGTTGCAAATGCAAAAAATGAATTATACACCATGACCAAGTTGGGATGTGTTCCAGGCATGTAAGTCTGGTTCAACATCCAAAAATCAATCCATGCAATCCATTGCATCAACAAGGTACAGAAGAAAAGTCACCTGATCATATCAAAAGATGCTGAGAAAGCATTTAACAGAATCCAATACCCACTCAGCAGATTAGCATAAAGGAGGACTTCCTCAATTTGATAAAGAACATCTATTATCTGCTCAGTTTTCTGTAAACTTACAACTGCTCTAAAAATTAAAATCTGTTTATTTAAAAAATACTATTAAACAAATAAAAATACACACACACACACACACACACACACACAAGGTGGCAAAAAAATGTATACACATTTTAAGAAAGAAAAACTATTAAAATTGTAATACTCGGGCTGGCCGAGTGGCGCATTGGTTAAGAGTTGGCTTGGGATAAGACTTTGTTTTTGAGTACTTACCTTTCAAGAAAAATTATCCTCTAGATTGACATTTCTTTTTTGCTTTTTCTTGATTAAGTGGAATTCTCTTTTCAACAGAAAGTTTCTCTATATTCCGTTCTGTGACATGTCTCTACTGTAATGGTTTAAATGTGTGGGAANAGGCTCAGTGTAGACTAGTTTGAGAGTTAAATACTTAAGAGGACCCACACATTTTCATGCTGTGCTTTGGGCAGGGAGAGGGAAAAACCAACCATGTTGAAAGACATTAAGAACATTCCATTCTTAGGCTGGCCGAGTGGCTCAGTTGGTTAAGAGCGCGAGCTCTGAGCAACAGGGTCACCGGCTCAATTCCCACATGGGCCAGAGAGCTGCACCTGAGCTGAGTTGCTGCTGAGCTGTCGACAGGCAGCTGGATGGCTCAGTGGTTAGAGCGTGTGCTCTTAGCAACAAGGTTTCTGGTTCGGCTTGCATGGGATGGTGGGCTATGCCCACCCGCAACTAAGATTGAACACGGCACCTTGAGCTGAGCAGCCCCGAGCTGCCAACAGGCGGCTGGATGGCGACTGGACTTGGAGCTGAGCTAGCTGCGCCCTCCACAACTAAGATTGAAGGATGACAACTTGGCTGTTTCCCTTCCCCAATTTCCCAACACTGTTCCCTTCCCCAATTCCCCAATAAAATCTTAAAAAAAAAAAGAGAGCATTTCATTCTTCCTTCTGTTCTCTGTAATGTAGGGGAAGTAAACATTTTACTCTACCCTCTTAGGGTTTCCAGCTGGGACTGACAACAAACAGATTAACAGCAGAAAAGCATATGAGCTTTACGTACGTGTCAATGGGAGCCCTCGCAAGAATAACAAAGACCGGAAGAAGTAAATGGCCCAAGTGTGTACTAGGTTGAAGAAACAGTAGCAACTGTGGCAAAGTAACTAAAGTACATGGAGATAAGAAAGTTACTTTAACAAGGTCTGTCTGTACAGATGTGTCTGGGCCCTACCTCTCTGATTCTGGTGATATGAATTTTCCTCTTCCTGGTACAGAGAGGGCACCTTCCACATAGGAGTCTAGCTCCTGCTCACAGAAAGAAAAACCAAGGTCAGAGCGTCCCTTTCTTGTATCTTGTTTTAGAAGTACCTGTAATTCAAAATAACCAATATGCCAAAGTGACATGTTTTGGGGTGGGGAGGAGGGCGGTCCTGAACTCCTTCAGTGACGAAGGCCAGCCCTAAGGCCCAGGACTCAACCAGAGCCTTATGCCACCTGGGTGCTGGAGGAGGTCACTGAGAGAAGTGACTACTAGCTGACCCTCGAGCCAGCCCCCGACAATTGACGGGTCCTCACCCTTGCCTCACAAGTAAGCTCGCTTGCTCATGAAACCTGCCACCTGCCCATCTGGAGTGGTCTGCCTCTTGTTCAGCCTCTTCTTGCCTTCCGTGTATGGGGGCTGTTTTCAGATTTCACCTGGGAAGCCCCCAGGGTTTCTAACCAACACCTGGCGAGCCCAAGAAATGGGTCTTGGGGAGAGGCATCCGCAGGGAAAATCCCAAGTCGGCCTTCGAGCTCCACGTTGGGGAGGGCTGGCTCGTATGTTAGATGCTTGTGGACTGCCACATGAGTAGGGCGACACCTAGAAAACACCAGCTGGTCTAAGGCACTCTTTTGAGGAACTGCCCATAGCACACGGCAGCAGAAGGGAAAAAATGGCTCTGCCATGGGCTGGAGGGGTGGGGGGTGGGCACCGATGAGCAACCAGAAGCTGAAGCTTGAATTTGAAAGGTTAGAGAAGGACAGGGTTGTCTACCACTCTGCTAGCTTCCGGCTGGCAGACAAGACAAAGTGGGGGAGCAAGATAATAAATTAGAGACCTTAGCGCACCATTTTGCAAAACTCGGATGGCCCAAACCGCTGCCAATTAAGGCCTGAGTGCTTGTGACAAAGCCTGATTAGGAAGCTAAGAGGTAGAACCCCTAGGAAAGTGAGGAGAGCAAAGGGAGGATGTTGTGATGACAATGATGGCTGGAGGGCCCAACCCACCCACCCTTCATACAAAGGAAAAATTTAAATAGCAATTACCCTAGACTTCTGATAATAGAGAAAATATATCCCAACACTCCCAGGAGAAAACTTTCATTCTTTCTCTGTCCCCTTGAAGTTATAAATCTTAATGTCTTGGAAATGTAAACACCCAGGAGATAACTCAAACACTGCCCACAGAGACTGAAGGAAAAAAAAAAAAAGGAGGGAGGAAGGCTTTTAAAAATAAAGACTGCTATAGAAGCTCCCCGCCCAAAATCCAGCCC
>NW_017731922.1:648449-661933 GCF_001890085.2 Hipposideros armiger
GCTGTTGTTCAGCATCTTAGCTGTGGAGGGCAGTGTCACTGGCCCTCACATGTGGGATCCGAACCGGGGCCCTCTGGCGTCCCAAGCCAGCTCTTCACCAACTCGGTGCCACTCGGCCAGCCCTTGATGTCTTTTTTCCCCCCAAATATTGCTTAAGAGGGTGTAAAATTTTCTGGGTGATAGGAACTTTGGGGAGTTTATTTTACTGTCTGTTAGGGACTGAATCGTGTCCCCCAAATTTATGTGTTAAAATGCCAACCCCCGGGACCCAGAATGTGACTGTGTTTGGAGACCAGGCCTTTAAAGAGGTAATTAAGGAAATTGAAGTCATGTGGGTGGACCCTAATCCAATACGACTAACGACTTTAAAAGAAGAGACTAAGACAGACACAGAGGGAAGAGTGTGTGAAGACACAGGGAGACCCAGCTGGGTTCTGCCACGTCGGGGCTTGGCCCATGTCCACTCCGTGTTCATCTTTTCTGGGTCTCGTAGATGAGTTAGTCTCATCCATCTGCCTTGCAGCTTCCAAACTGCTGTCAGCATCTCCTTTCCTATTGTTTCTATCCTTGAGGATCGATGCCTTTGAAAACATTCTTTTTGTGTCATTTTGGAAGAAAGTGGAGGTAGTTCTTGTTTAAGAACAAAAATTCAACCGAGTAAATATAAAGCTGTAGGGGTGGCCGGGTAGCTCAGTTGGTTAGAGCGCAGTGCTCATAACTCCAAGGTTGCCGGTTCGATCCCTGCGTGGGCCACTGAGCTGCACCCTCCACAGCTAGATTGAAACAACTACTTGACTTGGAGCTGATGAGTCCTGGAAAAACGAACTGTTCCCCAATACAAAATAAAAAAAATTAAAAAAAAAAAAAGAGACAGGGGGAGGGGGTGGGGTGTGCACCAAAGTTATTAGCAAAAGAAAAGAAAGGATTGTTTCAGGCAGGAGCACCTGTCTTTTGGGGAAGGGCGCAGGGGTCTTATCAGGCAGGTTCCCTCCCTAGTGTTGATTAGGAAATTCCAGACTGGTTTAAAAGGGAACATTCCGGGGAGGGGCCCAGGCTGCAATTAAGCCTTGGTTTATTGTCTTGGGGGCCTGTTATTTCTTTTTCTCAATAGCCCTCAATACAGTTGCAATGCAGTTGTGCAATGACTCATGATGAGGGTGACAATGTTTCAGTACATTATAATGGAGCTGAAACACTGATGCAGCTGAGATGGCAAACAACCTGTATATGGATGGCCCTGAGATGGAGACGCTCCTAGAGGTGGCTCCTGAGGGACTGACTAATGAGGAGCTGTTGGAACTGAAACAGTAATGCGTAGCCCAGGCAGAGGCAAGAGAAAAGGAAACTGCATTAGAAGAAAACGAAGAACTCTCAAGAAAATCCAGAGAAGCTTTTGCAGACCTCAATAAGCTCCTTAAAAGGTTTGAAAGCAATGGACCCCAACACTAAAAGGTTTTCATTGGTAGAGAGGACTGCTCATGGTCGGCTTTCTCCTCTCTTGGGCCCATAGACCAAGAGCTTCTGGACATCAGGCCTGGGTTTGATTTAAGCCCACAGCCTGGAAGATACTAGATACTTGGACAGTGTTTGATGGATGGATGAATGAGTGAATGAATGAAGTCTGCTCCAAGAGTCAGCTCAAAGTGCCTTTCCATGAGCCAGTGGTTTGGTTTCAACCCCCTTTCTGGTCTCTAAGAAAGAGACACCTAACAAGCTCCCACTTGAAATGATGAGGGCTTAGCCTTCCTCTGACCTTCAGGTCAGCCCCAGGAAGCAGGTGAACTGGAGGTTGCTGTCCCCATTCTACAAATGAGACTGGATTGTGACAACCTAGGTCTGCAGGCTCCTGGAAGCCTCTCCCCCCACCCAGCTACTCCAGCTCGGACACAGGCGTTGTTTGAATTGGCGGCTGTCAGCGATGCAGACATCTGATCCACTACAAAGGAAGGAGGGACCGTCTCTGCTTTAGAGCTGAGTTGGGAAGCATGAAAGGCGTTTGTCTGTAAAGGGTTAGGGTGGCAAGGGCGTGCCCAGCAGAGGAAACTGCCCCTACAGAGGCATGGCAGCTGTTCAAGGAAAGCCAGTGAGTTGGTTTTGATGTGTTGCATCTGGGGAGTGACACTTCTGAGGGGCGTCCAGGTGGAGCTGTGTGCGAGGCACCTGGGAACCTGGAGGTCGGGCAGAGCCGGTTGGGCTGGCAACAGGGATTTGGTGGAAATGATTGCCCTGCAAGTGGTGATAGGGAGAAAAGAGGTGAGGAGCCAGGACAGAGCCCCAGGGCCTGACAGCATTCCAGGACTGGCCAGGGCAGGAGGAGACCCTGGAGGGGTCTCGGAGGGAGAGGAGGATAAGGACTGGGCCGTGTCCCTGCAAGGGGGCTCAGGGAGGAGAGGCCAGAGCAAGGGGTGAGAGACGGCAAGCGTACCCTACTCTCCTGAGAAGTGGGAATCAAAAGGGAAGCAGGGGTGGCCAGGACCCAGAGGGTGATGAGCAGAGTTTCTGTGTTTGTTTGTTTGTTTTGTTTTAGGGTTGGAACACCCTTGAGCCCTGAATGACAGTAGTCCCCCCTTTTCCATGGTTTCAGTTACCCGCGGCCAACCATGGTCCGAAAATATTAAATGAAAAATTCCAGAAATAAACAATTCATACGTTTTAAACGGGGCGCCGTTCTGAGTAACGTGATGAAATCTCACCCCACCCGCTCAGTCCTGCCCAGCGTCTCCAACCTGAACATGCTACCTGCCCACTGGTCCCTTAGTAGCCACCTCGGTGATCAGAGCGTGAGACTACATTCACGTAACTTCCATTGCAGTATATTGTATATCGTTATAGTTGTTACACTTTGTCATTAATCTCTCACTGCGCCTCAGTTATACACTAAACTTGATCACCGATACGGACGTAATAGCAGGAGGGCCGAGAGCAGTTCCTGCACCTGCTGCTTCTCAAGTGCCTTCAGCTCAAAGTGATCAACACATCAAAGCAGCATATTTTGGGGAGGCACGTACTGAATCCCTCCCAAACCAAATCTTGGGGAAGACAGAAACACCCCAAAAGTGGGGCTCAAATGTCCCCCACTGAAGGGAAAAGAGAACTCCTATCTTTCATGATCTCTCCCTGGAGACCCGCTTCTCCCGCATGATCAGAAATGGCACCCCCAAAGGCTTCCACATTCCTCCTGGGGCATTCTCCACCGCTAGGGAACCTTAACTGCTCTTCCTCAGCTCCAGTTTGCAAAGTCCTGGATCTAGGCTCTGATTGGTCTTTCTGGGCCGTCCCCTGACCAATCAGCTGGGCTCAGGTAGAGGTTCCAGACTGGGACCATGTTGAGGACCTTGACACTGGTTCCCTGTTTATACCTTCTGGCCAGCACGCCCATGATTTAGACACTCAATGGCTGATCGGACTGTCCTCTCCTGCCGGGGGGACCTTGCAGGCCCAGTAGTGGCCCTCTGGTGTGGTAGGAAATTGAAAAACTGAGGGTCTGGGGCTGGGAGACACTCAGGCTGGGCTTGGGCCAGAGTGCCCTCCGTCCCAGGCTTCTCTGCTGACCTCTATTATTCTTCAATCATGTCAGTGCCTCCAGGGGCTCCACCCCTGCCTGCCTGGCCTGCCTCCTCTCACCTCCCCTGCTGGGGTCCCCTGTCTGAGACACTCCCCAGAGCCGAGACAGGAAGCCCCTGGTTGTGGGGGGCGGAGTAGGCATTTGGAACCAGGCTCAGGCTCAACCCTGGAGACAACTGGCAGGAGACCCACTTAGCCTTTTCCAGGGGGAGGGGGGACAAAGGGAGGGAGGGCCTGTGTTTTACATTGTTTGGTTTTATTTGCTCCCAGTTTCCTAGGAAACTTGCTTTGGGGGAGACACCAGCTGGTCGGTCTCAGCGAACCAAGAGTGTCACACTTCCCTCTGCATGTCCCTCAGGCCTGGGAGGCTCCCTGGGGGCTAGGTGCCGCCCTGGCATGATCTGGAGAGGGAGAGAAGGTAGCTAGAAGTTGGGGGTGGGACACAGGACTTGAGAGTGTGAGAGTGGGGGAGAGAAATGTGGAAAGGGAAAGAAAGAGGATGAAATAGCAAGATTCACTCAGAGAGGACCGGAGATGGGGCCAGGAGGGAGGACAGACACCAGGACCAGAGGGAGGGAGAGAAGTCCTTGGGAGGGAGCCCAGCAACTGGCCCTGCCCCCTGCCCCAACACACACACTCCATCCCCAGGTACCTGAGGTCAGCGTCAGCGCCGAGCAGGTTGAGGCCTTCTGCTGCTTGGGTCTGAGGCTGAAGGGCCCTGGGCAACCCCTTTGGTTCCCGGAGCCCAGAGAGAAGGGAGTTGAAAGCCGCAGCTTGGGCCTCAGCCTCCTGGAAGGACACATCTGGGAGCTATGTTCCCAGGTTGTTGCCACGCAATGGAAGCACATGCGCTCCAAGTGGGAACAATGTGTTATCTGGCTGAGCCAGGCCACACACACGTGTGCTGTGATCACACTGGCTACTGGCCCCGGGCTTCCCACTGACCAGATACTCAGAAGCTGCTGAGGGTAGAGCTGCGGCCACAGGACCAGGCGTGCAATCAATATGAGCGCAGGCTATTCTCATGAGCAGACCCACTCATCCATTCAACACACCCGCACTGAGAGTCCTCGGAGCCAGCTCTGAGCTGCCTGCCGGGGACCAGGCCACACTAGAGGCTCACAGTTGAGTGAGGGGGACAGGCCCATCAGTCAGGGCAGTGTGGTGTGTCCAGGGGCCACAGGAGCCCAGAGGAGGTGTCTGGCCCAGCAAGGCATTTGGGGGGAGGCTTCCTGGTGGGGTAAGAAGAGGAAAAGTTGGCTGCAAAGGGCGTTCCTGGAGGAGAAACAGCCTGAGCAAAGGCTCGAACGTGGGAAAGAGCAAGGTATGTGTGGGACGTGCCTGCTGGTTATATCAAGGTCAAGTTTGGTAAATCAATAAAGCAGGCAGTTGGTTTGCAGTTAGACCCACCCTGATATTCAGCTGTTTTCTCTTTGTTTCTCCGCTCACTGATTTACTTAAGAACTCTGTTCTGTTCCCTTTTCTCAGGACTACCCATATCCCGTTAATCCATTTAACTAACACAGTCCTAACCTGGAAAGGGCAATTTCTTAATCCTCAGGCACCTGGATGCTGGAATCCAATTTGTAACTGTTACAGTTTTTACTGGTGACACATAAAGCCCCAGGTTGCAGTGGCTGCGTCTGGAGTCTGGCGATAACATTATCTTAACACAGATCAGGTTCCAAGAAGGATGTCAGCCCTGGAACTGAGCCACTCCCCCGTTCCTTTGTTCTTGTGCACCTATATAAAACCTTCTGCCCGTTCTAGGAACGGGGAGGTGGCCTTTGGACAGGAGTCCGCCATCCTCCCAGAATGCCGGCATTCTGAATAAAACTGCTTTCCTTTCCACCAACCATGTCTCTCCATTTTTAACTTTTTCAAGCAGCAGGCAGCCGGACTTTAGCCTGGTATCAGTTGAAATTCTCAAACTGGGGGCTTGCCAAGGTCAGAACCAGGCACGGAGCAAGGAGGGGTGTAGTGGAGAGAGCACGTGAGTGTGGAGGGGAATCTGAGGTCACCAGCGCAATTGTGAAGGGACAGGATGAAGGACAAACTGGCAGAGCCTGAGCTGAGAGAACAAAAAGCGGTTGCATACCTCCCGCCCATCCTGCCCCCCAAGGACTACAGATAGCCAATACCAGATGGTGGACAAAAGCGGGGTTCTACAGCAAGTAGCTTCTCAGGGTGATCTGATCATAAACTCGTAACTGGGCAGATCATCACGGGGAGTCACACCCCAGGCATATCACTTTTTTAGTAAAAGGTTTATCTTTGCCTTAAGCCAGCCATGTCCATTGTCTTTGTGCATCTGGGTTCACTAACACACCTTTGAAATAAGTGGAACCGCCCTCAAAAGAGCACATCATCTTGTGAAGTATGCTGTAATCCAATCCCTGGCTGGCTTTCTCCCACCCCCATGTCATCTTCCTATGGTCCCTCCTTAATTCCAAATGCATCCAAGAAGCTCTTGAGATCTTGCTCCCTGGCATATGTCCGCAATTTGGCTCAAATAAACTCATAAAAATTCTCTACAGGTTTGGACATTCTTGTATCAACAAGATAACAGGATTTAAAATAATAACCAAGTTTCACATGTTTAGAAACGTCAAGGATGGAATAAAAATAGTGAGTAGGGAACAAGAGGCCAACAAAAGTGGCCAGGCTGATTTAAAATGAACCAAACAGAACTTGTAGGTATTAAAAAATATAATTTTAACGATTAAATCCTCAACAGAGAGGTGTTTAAACAGCAGATTAGGCACGATGAATAATGAGCCGCAAGACAGATACGAAGGAATGACTGACAATGCAGCCCAGGGAGACGGGGAGACGAAACATGTGAACGAGGCCCGGAGACGGGGTAGAATAAGGTATTGCAGAGCCTAACCTAAATCCCAGAGGGCAGGGTTGGAGGACAGGTGGTAAGTGAAGAGATAATGGCTGAGGATTTTCCAGAAATGGTGCAAGTCCTGAATCTACAAATATAGGAATCACCACATAATATTGAGCAGAATCAATAAAAATAATCTAAACACAGGTATGTTTTCACAAACCTGCAAAGGTCAGACACGTCCTCTGGGCTCCTGTGGTCCACACATATACCATGCTGCTGCCCTGGTCGTAGCCATGTCCGCCGGCCTCACGGCCTGGCCCTGTGCAGGGTCAGAGACTTGCAGGGGCTGCTCTGCTGCCCAGGCCCCGAACCCCATTCTCCCCTGAGAGCTGCTTGTCCACCCTCCCCAGCCTTGTAGGCCAGGTGGCTGGGCCCACTCCTGTGGCTTCTCTGTCCTCAGCCTCAGGAGCTGTGTCCAAGTCCTGCCACTGATCCTGTGTGGGACTGACCACGTCCCTTGCCCTCTCTGGGCCTTAGCCTTCCCCTCTTGAAGGTAGAATTAGGCTCCCTGCCCCACCGGCCTGGTGGGCTGCGTGAGGACAACCCTGGGGCAGCTGCAGGGTGCGGCCCACCCTGGATGGAGGTTTCGATTCTTTGGTGGGGGAGGAGGAAGGCCTGGGGAAGCTGAGTTCACCCCGGGGCTTTAAAATGACTTCTTCCTGCCCCGAGGTCTCAGCGTCCAGGGCACCCGTGTTCCTGGCCCTGGAACATCCGATGTCTTCCTCTCTTGGCAGGCGCCTGCTCTTGTGACCAGTCCAGAATCTGTGTGCCTGACACTTGGAAAGTGTCAGATCTCAAAACATCAGAGTTTGGAGAAAGGAAAGTTATATTGAGAACACATCAACCACGCCAACCGAGAAGATGGGAGATGTAATCCCCAAATCCACCTTAAGAAAGTACAGAGTCCAGGCTTCTTTTCCGTGGAGGGAAGGGGACATAGGCAGGGAAGAGGTGATTAATGACTGCAGACATGTGGGCTCCAGCAGGGACCCGAGGAAGAGTGTCCTGGTTGATGTGAGTCTGGTCACGAGGTTCCTCCAAATCTTTGATAAACTTACCTTATCTCCTCAAGCCCCAAGCAGAATTCTAATAATGATTAGTGTGTCTACATGCAAGACTAAGCAGAAGCTATTAGCCTGAAGGCCATGGGAACAAAGCAGGCTAGAACAAGATGGAGTCAGGCAGGCCGGGCATTTCACTCTGTGACATTCTCTCTTTGGGATGACAAGTGTGTCCTCAGCAGGCCCGTCTCACTGGGTGGTCTCTCCAGGTGCCTTACTGCCCCTGTCAAAGGCTGGGCACTGACCCAGCCAGGACTCCGTGGGCACCCTGAGTGCCCTGCCCCGAGAGTGTAAGCTCCCGGCCAGCTGATGACCGAGGACTGATGGCCTCAGCTTGGCGCCCGGAGAGTAGGTCCCTCGTCACTAGAAGCTGTAATCCCAGGATTGCATCTCTCCCATCAGCCAGAGCTCTGACCACTGCCATTTATTTATGGCTCTTGGCCACTGAGCACCCAAGGGGTCTGGCTTGGCTCCAAGGCTTTCTGGGCATCAATCTGATAAGTCTCCAGGAGGCAAAACTGGAAACACACACAGGGAGGGGGAATGATGGCCGGTTGCTTGGCCCTCGCCGCAGCCTTGCTAGGTGGGACTGGGTCAACTGTCTCCATTTTGCAGCCAGCGAGCGGCCAGCAGCAGGGGCTGGGCAGGGCTTTGGGGCTCCGTGACAGAGCCAAGGGCCAGGCCTCCCTTCTTAACCCTGGTTCATGCAGATAGGTCCAGACCTGGCACCGCTGAGCGAGCCCCCCACCCCCACCCCCCCAGTCGGCATCTCACATGAGGAAATTCCTGGACGAGTTTCCACCCATGGAGTGGAGACCCTCCATGGTCATGTCTGATTCTGTCTCTGATTCGCCCAGTCCAAGCTGCTTTGACCTGCTATTTGAAGTAAAACAAAACAGGAGGTAGGAATAGCCCTCTAATGAGCTTAAAATGGCTCCACAGGAAAGGAGGACAAAGGTCAGCGCTGCCTAGGGCGGTGTCAGCCCTATGGGAAACAAGAGACAACTTTAAATTTTTCCTTGAATCACCAGTTCATGTGGGAAGGGGAGACAAGCATCACCAGACTCTCAGGTAGCATTGAGAGGCCACTTCCTGACCTGAATCTGTCCCTGGGGCCCTCCTGGGGGGCAGGGGCACAGAGGATGGGAAGAAATGCTAGGGCCCTCAGTCCCTCTAGGCCAGAGGAGGAATGGGGGAAGAGGCTGGAGGCCACAGCAGACTCCCCAACCCACCCCCCATAGTCCTCTCTGCCTTGGGGATACTTGGGCTTAGTATCACTCAGCCGTTCCTCCTCTAGGAGACTGTGGGCCACTCAGAGCCTCAGTTTCCTCTTCTGCAAACTAGGAACAATGCTCACCCTTCCCTTCTAGGCTCTGTGGGTGAAGCGCTGGTTGCCTGGGTCCTTGTGCAAAGAGGGTACCATGGAGGAGGTCGGGGTGTCCCTGTCAGCCCTGAGGGCTTGTGGTCCTGCAGCCTGTGGCCTCTCCCCTTCAGCTGTCCCAGGACGCCCGTCAGGCTGTCTGCCTGTGTAGCTTCAGCCCTAACCAAATTATCCGGCCATCTGGCTCTAGTTCTGGCACATTCCACTGTTGCTCTACCCCCCTCCAAATGGACAAGAGCAGCAGATTAAATACCAATTATGTCCCCATGACCCATGGCTGGGTTTTCCTGGCGACGTGGGATTTTTCTAAGTGAGAGGAAGTCAAAGAGGTTCTGGGTGAGTTCCAAGGAGACTCTCATCCTGCTGGTGCGTCCTCCAGGAAGCCTCAGGAATGTCTCAGTTTCAACCACCTCGGAGTGTGTCCCCTTCTTGGGGCTCTGAGCTTCAGTTCTCTAGCTGGGACCAGTTAGGGACAGTGGACTGGAGTCACAGGTCCCTTTCAGTTTGCAGAGTGCTCTGAAAACTGTATAGTCACCCCAAGCACACAGGCTCGTCCCCATCACCACCTTGCTCATTCAAAGCAGCCTTGGAGCTGGCCCTGTCTGGGTTTCAGTTCCAGCTCTGCCGAGTACCAGCTGTGGGCTTTGGGCAAGTCCCCAGGCTCCTGAGCCTCAGTGTCCTTTCCTGCAGAATGGCAATAGGCAGGGTGAGCTTTTAACAAGATGAATGATGGGCCTGGGCAGTGCCAATCACACAGCCAGGGCTCAGCACATGGGGCCGGTTTCAGTGGTAGCAGCTGCCCAGCCCCTGCTGGTCAACCCAGCACACTCGTGGTCCCTCAGTTTTATGTAAATCTTTAAGAAGAGTCACCATTGTTGGAATAGGAGAAAAGAAATGTACGTAATCACAAACTCACAATAGTGACAATAACACGTCTTTAGTAAATGGTGTGGGGTCAATGGAATATCCACATGGACATAAGTGAATTTCGATACCACTCCCCACACCATACATAAAACGCAATTCCCAGTGGATTGAGAAAGGTTTTCTTTTAGAAGCTTTATTGTTTTACCTAAGGGACTGTCTTCATTCCTTTGGATTATGCAGAGTGTCTTATAGAGGATGCAAAAGCCACTCATCAAAAAGAAAATGATTGATATGTAGGCTGTATTAAAATTAAGAATTTCTGTTCACTAAGAGAAGATAAAGGTAACCCACAGAATGGGAAAAGATATTTGCAATATAAATTTGTGACAAACATCTGTATCTAGACTCTATAGAGAGGCCCTACATATCAATATGACAAAGAGAATCGAAAAATGGACAAAGGACTTCACAAAAGAGGATCCGGAAATGGCCAATAAATAAATGAGAAGAGGTGCAAATGTATTAGTCATCTAGGAGATGAGAATTAAAAGTTTAATGCCATATCATAGCCCTATATACCCACCAGCAGGGTTCCAGCGAAAAGACAGACAACTGGTGAGGATGTGGAGTGACTGGGACGCCCACGCGCTGTGGGTGTTAGCAGGTACAGCGTCTCCGGACAAGCTGTTGGCAATACCTACCAACGTCACGTACCCTACGACCCAGCCATGCCATCCCCAGCAATATACAACAGAAAAACACACAGATGTTCCCAAAAATCTTGTACCTGAATGTTCATAGCAGCTTCGTTCATAATAACCCCAAACCAGAAATAACCCAGAAGCCTCTTAACAGAATGGAGACATAAATTGGGGCGCATTCACACAAGGGGACAGCATGCACCATTGAGAATGAGCAAACCACCATCACACACAGCTGCATGGTCAAAGTTCACCAGCATAATAGCAGTGTGTGAGAAAAGCCAGACACAAAAAAAGCCCCAAAGCAGGCAACACTGATGGGGGTTTGAGACGATCTCATGATGGGAGGAAGAGGTGGGGAGGGGGCCCAAGGGGACTTTTTGGTGCTGTTATACAGGGGTGTCATTTGAAAATTCATCGTATTGTGTACATTTTATAATTATGGAATATTTTAACTCAAACACTTTCTTTAAAAAGCAACAGTAAGGATCCGGTCAGGATGGCGGAGTAGGTAAGCGCTGAGTGTGGCTGAGAGAGAAGGCAGCTGCAGTCCCAGACGCTCGTCTTAAAGGGCCATGCACTGACTCCCTCGCTGATGGGCTCACTTGCTCTGAACTCCAGCACTGGGGCAGCAGCTTGAAAGGCACCAGGGACATGTAGGGAGGAACTGAGTTGTCTGGCTCCAGGGCAGAGGCTGGAGGGGCAGCTTTCTCTCAGAAGGGGGAGCTGGCATAAGCCATTGTTTCTTTGTTGAGCCCTCCACTCTCCCAGAGTGCAGATGTAGGCAGCTGCCATATTTGAGTCTCCAACATCAACCTGGCCCTGACTCCCTGAGACCCCGCCCTACCCAACTTTTGGGCCCACCCAAGCCACTTCCAGTGGCTTTTCTGTATAAAGAGCTTGTCTTGGCTTATGCTGCAGACTTTGCTAGAATCTCTCAAAGGTTCACAAAACCCAAACAGCAGCAGCTGGCTTTGGTATGTCCTGTACCTCTGGCTGAGCAGCCCTGGGTCTGGAACTAGCAACAGCCGGCCTCAGTTTGCAGCTTGGCCTCTCAAGGCACCTCCGAGCACAGTGCGAGTGATGGCCATCTGTGGATTGCTTTGTGGCTCATGCCAGGTGGCTCTGGGCAGGGCACAGGCTGCAGCTGAACTTGGCCTACTGTGGGACTGACACGCCCAGTGGCCAGCTTCTGACCAAACCAGAGCACCACTGGCCACCTCCAAGGATGACACACATAAAGAGCAGACTGGGCAGGCACCAGAGCCCTGCTAAAGCAAACCCTGCTCCATGGGGTCGGCCCCTGCACAGCAGCAACTCCGTCAGTCCTCGCGCAACAAATCAACTCGAGGGTGAATCTCTCCCATTGACATGCAGACAGCAGACAAGGCTCAACTACAACAGGAGGGCACACACAGCCCACATAAGGGACACACCTGAATTGCGTGGCTCAGGTGACCAGGAAGACTGCGCCACTGAGCCCCACAGCACACCTACTACATAAGGCCACTTTATTAACTCCGGGATACATAGCAGCCCTACCTAACACATAGAAACCAACACAGGGAGGCAGCCACAATGGGGAGACAAAGAAACATGTCCCAAATGAAAGAACAGACCAAAGCTCCAGAGAAAGAACTAAACAAAATGGAGACATCTGGTAGATTGCTTGTCTCCATTTGTAGATGTGATTAGCATCAGTGTTCAGTTAACTTTATGTAAAGGAGATTATCCTGGATAATGTTGTGGACCTGATCCTATCAATTGAAATAAAAAAAGGCCTTAAGGGCCAAACTGATGTTTCCGGAAGATGAAATTCCACTGTGGATAGCAGTGTCAGTTTCTGCCTGAGAGTGTCATGCCCGCCCCTCCTGGAGGCCACCCCTCCACAGTCCAGGCCTGAGTCGTACAGGGCCCTTCTGGGTGTGCAGGTCAAATCTGGGCTTAGAAGCTGGGGGTGTTTCTCCAGGAGGCTGCCTGCAGTGTGGCCCAGGTGCTCTATGGATGACACATCACCCTCCGGACCTGAGGATGTCTCTGGAAAGCCATCCTGACCTTCTCTGGTGACAAATGGCTTTGGAGAGGGTTTCTTGAAGCTCTGCTATGGCATTTAGAAACAGCTCATAATGTGGCATTGGTTACCCCTTGGCCTGGTAAATGAAATAATGAGGTAGCATTCATTCTGCGGATCTGGGGTGCTGGGGTCCCCACTTAGCAACCTTAGCTTCCTCATCCGGAAACCCTGATAAAAGTACCCCCCTCAAACACTCACCATAAGGATTAAGTGAGTGTGAAAATAGAAGGTGCTTAAAACACTGCCTGGCACAAAGGAAGGCTTTACTAAATGTTAGCTAAAATTATTATTATTTTGTTTTTATTATAGTGAAGTGTTTTGGTGAAAGAGCCAAACTGGCAACGATTGAGCTGTTTGCATCACTCTGTCTTCTAGAAGTCCTCACAGCTTGTCTTTATATGAAAGTTGTGCTATTTGGCCATAAAACAAATCTATGCTAAACAAAATCCTGTTAAAAAATGTCATGTTGGCCAATCATTTGAAATCTGAGAAATGGCTTTTACTGGAATTAATGGTGTCAGGTAAAAATAAATAAATAAATAAAAATCACATCCCAAATTTCCAAAGTTCCCATGTGGGGCTTACACCAGCAGGTGGAAATTCAGTCTTATGGTTGTGGGCCAATCCAGCCTTTTAAAAAGATTCACCAGTACTGGCTGCAGCTGGTTTCATTCCTAACCTTCCCTATTTCTTTCACCTCCAAAGTAAGGCGAGGAAAGGGCTGCTGACCCCCAACAGGTTCTTGTGAGTAAAAGTGTGGAAAGATATCCCTGCACAGCCTCTGCTATCACAAGGACACTGCACGTGCGTTTGGTGCTCCCTCAAAACTGACGTCAATGTGACTTTTCCTCTCTACGTCAAAACAACATGGCTGTTGGGCTTGGGATGCCAGAGGGCCCCGGATCGGATCCCACATATGAGGGCCAGTGACACTGCCCTC
>NW_017731922.1:662389-710846 GCF_001890085.2 Hipposideros armiger
GTTCCCCCCCCCCACACACACACACAGGCACACCATCTCCTCTCCTGAGCCTGGGTTCTCAGTGACAAACACAAGGAAGAGTCATCCAGCATTTGTGCCTCATATATAATTGGACAAAAGCGGGGTTCTACAGCAAGTAGCTTCTCAGGGTGATGGATCATAAATTCCTAACTGGGCAGATCATCACGGGGAGTCACACCCCAGGCATATCACTTTTTTAGTAAAAGGTTTATCTTTGCCTTAAGCCAGCCATGTCCATTGTCTTTGTGCATCTGGGTTCACTAACACACCTTTGAAATAAGTGGAACCGCCCTCAAAAGAGCACATCATCTTGTGAAGTATGCTGTAATCCAATCCCTGCCTGGCTTTCTCCCATCCCCATGTCATCTTCCTATGGTCCCTCCTTAATTCCAAATGCATCCAAGAAGCTGCAAATGGTTCTTCTCCAGAAGCACTTGAGATCTTGCTTCCCAGCAACTGTGGTCGGTTTGGGCTCAAATAAACTCTTAACAAAAACTCTCTACAGGCTTGGACATTCCTCACACCGTCAAATACATGCTGAGTGGAGTGGCCGGAGGCTGAGATATCAGTGGTTTTGTCAAAATGTCTACAAGCCCCTTATGTGATCCTGGTTATGTGGTTCCGCCTGATAGGTAACTGATATTCTGTGACCTCCAACCTTGCCTTTTGATCAACTGCATGTTATACTTTCTGAACGTAATAGCTGATGATTCATCTTGGTCAGTGTGCTCGTGTCCTGGGGCTGCCGTAACAAGATACCATAGGCAGACGGCTTAAGCAGCAGACACTGGTGTCTCAGCTCTGGAGGCTGGAAGTCCAAAATCCAGGTGTCGGCAGGGCTGATTCCTTCTGAGGCCTCTGTCTTTGGCTTGTGCATGGGTGTCGCTGGTCTCCCCGTGTCCTCACGTGGCCTCCTCTGTGTGTGTCTGTGTCCTAATCTCTTCTTATAAGAGTGCCAGTCATATTGCAAGGATGCCAGGCCCACCCTAACGACCACATTTTAAATTACTTACCTCTTTAAAGACCCACCTCCAAATAGAATCACATTCTGAGGTCCCGGGGGTTAGGCCTTCACCTTATCATTGTGGGGCGGGGGACGGGGAAGAGGGGACAATTCAGTGCATTACAGGCAGGTTTTCCTACCTTCTCAGCCACAGGGTGACCTGGTCTCGCTTCTCTTGGCTGAAGAGAGGGAGTGCCGAACGGCATCTCCATGGTTTAAGCATTCTCTCTGTCTTCAGTGGCAAAATGACTCGGTTTTGTGCTGGGAGGAATTATTTTTTGCTTGTTCCAGAAGTAGCCGCGTGGGTTTGCCTGGAGAAGCCATGGTGCCGTCTTTGAAAACGAGTTCCTGCCACTCCTATAGTGACTGGCAGAGTTGCCCAGGGCCAGATGGATCCAAGAAAAGCAACGTCGACCCCGCCGTCACCCTTCTGAGCGGTTCCTTCCTTTTCCAGCTGTTTTTCAGAAGCATTGCTCCCCGAGATTTTCTGGCCCACACCTGCAGGCCCACTCTGTGAATTTGCACCCCTCTCCTGCTCCCGGGTGCATGTTTATAATGTCATTCTGTAGGGTTACATGTCTTGTCGCACCCCCATGTGATGTTTTGAACCATGTATTCTAGCTCATGTATTTTGGGGGGGTATAATGCAATACCATAGTAACAAAGAAAACGCAAATTTGACATATGTATTTGACAAATGAAAATTTGACTTATGCTCTAACAGACAAATGACATGAAAATACATCAGCTGGGGTGAACTGGCTAGGACAGTCCTTGTGGTCACGTGCAGCCCCGGAGGACCTGGAGAGATTTCTGTGAGTCGTCATTATCAACCTCACATGGCATACCTGTGAGATTTATTAAAAATGGGTTTGTGGCTCGTTTCTCTATCAGTACAAACTCCCCGGAGACAACAAGGGATCTGCTGAGACCCAGCTTGTTGAGACCCTGTGCTCTGGTGATGGGAGAAGAGGCCTCGTGGGGTTGCTGCCTCGGGCATGAGGCTCTTGTAAGAAGACACACAGCACCATGAGAGAGGCTGTAAAGACGGAGCAGTGGGGCGGGCCCAGGCTTTGGCGTCCAGAAACCTGGGTTCTGATCCTGGCTCCACCATTTATTAGCTGTGTCATCCCATAGCCTCTCCAAGCCTTGGTTTCCTTACCTGTGAGTTGAGGGTGAGAGTATTTTTACAGGGGTTCAGAGATACCGTATGCAAAGTCCCTGACACAGAGTAGATACTCAGGCAATGTGCTCCCCCACTCTGGAGGGCACCTGCCATTCTGCTGCCCTGAACCCTCCTCATTCTCCCAGGAACACCCCGTCCTCTGGTTCCCACAGGAGCCTCTGCTCTCACCCTACCTGGAGGCTACCCGCCACGTTTGTCACAATCTTCCTCCCCACAACAAAAGCTTTGGTGAATAAATCCAGTTTTACAGGAGATTCCGGAAGTGAGATGCACCTAGCACTTGGTCAATTTCTTCTTCTCTTTCTCTGACACTCTGCCCCCCACACATACCAGGCCCGTGTCCCAAGCTCTCCCCACCCCACCCCCACCTTCAGAGCCTTCTGCTTCTATGTCTGTGTCCATGTGCAGCAATTCGGCTGCACAAAACTGCAGAAACAAGTCCCAGAGTCCCCGCGGTGTCCGCCTGTGGCTCTGGAAGCAGGTATCGAGGTTTCTATTCACCTGACCCTGGAGGGATTTGGGGCACTCCACCCACAGAGGCTCCTGTGGGCACTGAACCTTCTTTGATTTGTGGCCCAGTCTTCCCCTGCCCCCCAATAGCTAGGACTATGCATTCTGCTGGGCCTGGCTGGGGACGGCTTGCGGTGGGAAGGGGACCCTGACAGCCAGTCCCCAGGGATCCTCGGGGGGGGCCAGAGCACTTGTTTCAGGGTCAAATGCAGTTGGGGTCAGTCCCATTTGAGTCTTTGACCCCGCGTCCTGGTGGCTTGGGCCCTCCCTTGGCTTCTGAAAGGCGAGACTAGAGGTGAGGCCTCTTGGGCAATGCACAAGGAAGGGAACAAGTCACATGTCCTCCTCCCAGCCGTGGGAAGCTCTTTTTGTCCCCGAATTTGTCTCCTGCCTGTCGTGGCCAAGCCTGCCCCACGGGAAGGGACTCAGGTTATCTCGGAGATGTCTGATGGGTGGGGACCAGTCTCCAGGCCTCAGCCTGCCTACCTCAGGGCCACCCAGAGGCCACCTCAATCGTAACCCCAAAATGTGGTTTTGTTCTCATGCAACAGTCAGGGCTTCTCACTTCCCCTTCCTAAATTATCCTTATCAACAAGGGAAGTGGGGGAGTTGGGTGACCTCCAGGTCTCTGATAAAACTGGTAGTTTCCTAGGAATGCCACCTCCTGCCAGGGCCGACTCTCCAAGCTGCCCCCTGCTCCCCAGCCACACTGTGGGGCTCGCTGCCCACGGTTCTTTGCTCTGAGAGAAATCCGCGAGCCCAAGTAACTTGCCCTACACTGGCCAGTCCATTGCGAGGGATGCTGGGCAGTGGGCCCCAAGGACAGGACTTTGACTTTGAGTCCCTATAGACCCCAGTCCTTCCCGGTGGTCTGTCACTAGTGCCTCTCTGAGTCCTGTCATGCAGGGACATTCTGGTGGCACAGCTCTAATGGCGAGTCTGCGATCTCTTCTCCAGGTGCATTCTTCTGCCTCTGGGTCCCACCTGAGGCCACCCAGAGATTCCTATGCAATCAGCCCAGGATGGGGGGACGGGGAAGGGGGGGGCATGAGGGTAGGGGCTGCCTTGCTGGGCACCACGGAGTGGGCCTGAATCACTGTCCCAAGCATGTGTGCTATTGACCTCTCTGCTAAAGTCTAACTTAAGACACAGCGTTGTAATGAGTTAAGACTACTGCTTCTTTCTACCCTGACCTCACCCCTTCCACATCGCTCCCTGGGTGTGAGGGTGAGGCCGGCTTTGCTGAGGGCACAGGCATTTTGGAAATCCAGCTAAAGGGAGGTTGAGTCAGAGGTGGTTTGGGAAGAACATGTAAATATATTTACGTGCTTTGTGCTGGCCACTAGGGACCCCCAAACACAGCCACCCAGATGGTATCCTATGGTGATACAACAGGTTCTCCAGGCCAGGCCAGGAGGGTCTATGGGTAATGGGGGAGAAATGTGTAATTTCAGCAAGGTGTAATGTACGAGGTGTGATCAAAAGATACGGTGAATGCTGCTGCCAAGTGCCATTCAATGGAAAGGCAGGGATCTTCAATATGCGAAGTGGCGTGTCGAACCTTAGTAACAGTGTGTGACAAGTTTCAACTTGTTTAATGCAGTCAGTCGGGTGTGAGCTACAGTTGAGAGAAGGTGTGTATTAAAATGTGCCGCAAATCATCCCCCATTGTGACAATGCTCCGTGTCTCACATCGCTTCTGGTATATGGCAATTTCTGTCAAATAAAAACATTAGTGTGTCCTCATCCACCTTATTCACTGGATCTGGCCCCGTGCGACTTCTGGCTCTTCCCCAAAGTCAAAATGATTCAGGATATCAAGGCAGCCACGACAGCATAACAAAAGACACTCACGAGAAAGGAATTCCAGAACTGCTTCAGAAAGTGGCAAGAACGATGGGATAAGTGTGTTCAAAGCGAGGGGCACTATTTTGAGGGGGATTAATGGCAAGGTGTCTTTTACTGTAATAATTTTTTTAAATTTAGACATTCACCATATATTTTGATCACACCTTGTGCAATGTTCTACAAAGGTTGAAATGTACAGAGCCAGGAGCTAGCTGGTGGCACCTTCTTCCACATGTTGGCATTCTTCCAGAGACAGGTTCAAGTGCATGCAGAGAACTTGATTCTCACCACTGCCTGGTCAAAACTATCTATAATAAAAATATATATATCAGTCAACCACGCTGGAGGAAAGATGGAATTAGCGTTCTATTCTCTCAATGAAAAAATGATATTACAGGGCCGGCCGAGTGGGTCAGTTGGTTGAATCGACTTAACAGCGCGAGCTCTGAGCAACAGGGCCACCGGTTGGATTCCCACATGGGCCAGTGACACTGTGCCCGAGCTGAGCTGTCACAGAGCTGCCAACAGGTGACAGGATGGCTCAGCTGGTGTAATAACAAGATTGCCTCTTTGGTGGTGGGCTATGCCCACCTGCAGCTAAGATTGAACACAGCACCTTGAGCTTAGAGGCCATGAGCTGCTGATGGGACGCCAGATGGCGACTGGCACCGTCCACAATGAAGATTGAAGAACTTGGCTGGTCCCCTTCCCCAATTCCCCAACACTGTTCCCCTCCCCAAATTCCCCAATAAAACCTTTGGGAAAAAAATGATATTACAAAATTGTCATTTTACAAAGAGGCGATCAAAAAACAAAGGAAAAAGGTACGACAGAGGTGCATCAGGCACCTCTGATAAAAATATTATGTTGCTTTTTGGATCTTATTATGCTTATGCTATTTATTGGGTTGTTGGAAAAGTCATGATGCATTTTTGCAACAAAAAAATAGAAAAAATATGTCATGACTTTTCCGACAACCCAATATTAGATTTTTCAGTTGTGCCATTTGTTGTGACTTCTTTAATCTTAATATTCACTTCCATACCTAATTTTATATTCACAGTTTTGTATTTTTTTCTCACAAAGAGGCATCCAAACTGTCCATTTACCATCCATCTGTTCCCCCTCTTGTGGGGGCACTGCCAGTCTGGGGTAGTTACCCCTATTTTCCTGGGGATGGAGGGTCGTGTGTGGTCTGTATCCATCTGGTGGACAGTCACAGGGAGGCTTTGCTTTTGGCTTGGTGTCAAGAGGCCTGATTTAATCCAAGGTCCAGTTGGGCGCTGCCCAGGAGTTAGGAAATTCCGAGGAGCCCCTGAATGGAACCAGGCTGAGCTGGGCCTGCGTGTGCAGCCTGGTCCTCCCCTGGCTGCCCGGCTCCACGACTCACTTTTCTGCGCGAGCCACAGGCAGGGAGACAGGGCTGAGGCCCAGAATCACACTGCGGTCCCTGCTCCGCCATTTTCCAGGGGCCTGTCTTTGCACCCCCCCTTTTCCCCCCACCGGCCATGCCCGGTTTCCCCATTTATAAAAACAGGTGATAATGTGCTTACCACCCAGAGCCATTGTGAAGATGAGATGCATCAACAGCGCCTCGTGCCCAGCAAGCTCTGTAAAAGGCTGATGAATAATATGGACACGGAGTGATGAGTAATATGGACGTGTGTTACCCTCCAAACAGATCGAATCTGAGAGCTTGTGTGAGTCATAATGGGGACTTTTTGTGAAAAGAGGGGAGGAACATGTTACACCCCACCCAGCAGTTCCCGTGGTTTTATTCCTTCGGCATTTGCGTCCCTCTGCACGTCTCTCCTCCTGTGCGGATCTCTAACTTCATCCTGCCTTTTGCTCCCCGTCACTCACTTCCTCACTCCTCTCCCCTCCCAAGGCTACTCACGCTCCCACGGCTCAGCTCAAGCCTCCAGGGGGCCTCTGGTGGTCACTTATGGCATGAACCCAAGTTCCTCTCCCGAATCACATGACCCCAGCCCCCTAATCTGACCCAGCCACTTAGCTGCTCCACTAGGAGGGGCCACGGGAAACGAAGTTTACCCAGAAGAGCCAGGAGGCCTGCATTCAAGTCTTGACTCTGGATAAACCCTTTCTTCTCAAGGCTTCAGTTTCGGTCTGTGAAACAAGTCAGGGTGGGCTCCTCCTGGGTCCTGATGGGAGGTGTGAGGGTGAACTTGGACAAGGTCAGTGTCTTGGAGGCCTCGCTGTCTCACACCCCAAACACCATCACTCAAACTGCGGGTTTTTCGCCTGAGGGCACGCAGAGGTGTTTGCATGAATGTGTGAGGCTAGTAGTGTTTTTTTGCAGACTGGAGTTCTGGCTGGAGGCCCCGGACACAGTGGCCCACGGCTCAGAGCCAGTGAGGCTCAGCCCTGGGCCTGGAGAGGCAGGGAGGCCTCGAGGCTGGGTCAAGCAGGAAACTGGCACCTCACAGGGTCATCGGTGTGACTGTGAGCAAGGCCTTAAATGTCTCTGAACCTCAGTTTCCTCATCGACTAGGTAGCAGTATTGATGTGGCTTCTTCAGAATGATTGCGAAGGTGAAGCAAGATTCTGTGTTAGAGCTTTACACCTGGGCAGCGGTCATACATCACATATCCAACACCTGCCTTTTATTTCTCAGGAATTTTCTTGAATTATTTCTTCGATGATTTCCTTCCCTCCATTTTTCCTGTTCTCTCTTCCTGAAACCCCACCTATTCCCAGGTTAGAGCCTCTGAATTTGTTCTCTAAAGCCCTTAACCTTTTTGTCTCTGACTCTTTACTTTCTGGGAGATTCGGTCATCTTTTTCTATTCACCCCTCAAGCTGGACTTTATTTTGTACTGCTGTATTTTCAATTTCCAAGAGCTTGTTCCTGTGCTCCACTTTTTTCATTTTATAGAATCCAGTGCTTGTTTAACAGATGCAGTATCTTTTCCTGTCTCTCTAAGGATTCTGATTATAGATAAACAATTTTTTTTAATCTCTGGCATAATCTCTTCCCTCCAAATTGCCATTAATGATTGTTTTCTTGGTGTTCATGTTTCACGTTATATACTTTTCTCAAGTGTCTTAGCTCTCTGCTCATATTTAAAAGAGAAGCATTAAAAAGTTGCTTAGACGCTGTCTACTGTTGCCTGGGGCTCCTCAGTTGTGGGAGGCACTGTAAGGTAGACCAGTTGAACTGTTTTATTGGGAAACCTGCTGATATCAATATTCTTAGGTTGTTTTTTTTCTCTTGGGTTGCTCAGATTACCAGAGAAGGATATTATAATACCCTGCACAGAGGGCAGCAATCGATTAGGTTGTCAGAAAAGTCATGACATATTTTGTCTGTTTTTCATTGCAAAAACGCGTCATGACTTTTCCGACGACAACCCAATAGAAGCCAAGGGGAAGACCAGGGGGTTTATGGAAAGCAAAATGGCCCCCAAAGTTCCTTTGTCATGCATCATAACATATTCATGAATCCCAGGGATTGGGGTGTGGCCAACTTTTTGCAGAAAGGAGTGTGGCCCCGTTCAGCAGGGGCTGGGCTAGCTCTGCCTTCTCTGACTTACACAGGGGACCCAAAGATGCTACTTTGGCAGAAGGATTATCTTGAGCTGGGGGCAAATGAGAATCAACAGATGCAGAAAGGTGCCTTCCTGGAGGTTTCCTTGTCTGACTCAAAGCAGAAATCTGAAAATTGGGGCCTTAAGAAGATGGAAAGTCAGCGCTAAGAGGGACCTGCACAAAGCAACCTTACTCCATTCGTTTTGCCCATATATTCCCTTCCCACAGTTTGCTGCCCTTAAAAGTCTAAACCCTTTTCCTTTGTCTTGTCACTTCTCTGAAGATTTATTACACTTTTGTTAAGATGCTCTAAGAGGCCCAAGTCCTAACCAGTCCGTGCAGTTACTCACCAGGTGCTCTCATGGGTTTGCACAATGCACATGTTAACACACTTGTTTGTTTTTCTCGTTAATGTGCCTTGAGTCAGTCTAAAGGGCCCCAGCCGGAGAGCCTAGAAGGGTAGAAGGAAGATGGATTTCTCCTTCTTACACTTACTACACTGAAGCCAAAGAGGAAGCGTTGGGGCCATGCTTGGGTCTCCCAGACCCTCCCCTCCAAAGCCTGAGGAACACAGGCAGCGAGTAGGACAGAGGGGACAGAATGGGCACAGGGAGCCTGCGGGGGTGCTGGTTACATGGTGCACGCCTGAGAGCACGCAGAGGTGTTTGAATGAATGCGTGAGGCTAGTGGTGAGACCGCATTGCACTGGGAGGCCCCAGGCTGGTGCCCTTCACCCCCACTATTTACCAGCACATCATGGGCACCCACTCTGCCTCAGTTTCTTTCTCTGGGAACGCACAGCGAAGCCTTACCTGCCTGCAGGGGCCTTGCCCCCGTTCGCTGAAGGGCCCCAGGCCGCATGCCTGGGGGGAGGGACACCACTAGAGGCTCCTCCCAACACCTACGGGGAGGTGGGCACCATCTCCTGTCCATCTGAGGATGAATCAATGAGGCTGCCGTTGCCCCTTGTAGCCTATTCAGCTCCAGAGCCAGCTGTTAATCTCCTCGCTCTGAGGGCCCCTTCCTGGCAGAGGTGACCACTGCTGAAAGGCCAGAGGAGGGACAGAGCCTGGCTGCCTGCGGCCTGCGAAGGGCAGAAGGAGTGGAGACCCATGGAGTCTGTGGGCCACGCTGAGGAGATTTACACTCTGAAGACGAGAAATGAGCTGGCGGGGGGCGGGGCGGCGGGTCTTGACTGGGAAGACAGGAGCCTGTGTGTTGTTAGGAGGCCGCCCTGTGCCGGTGAGCGGACAGCTGGGGGCCAAGCTGGAGGAGGGGCCTTTGGGGCTGCAGAGTCCTCTGGTCAGATAACAGGGGCCCAGGTCAGGTAGAGGCCAGGGGCTGGGGACACTCAGGAAGTAAGCTCCACAGACCCAATGGTCGTTTGCACGTGGACAGTCGGGACAGCAACAGGGTGACCTGAGCAGCCAGGTGTGTGCCTGGCAGGGCTGCCTTTCACCGAGGCCACGGTTGTCCTTGGAGGACCAGCTGGGGGTGAGGTGGGAGGTGAGGGAGGAAGCTGCCTGCACGGGTGGGGCTCAGGGGCCACTTGATAGCAGGGTGTCCTGGTCGGTCCAGACGAACGTCCAGAGCTGGACTCGTGTGGCCGGCAGTGATGGCTTAAACTCAGGCCAAGCCCTGGGTGCCTGAGCAAACACATGGCCTTCCCCGAGCAGAGCCCCAAGGGAGGCCAACACGCACGCCTGTGGTGTGGTGCAAACCAGGGTGTAGCTTACCAGGTGACAGGAAGGGTAGAGGGTGTGAGAGAGGAACTGGGGCTCAGGAGGCAGAGGTCATGTCTAGTGCAGGAGGCACAGTGAGGATGAGTCAGGAACCGGGCCGTCCCCAGGGGAGTGCAGGGCCCCTCAAGGCATAGCTGGATGACTACTCAGCAACTACTCAGCTGGACCTCGGCAGATACAGCCTCAGGGGGTGTGGTCAGCCCCGGAGAGGGACCAGCACAGAGGGAGGAAGACCAGACAGCGGGAGCAGCCTGTATGCATGTCTGTGGGCCAGAGAGATCCGCAGTGTCTGGCTACCTGGCCACCCCTGTCTCCGTCTGTCTGTCCATCCATCTATGGCTGGCGTTCTTGCCACTGCACTCTTGTTTTCGGTGACAAATGGCCTGGGCAAGCAGAATGATAAGAACTATAAACAGAGGAAACGAGACTGGGAAGGGGAGGGAAGGAAAGAAAGCACATGGGCCCCTGTAAACTGATCCCAGGACACAGTGCAAACAACAGTATCTGAGTCATGTGACCAAGAGAGCGGAGCAGTTTTCAGGGACCAGGAGAAAGGTCAGTGACCCCACGTCCCTGGCACAGGAGCACCACTGGGGGCAGGGCTGGGTCCTCAGTGCCTGCCTCACGGTCCTCACGGTCACCCTGAGTCCCAGTGGCAGGCCCAGACCCCAATTCTAGGGTGCCTGATCCTCGCCTTGTCCCACTGCCACCACACACCATGCATCCTGGGAGCTTGTCACTTGTCCACCCACCTGAGCAACCTACTTTTTATGACCACTGGGCTCTCCGTGGATGTTGGGAGCAGGGTGTGAACAAATAAAATGAGTGCTGGTGAACGAGATGGCTGGAAAACGTGCCTACTAAGGAGTGAGGGGTACGGTGCTCTGGGTTGGAGGCCCTGGGGGCTCTGGGGGGGAAGTAACATACATGCCCTTACCTAGAATGGGCCAGTGAGCAGACCCCAGACTCCGGAGTGACGCTGGGCCACTCCACAGGTGGTGCTACAGAATTTGTGGAAGAGTGGCATTTAACCGCCAGGTTTTCAGGCAGAGCATCTAGAAGGGCGAGGACACGGGGGAGGTGAGGGGGGGCCAGAGCAGGTGTCGGTCAGCCCAGTCTGAGGCCTGTGTGAGACGTGCGTGTGGGGAGTCCAGCAGCAGCCCAGGTCCTGCCATCCCTTCAGGTCGGGGAAGGAGCCGGACTGGCTCTGGCTCTAGCCCCCCGTGTTGCCCAGGCCCATAGGTGGCACCTGTCGCCCTCCTGGGAGCCCCGCTCTCTGTGGCTGGAGTCACTCTCACCTGGCATGCCCTCCGAGGCAGCACCTCCAGCTCTAGTTACATCTATTTACCTACATTCCCAACAGCTCTCCAAGGTGATCAAAAAACGCTGCGTGTTCAAGGTCAACGTGTTCTAGTAAGGGCTGGTAAAACAAACCCCTTCCTCTACCCGCCCCGTCTGCTTTGCTTCCCCAAGTCCTCAGGAATATCATCTGGCCCTGACTGGCTTCGTTCTCAAGAACAAAAGCACAACAAACACCTTTTCCAAAGCGCTACTATCAATATTAACCCTTCAGCCCCGTCTTGGCGCGTTTCCACAAGTCCTTGAACAGTCATATCACCATTTTCTTTTCTAATCAATAGCCCCAAAACATGTTTTCTTACAACAGCTACTAACATCTTTACTATACGAAGCACTTGCACAAATTGATTATGAAACAAAACACCAAGGCCCAAGGATAAATGGGCCAGGACTACAAACTAAAGTCACATACAAATACACATACGCGTGCACACACACGAACACACACGAACACACGCACACGTATGGAACGCTCGGAAAGGGCGTGCTGGCAAGGCCTGGGCTGGGAGGGAGTTCAGCGACGGGGAACGCAGGGCACATGTGGAGTCAGAGGGAGTGGCCTTCCACAGAGCCTGGCTCACCCCCGTCAGAAAAGGGGACCATAATCTGCTTGGAGGAAATTCCCAGGCAGGCGGTGGGCCGAGCCCAGGCCCCAGCCTTGAGCCGGGCTAACCGAGCACGGGAATTTCTTATGCACATTGCTATGGACTGAACTGTGTCCCCCTGGAATTCCTACGTAGAAGCCCCGGCTTTCCAGTGTGAAGTAATTCAAGTTAAATGAGGCCATGAGGGTAAGGCTTAGGTTCCACAGACTGGTGTTCTTACAGGAAGAGGCAGCAGCGATCTCCGGCTCGCTCCGAGGGAAGGTCACGTGACACAGAAGAGAAGGTGGCCTTCCACAGGCCCGGGGGAGAGGCCAGTCCAGAGACACCCTGATGGGACCCTGATCTTGGACTTCTGGCCTCCAGAACTGTTATAAAACAACATTCTGTTGTTTACGCCTCAGCTTGTGGTGTCCTGTGATGGCAGCCCTTTGGGCTCGAATGATGCCACTCTGCACATCCTCACTTTCAGCGAGGGGGTGTCACCCCCTGACCCCACCAGTGTGCTATAGACAACATCTCAGTTAATGACAACGGCACACAAGGCCCCAAACATCCATAAAAAGCACATCCGCCGGTAATTATACCTTCATTCAAATGCACAGCAGGGTTATACCAGGAGCCCTCACAATGATTCATTTCATAAGGTCTTGTAAAAAAAAGTCGGGAACGAAATCTACTGCAACTGTTTATTTAGAAGTCTACAAATTTGAGCTTTTAAGAAAGATTCACAAAATATTCAGTTGAAACCATCTTTCTGGTTCATCAAATTTCAAATATATTTTACTGTCCTAACAATATATTCTAGTGCTGTCTAAAACACAGCCAAATTATTTTTCTTTATTCATTTATACACATTCTATAATTGTTTGAAAACCAAGATTAAGATAAAAAATATTAACAAAACTACCCAATTACAACTACTATTTCCCCATATACTGAAATCTTTTCTATGGGTGCACCTTCTTATCTTACTCATTTTTAATTCTGTACACTACATCGATTTATAAATGCACTTAGGGAGTTCTCACTTTACACTTCTTATAAATTCAAACAACACCTTGTCAAAAGATTAATTCCCTTGACAATGCAGAAGCTTAGGTTTGTTAAAAGCACTCGCTGAAAATTATTTTTAAATTTATGGATCATACAAAATAAACAATTTACAAGGGGACAGGCGACTTTAAACATTATTTTGAAACCACCTTAACATGTGGAACTATAGATGAAGCAACCTGTCAAATTAGACACCAGTCATTTTTGGTCTTTTGTTTTTATTCTTTGCTCCCTTTTTAATGAAATGTGTGCAGTGAATTTTGTTTCTCCAGGCCCAGCTAACATCAGCCGATTCTGGTAGCCCCTGGCGCATGAGTCACAGGAGCTGAGACCTCCCCACCCCCAAACACGCACGCACACAAAAAGGCTCTGGGTTCTCCATCCTCCATCCTCGGAGAGGTGGGAGGGGCCCACGTCTCTGGGCCCCCTGCTGTGGAATTAAAGATTCCAAGAAAATAAAGCAAGGATATGCATGAATATGCCAAAGGGAGGGCATGTGCAGGAAGGAACACAAAACGAAAACGACAGTAAAGCTTCTATGACATCAAGAGAAATGTTAAAAGTGAGTAATGTGTATATGCCATGTGCAAAGGCAGCAGAGCGATCTGCAAACCTCGTTGGTCTTCGCTGCAGTCTGCCACCGGACCACTGGTTTATTAAAGGGGAATGTCTCCAGGAAGTCCATATCATGACGTCAGTATTAAGAGCCATAGCGATCCTAAAGAGAGAGAACCCAAGTGAAAATTGAGAGCACTCAGCAGCGGTTCCTCATTCCCACGCAGACCCACAGCTCGGACACCACCCTGCACCCAGAGGACTGAGTGACTGCAGCTTCCCCATGCTGAGGGCTGCCTGGGCTCGGGAAGCCACATGATTAATATCCTGCCTGCCCGTCTGTCCACCCTCTGTGGCCACCACCCAGGCGTGGGGAGGGCTGTGAGCCAGGAGCAAGGCATCTGCGTGAGCAGGGCCAAGCGGCCAGCCCTCCAGAGCCAGGTGTGATGGGGACGGAGGACACAGTGGAGCCTGAACCCTGAGGTTCTGCGTCAGCTGAGTGACCTCCCAGAAGCACCTTGACCTCCCTGTGCCTATTTCCTCACCTACAAAATGGGGATATAAAAAGAGCTAAACTCTAAAACAGGGGTGATCATCATAATCTAGAGATGTGAGCCACTTGGAAGGACTGATGTGGGCTCGGCTGGCCTCAGGGACATGTCGTGCTGACCAAGGTTATGTTATCAACAGCAGTGACACAGCGGGGGCTGAGGGGCTGAGGGGACACTCCACAATGGGGGCACCTCACCGAGTTCATGTCCCTACGGCCACATTGTACATCACAATACGTCCTCCTAAAATGACTTTATATAAACATGAAGGTGCAGGAGATAAGCCTTTCATATCATCAGAGACGACCTTAAACTGTTATATACAAGGGCCTGTTCTTGCCTTATGTAGAAGATTAGAATACAATCTAAATGCCCAACTTGGAGAATTATTAAATAAATTATATGTATTTTCACTCAATAGAATGTGGTTTCTGGAGAATTTTTAATTACACAGAAATGCTCATAACAAAACATTATGGAGAAAAAAAACCAGGACATAAAACCACATATACAGTGTAATCTTATATGCATAGAATATCTTTTTAAAGATAAAAGGAATACATAAAAATCTAGAACTAAAATAAGATACACCAAACTATTAACAGATGTTTCTCCTGTGAGGTGAGATTATGGGTCATTTTTATTTTCTTCTTAATACTGCTCTGTCCAGATATAGGAAAAAAGTGGATAATGACCATGACAATCCCTGTAACATCATAAATTCCCCTAGACTCATAAATTGGAAAATTTAAACAAATATAAAATTATAATTTCTGGTTTTTATGATGTCCTGAGTTACACTGCAGCAAACATATAAATCAATAATATAAAATCTAATTTCCAAGCAATTGAAGAGTGGTCCAAATCTCATTTTCGAAACTATGACCCCACCATCACACTCAGATAACGTCATCCCAGATTCACTAACCTGAATAGAAGTCATGACTCCATTAGCAAAGACAGAGAGCTTGCCAGCGACGGACCTCACCCCCTGCTTAAACTGGGCCATGTCAGGGGCGGTGGGCAGCACGCTCGTGAGGTTGTAGTTTCCTGCGCACAGAACAGACACTGGCTCGTTACTCTGCCGCTGCAGCAGCACAACCAGTGCCCAGGGCACTCGATGACTTCAGGGAACATGGATCCAAGCAGCAGATGTGGTTAAGGGAAAAGAACCCTGCAGGGGGGTCAGGACTCGGGGTTCAGCACCAGCCCCACTGTCCTGCATTTACAACCAGCTGCAAGACCTCACGTGAGAGAACATGTAATACTGGGTCTGAAGACCGTCATGGGTTCATGACTGGCACTGCCTCCTTCCAAGCTGTGTGCCTTTGGAGAGGTTCTTTACCCTCTCTGGGCCCCTATTTCCTCCAGGTGCTTAACACAAGACCTGACAGGTAAGTTCTCAGTAAATAGCAGATGGAAAGACATCTGTGTTTTGTGTGCTCAGCATCCCTTTCCCCATCTTTTGGTAAAGCCCTCCTCCCTTCCTCTGGGGTGGCCTGTCTCCTGGACCCCATCTAGAGCGATGGGCATGTGACCGGCCTGGGCCAATCAGAGCCTTCCCTGGGATTCATGTGCGCTTCAGCGAGAGGCGCCATTTGCTTCCTCTGGGGTTACTGGTGGGTCAGGCACTGTGACTGCAGCTCTGACTATGGCTGTCTCCCTCACACTCGCTGCTCAAGGGGGTACAGAGGAAGCCTGCATAAGAGAATGAGGTTCACCCAGGGAGGGGAGCCAAATGGGTGAGTCTGCTTGCTTTTCGAGCTGGAGCCCGAGCCAAGCTCACCGCCAGTCCTCCCAGGTACAGAGGCCCTTCCGTCACCTTCGCTAGGCCAGTGGCAGCCAGGCTTCTGTCGCGCAAGTTTTGGCTGCCCCAACATAAACACTGGTACAGTGCCACCAGCACAGGTGAAGTACGTCAGTGTAATCACACATAAATCTGACAACCCGAGTTTCATGGTGAACTTCCATCACACAATTGCTGGGGGAACTCAGGGACTGTGAGTGAACCCTAACCCTGCAGGTCCGCGAGAGGAAGCCAAGCCCAGCTACTGTCTCGGCCTCACGCGTGATCTGTCTACACCCTCCTGACCCTTTCCAAGGACAAAACAGAACGGGCCTGTTTGTCCTTCCACAGACGGCACCTAGAAGAGACGCTGCGTTCCCCCACAGCCTGTCCCCAGGCTCACAAGTGGGCAGGCCCACGGGTACGGGCTCTTCCCCTTCCACCTCCAGCTGACTTTTAACATTTTGTAGGCCTTTGCCCATGGCAGAGCAGAAGCCCAGCCCTGTGACGGGCCCTGGGTTCAAATCCCCCAACGCAGCCACTTCCCAGCAGCGTTGCCCGCCTATAAATGTTTTTTTTTTCTTTTTTTAAGATTTTATTGGGGAATTGGGGGAGGGGAACAGTGTTGGGGAATCGGGGAAGGGGAACAGACAAGTTGCTGTCCTTTTGTTCTTCAGTCTAGTCATGGAGGACGTCGCTTCACCGGCCCATGTTGGTATTATCATTACACTCTTCCCAGGTGAGGCAGATCGGTCGCTGGCCATTGGATGGCCGCTCACGGCAGCTCACGAAAGCTCATGCCAGCTGCCTGCCAGCCCCACTGTAGCCTATGCCGTTGCCAGCAACTCACGGCAGCCCAGCTCCAGGTCGAGCTGTTGTTCCCCATCTTAGCTGTAGAGGGCAGTGTCACTGGCCCCCATATGTGGGATCCGAACCGGGGCCCTGCTGCTCAGAGCTGGCATCCCAAGTCAGCTCTTAACCAACACACCACTCGGCCGGCCCTGTAAATGGATCTTTACTGCCAACATGCAGCCAGCGTGAGAGCCCGAGCATGAAGGGCCAGAACCACGGCTGCTCCATTACGTAGCGAGGTCCAGAGTGGCTGGCTGCGCAGGTGGGGACCAGAGGTCAGTGGGGGGGACCTCAGTAGAAGCGCCTCCACTTACGCCTCCACTCAAGAAGTGTTTAAAGAAGAGAGCACAGCTGAGGCACGACCAGGCCCCTCTGGCATGTGGCCCCTCCTAAGACTCTGCCCTGGGCCTGGGCAGGGCAGCTTTGGGACAATGGTCCCTCACTGACTACACTCAGTCCACAGGTGCCCTGAGCTGGCTGCTCATGCCCCAGTCATTCCTCTCCTCCCCTTCTCTGTTCAGAACTTCTGAATTCAAACCCTTGCAGCAAAGTGTGTCCAACTGACAGAGTTCATCAGTAGGATGTAGGCAAAAGTGCCTTGCAGGGCTGGGCATGCCTTTTTCCATCCCTCTTCCTCCTTCTTGCTAGCTGGAATGCAGATGTGATGGCTAGAGCAGGCGCAGCTATACTGGGCATGAGGTAAAGTAGAGAATGGAGGTCAAGAGCAACAAGATGAAAGAGGCGGGGTCTGGCAAAGTCTCCTTCCTCCTCTGATATCTGGGCACTGTGTCTCCTCTGAGGCTGCCCAGTGCAGCAGGCTAGAAGGGACGGTGGCAGTGGTCAAAGCAGCCCAAGAGGGCTCAGGCTATACACTGTGCTCTGGGAAATGACAGTGCACGTCACTTCCTCAGGAAGAGGCTGCTTGACCTGTGGATTAGATAAGGTTCTCCATTTGCTCATTATCTGTTCCCATGGCACCCCTAGTGGGCCTGGAGCAGAGGGTACCAACCTGGACTGGCCAACTGGGGCCAAGGGGGAGGCCTCAGGGCACGGCCTCGGGGCGCCTAGCACCCCAGATGCTCCCTTACCATGACTATAGGTTTCCACGGACCAGAGTTTGTCTGGAACCCACACAAGGGCAAAAATTAATGGACCTTTGTTCTCTGAAAGGGGACAGGAAGGCAAATACAGGCTGGCCACAATTTTCCTTCAATAATTGAAAAGGCTGCTATCATTTGATCTCTAACAGGTTTTATAGCAAACAATATTTCAGAGTGAAGTCCAGTAATGTGAGTTACAAAAGCACACACTGCCAGGGTGATTTTCAACACTTATGTTCTCTGGGCTGACCTGCCCCTGTGCCAGGGCCTCTGAGGTGGCCCAGGACCAACCTGCAGGGGCCTCATGCCTCGCTCTCCTGCTCATGAGTGGGTCCTGATCTCAGAGGACACTGCTTCTTTAATGTTAGCTGTGACACAAGAGGGACACACGGCGCTTCCCTTACCCCTGTGGCCTGGCTGAGGCCTGAGCAGGATAGGAACACGGCTTTCCTACGGCTCAGGGACAGAGCGGCCGAGTGAAGGGTGGCGCGGCTCTGGACATCTGGGATGGGCCCACTCTCTCAGCCTCACTTCTCAGGGCTCCCAGACATCCCCCCACTGGCATCTGGACCCTGAAGAGGGATGGGGAGACAGGAAATTGCTCTCCATCTCCCATTTCCAAAGCCGCATTCTGTCTTCCCCAGAAGACTGTGGCTGGTGGGTCACCTGTTCTATCTGCTCTGCGTAGCCATGGGGCCCTGCCCTGCGCCCCGACACCGAGCGGGCCCTTTAAGTGTCGCACCTCAGTTAAGCCTCAGAACAACCCTGTGAGGTAGGGGTTATCCACCCACTTTACAGACAAGACTGAGGCCAAAAGCGTCGTGAGATACACAGGGCCTCACAGTTAGGACGTGGTCAGCATCACACGGCGACCCCGGGCGGTCCACCTCCAAGGCTGTGAGAGCACACGGAATTGGACACCACATCTGCACGACACGAGAACACCTGTCTGTGACAATGCTGCCGGGAGACGACTTATTGGGTCACTGCAGGGATGTCACTTACATCTCCTGACCTGGGCTCACGTGGGAAGCCTGGAGTAACTGCTCTACCAGACTGTCTTACAGAGGACGGAAGAACATTGAGTAATGGTTGCTAAGAATCCTGGAAAAGTAAAAAGTCCTATCCAGAGAAAAGGTGTTCATGCCACAGACACAGTGGAGACCGACTCTTGCCGCTGCCCCCGTCCAGCCCCGCTGCCCCAATTACCTGCCGTCTGCTTCCTCTGCTCATCGAACAGATCGGCTGAGCTTATGGCGGAACTTGCCGAAAGCCTCTCCAGCCGAGCCCGGGTTTCATACTAGACAAGAGCAGGAAAGGGAAACATTAGACTCCAAAATACCATGAGCAATTTTGCAAAAAGAGTCATCAAGGAGCTGTCCTTTGAATGTGTTTATCCCCTAGGCTCGCTCTCTCTCCAACAGCTGCTGAATGCCACTGTCACAGCTGGGCCCGGGGACGGCATGACGCTCACTCACGTTCTACAGGTCACAAGCAGACAGATCAACGACAACGGCACGGCCAGCGAGGGCCAATGCGAGGGGGAAACCAGAGTGAGGTGAGAGAAGGCCATCTCTCTCATGGGGGTGCTCTTGCCAGCTGCCAGGAAAGGCAACTCCAAGAAGCTCTCTTCCAATACCCGCTCCCAGGGTGTTATTTTGTAACTGAACTTGAATGTTGTCAACTTTAAAACAGGACAGATTTTAGGGGTTGGGGGAAAAGCCTAGTGGTAGCGCTAAATACTCTCAAAAGTAAAACTCGAAAGTTCTAGTGCTACAAAGTGAGATCAGTCCACGTTAGGACGTAGTTCTCTGGATGGTCCAAGAAGCCGAGGAACACAAGTACCTCCGAGAGCTTTGTGTAAAGACGCTAACGCTTCAGAACCAGGGGGAAATCTTACCGCCTCCCCAACCTCCCACCCCGCCCTTTCCGTGGGAATCTTGCTACTTAGAAAGACTCCACTGAGACAAGTTTGTTAACATGTCTGAGTAAAGACGCAACAACCTGAAAATCAATATATCCACCCTCCCAAAACATAGCTATATGCTTCATTTAACTATGGCCAAAAATTAAGTAAATTACAGCTGTATCAGAAATTGCCTGACATTTGTTAAAGCTGTTGAACACATGGCTATTGAAAACACTGAAAAAGGAATAAGAGAAATGAGACACGTCCTACTTTCCAATACTCCTCTAGCTGGGGCAGCAAACTGGGGTTCGAGTCCCTGCTCCAGCTCTCTGGGTCAGGGGCCCCTCGCAGCCTGAGACCACCTCACTCATGTCCATCAGCTGCTCCCCTAACGCCCAGGCCCCTGCTCGCTTCCTGCTCTGCGGGGCCCACGCGGATGCTCTGCAGATACTTACATCAGCTTGGGCTTGTCTTCCAAAGTACATATCTGATGAGATGGCTTTGACATTGCCAAACTTCTTCTGGGCTTCATCTGTATTTTCTACTGGCTCATAATCTGGCTTGCGGCGAGTAGTAGGTCTAAAATTAGAAACAGCCAAAACAGAAGTGACATCAGCAAGACGGCGGAATAGGAGTTTTCTACCATCATCCTGCTACAGAACATGGATTCTGACAATCACCCACAGATGAGAATGCCTTGTGGGAGTCCAGGAGTCCAGGAGTGAGGTTCCAGCACATCATTGGAGCAGACAACCCAAGACTGGATGCACTGAAGAAGGTAAGAGAAACAGCTGCACTTTGCCTCTCCCCAAGGCAGCACAACTCAGTGCCAACAGAGAGCCACTTGGCCCGTGATTTCTCCCATGGGGGAAGGTGAGAAGGTGGTGAGTGGTGGTGAGTGGGTGCCTGGCTTCTCCATCTGTGTGGGACATTGCCAAGGTGCTCGCTTCTTTCTCACCCCACTCAGGATACTGAGGGGATCTGCATGGCTTAGAGCAGCGGTTCTCAACCTTCCTAATGCCGCGACCCCTTAATACAGTTCCTCATGTTGTGGTCACCCCCAACCATAAAATTATTTTCGTTGCTACTCTATAACTGTAATTTTGCTACTGTTATGAATCATAATGTAAGTATCTTTTTGTTTTCCGATGGTCTTAGGCGACCCCTGTGAAAGGGTCATTCGACTCCCAAAGGGGTTGGGACCCACAGGTTGAGAACCGCTGGCTTAGAGGCTGGGAGAGGCTAGAAGCCCAGCAGCCAGGGCGTGGGACTCATTGGAGCCTCATGGATCCTAAACACTCTGCAGACTCTGTGAGAAGGCCCACTCACAAGCCGCCAAGTGGCCCACAGGTGCAGCCCGATGCTCTGTGCGCTTCACCCACGCACCTCCCCCACCCACAGCCGGCTCCCTGCACACGCAGATGGCGAGAGTGCAAGCCTTTGCAGACAGCTAGTGAGCATGTGTGGAATGCCAGCCCCGAGCACGCACACTTGAGTATTTCAAGGCACCACCCTAGGGAAAGCGGGAGGCTCTCTGCCCCTGGCCTGGTTTGTGGGGTTGAGAGCAGATACACCATCTTAAGAATTCACTCTGAAAGGGGTTAAGAAGTGGGGAGTGGGTGCATCCACAGAAAGAATCTGAGAAAGTCTCAGAACCCCTAGGGGCTGACTGATGAAGGTATTTCTCACCCAAAGCCAGTCAGGCATTAATTCTGTAGGAGGCAACTGCTCCTTCAAATGCAAATACAGCAACACAAAACTCCAAGGAACATGAAAAATCAAGGGAAAATGACACCATGAAGGGAACACAGTAATTTTCTAGTAACTGACTCCAAAGAATTGTCTGACAAAGAATTCAAAACACTTGTTTTAAGGAAGCTCAGCAACCGACACAAACGCAGGAGACAACTCAACAAAATCTGGAACAAAACACACAAACAAAATGAAAAGCTCAACAGAGATAGAAATCATAAAAAACAGCCAAACAGAAACTCTGGAGCTAAAGAATATAATAAACAGAATGAAAAACACAGTGGAGAGCATCAACAGCAGACTTAAGCAGAAGAAAGAGCCTGTGACTTCAAAGATAATTCATTTCAAATTATCCAGTCAAAGGAGAAAAAAGAATGAGAAAGAGTGACGAAAGCCTACATGAATCATAAGAAACCATCAAGAAAACAATTTAGACATTACCGGAGACCAAGAGAGGGGGAAAGGGACAGAAAGCTTATTTAAAGAAATAATGGCTAAAAACTTCCCAAATCTGGAGAGAGATGTGGACATCTAGGTACATGAAGCTCAAAGGTCCCCAAACAGATTCAATCCAAAGAGGTCTTCACCAAGACACATTAGGATAAAACTGTCAAAAATCAAAGACAAAAAGAATTTTGAAAGCAGCAAGTGAAAAGAAACTCATCACAGACACTGGAACTCTGTTAGGCTATGAGCAGATTTCTCAGCAGAAACCTGGCAGGCCAGGAGATAGTGGGATGATATATTCAAAGTGCTGAAAGGAAAACAAAAAACAAAAAACAGCCAACCACTAGACTTGTCTCACAAGAAATGCTAAAAAGAGTTCTTCAAGCTGAAATGAAAGGATGCTAATTAGTAACATGAAAACATATGAAAGCATAAAACTGACTGGTAAAGCTAAGTATATAGTCAAATTCAGAATATTCTAATACTGTAATTGTGGTGTGTAAATTACTTAACTCTAGTATAAAGGTGAAAAGACAAAAGTGGTAAAAGTAACTATAGCAACGATAATTTTTTAGTGGATAAATTGTTAGTTGATACACAATATAAAAAGATGTAAATTGTGACATCAAAAACATAAAATGGGGCCGGCCAAGTGGTGCGTTTATTAAGAGCTGGCTTGGGACGCCGGCTCTGAGCAGCAGGGCTCCGGTTCGGATCCCACATGAGGGCCAGTGACACTGCGCCCTCTACAGCTAAGATGGTGAACAACAGCTCAACTTGGAGCTGGGCTGCCGTGAGTCGCCAGCGATGGCGTAGGCTGCAGCTCCTGCTACAGTGGCCTGCCATAAGCTACCGTGTGTGGCCGGCAGCCAGCGTGAGCAGCCGTCAGCTGATGTGAGCTGCCAAGAGCCGCCGTGAGCAGCCGTCCAGAGGCCGGTGACTGATCTGCCTCACCCAGGAAGAGTACAATGATGATACCAACATGGGCCAGTGAAGCGACGTCCTCCACAACTAGACTGAAGAACAAAAGGACAGCAACTTGTCTGTTCCCCTTCCCCGATTCCCCAATGCTGTTCCCCTCCCCCAACTCCCCAATAAAACCTTAAAAAAAACCCCATAAAATGTAGGTGGAGAGAGTAAAAGGGTATGGTTTTTGTATGCAATCTAAGTTAAGCTGTTATCAGCTTAAAATAGGCTGCTACAACTATAAGATGTTTTATGTACGCCATATGGTAATCACAAAACAACAGTAGATGCACAAAGGAGAAAGAGAAAGGAATCAAATCACAAAGGAAGACAGCAAGACAGGAGGACCGAGGGAACTACAAAACAAGCGGAAAACAATGGATGAGTCGGCAACAGTAAATCCTTACCTATCAATAATTACTCTAAATGTAAATGAATTAAATTCTCAATCAAAAGACAGAGTGGCTGAATGGATTTAAAAAAAAAAAAGATATAACCATATGTTACCTATAAGAGATTCACTTCAGTTTTAGATACACAAAGGCTGAAAGTGAAGATATGGAAAAAGATATTCCATGCAAGCGAAAACCAAGAGAGAGCTGGGATAGCCATACTTATATGAGACAAAACAGGCTTTAAGCCAAAAACTGAAACAAGATACAAAGGTCATCATATAACAATAAAAGGGTCAATCTATCAAGAGGACATAACAACTGTAAATACATATGCACCTAACATTAAAGCACCTAAATATATTAAGCAAATATTAATAGATCTGAAGGGAGAAATAAACAGTACTACAGTAACAGGAGACTTCAATATCCCATATTCAACAATGGATAGATCATCCAGACAGAAAATCAATAAGAAAAATTGAACCTGAACTACGAGTACACGTTAGGCCAAATGGACCAACAGACATATTCAGGACATTCCCTCTAATAGCAGCAGAACACACATTCTCAAGTGTACATAGAACATTCTCCAAGATAAATCGTACATTAGGTCACAAAACAAATTTAAATCATATGTTAGGTCTTAACAAATTTAAGAAGACTGAAATCATGATAAGTATAATTTCTAACCACAATGGTATGAAAGTAGAGCTCAACAGGAGGAAAACTGGAAAATTTACAAATAGTAGAAATTAACACATATCTGAACAACCAAAGGGTCAAAGGAGAAATTAAAAAATATCTTGGAACAAATGAAAATAGAAACACAATATACCAAAAATTATGGGATACAGCAAAACCAGTTCTAAGAGGGAAGTTTTTGGCCAGCCATTATATGAAAAGGTGCTCAATATCACTAATTATCCAGGAAATGCAAATCAAAACCACAATGAGATATCACCTCACATCTGTTAGAATAGCTACTATCAAAAAGACAAGAGATGTGTTAGTCAGGATTGGAGAAAAGGGAACCATCACTGTATGCTGTTGGTGGGATTGTGAATTAGTAGAGCCATTATGGAAAACAGCATGAAGGTTCCTCAAGAAATTAAAAATAGAACCAGCATGTGATCCAGCAATCCCACTTCTTGGTGTACATCTAAAGGAAATAAAATCAGTGTCTTAAAGAGCTATCTGCACTCCCATGTTCATTGCAGCATTATTCACAATAGCCAAGATATGGAAGCAACCTCTGTGGCTGTCAATGGGTGAGTGGGTAAAGAAATGTCACACACACACACACACACACACACACACACACACACACACTGCAATATTATTCCATCATAAAAAAGAAGGAAATCCTGCCATTTGTGACAACATAGATGAACCTAGAAGATATTATGTTAAGTGCAATAAGTTAGATAGAGAAACACAAATACTGTATGATCTCATTTATAAGTGGAATCTAAAATTTAAAAAAACAAAAATAGTCAAATTCATAGAAACAGAGAGCAGAATGGTGGTTCCCAGGGGCTGAAGTGGGGAAAACTGGCAGATGTTGGTCAAAGCGTACAAATTTTCATTTACAAGCTGAGTCAGTTCTGGGGATTTAATGCACAGCATGGCGACTATAGTTAATAATATTGTAGTGTAGTCTTGAAATTTGCGAAGAGAGATCTCAGCACAAAAAACAAGCAAAACCCCCCAGCAAAATAGGTTAAATTAATGTGTTTCTTATTTATAATGTATACATATGCCATTTTACTTTTTAAAAAGCCAACAGCAGTAATTTTGTGAAAGGATTTCAGACCACTTTGAAAAAAGCCTACAATTCTAATAAAAAATGAACAAACATCCAAACCACACATTTGAAGGAATTTTCCATTTAAAATGGCCTGTTATTTCACTCTTCAGTTCCACAGATCAATTAGTAAATATTGAAGACATATTATCAATAGATAGGATACAAAATGAGTAGGAGGGCCATATATTCCAGTTACCGGGGACAATTCCTGGTTACACCTGTTGTCCCAACGTATTAGTAGTGTCCCCTTGTACTCTCAACAGTTCCCTGGTTTGGACAATAAATCGTACAGTCCTTCATTCGTGATCCCCAAACTGGAGACAGTTCTTTGACGGTATAACAAACTCAACAGTACCGAGGCATGAACGCAACAACAGAGCCTCAGGTGCACTAGGACAAGTCAGAGAAGCCAGCCAAGAAGGCCCGTCGCTGCAGGGTTCCATTTACACCACATTCGGGGAAAGGCAAAATCATAAGGTCAGAGACAGACCAGGAAACAAAGAATACTCTTGAAATAGTAGAACAAAAGCATTTTACTGGTGTTGGAGATTTCCCCTAGAGATTCAGGGGTTCACTATTTACAAACCCACTGTTTTGCTGTCCATACCTGTCTGAATAGCCGGTGGCTTTCAGAATTGTGTCAGTGTCTTTGGTGGTCTCCTTTTTCCAGTAGAAATCTGAACTGTCATCCCAGCTAGAAAAAGAACTGCTCCTTAGCCCCATCGGCTCGTCAAAGTACCTGCACGAAAAGGAGCAGAACGGTGACCGTTGGAGACCTTACCGATGTCCACCCACAGTGGGTTCGTGGGGACTGCACTTCATGGCCCCTTTGAACTTGGGGGCCGCCATGTGACCTGAGCAGACACAGGTGAGTCATTTTCGAAGCCTTTACACTGCCCACGCTCAACACACCCAGTCCCCCCTTCCCTTGCCGAATGGAAAAGGCCGTGTTTCCCAGGTGCTGCAGTCTCAGGCAGGTGAAGCCTCTATCCATCTGGATGATCAAGGCACCACCCAAAGGACAGGTAGTCTGGACAATCACCTGTACACTTATATAACTTTAGTGAACTAGAAATAAACTATGGTTATGTTAAGATCTGGGGGGATGTTTGTCACTGCAGCATAACCTAGCATAACCTGTCCAGACAGCACATGACATCTTTAAGTGTTACCTACTATAGGTTACATATTTCATTTTCTTTGGGTCTAGTTCTGCCAAGTTAGGTAGTCACACACAATGCTGCTGGGCCTGGAGAGCTGACCGTACGTGGAGTGCTCCTTGTTGGCGATCCGGTCACCTCAGCCACACCTGATCCGGTCATATCAGGCTGCGGTCCTAACAGCAAATACCACTTAATGTAAATGATGTTGAATAACCTGCTCTGGAGTCAGACACAAAGCTGTGGACCGTTGAATCGGACCGTACTGCAGATGCTCTTTCAGCCTGGAGCTTGACGGGAGCTTGACCTGTAAGCATCTCAGAGGAGATGCTGGCCTTCTGGGTTGTTTACACTTTCATTAGCCGAGCATCACTGAGCAGGGCACTATCCAGGCAGCAATACTCAAAGGCAGCTTTCCGTCCCATGAAGGAAAAGCTTTTGCCCAAGAGTATCAGGGTTTGCTGGGACAGGACAGAGGTTGAAAGGTGAGATGGATGTGCCACAGCCCGAATGCAAAATGACTGGACTACTCAAAAATCAGAAGAGGGCCGGCCGAGTGGCTCAGTTGGTTAAGAGCTCGCTCAAGAGTTTGAGCTCTGAGCAACAGCGGTTCGAGTCCAGCCCGAGCTGAGCAGCCGCTGAGCTGCCAATAGGTAGCAGGATGGCTCAGCTTAAGAAAACAAACAAACAAACAAACAAACAAACAAAAATCAGAAGAGAGAAAGCCATTCTGCTGGGATCCCACTGCTTAGCAAGAGCCTGTCATGCATCGTTCTACGCTGGGGTAAGGGGTCTCTTCCTACCATCCCCCACGGAGGCTGTCTGTGCTGTCACACAACGCAGGAGGCACGCAGCAACTCCCGGGGACAGCTGCCCACTGGAAGGACAGGGTGACAGGCGACTCATGGCCTCGGCACACTTGCCTTTCCTCAGAAACACGACAGCCTCCAAATCTCATCTCCAAACCTTTACTGGCTTTCTCGTGTTTCGATGGCTAGATCCCAGTTCTCACTGCTTTTTACTTTTCCTTCCGCCCTCCCCCTTTATCTTCATCAACCCTGAGCACATTACTTGAGATCCCTTGACAGAGCACCCTGCGCCCTAACATCACATATCTGATTTATGGCTGTAGACACCGTTCTTTCAGTGAAGGCTGCACTGCCCTACAAGGCTGAGCAAACGGTTCTACTTTCATTATTCTGTACTCAGTATATAATTACATTGTTTATATCCTGGAAATAATGGAACTTGATAAAAAAACAAAAACCAATGATATGGTTGATCTTATTTTTAATAGAAACAGCACTCTTTCATAATTCATAATATTCAAGTTCTAATGGGCTAATGAATAATTTGGAAGCAATGAGAGCTCTTCATGGAACTCATATGCTTTCTTTCCGAAAGTCCATGTGGGTGCTACTTGTTGCCAAAGCCCTAAGAGTGCCCTTATTCTGCCAACAGTGGTTACAGGAGGCGGAAGAGAGGCGTTTATGTTCCTCATGATAAACAACGCACCAGGGTCTTTGGCAGGAGGCCAGCAAGAGTGGTTTGAAGAAACACACCGTCTGCTCCCAGGTTTCAAACCATAAATAATTGTTCCAGAGCGACGAAGGCCTCCAGGGCTAACTCTTTCGACCACATCACCATGCGTTTGGAGAAGGAGCGTCCCCAGGTTCCCTGTAGCTCCCGACAAGGCAGAAGCCTGTCAGTGACCTGGAGCCAGGAGGTTCTCCAGAAGTTTCGCAGGGCCACGTCCCAGCAGTACTGCTTTAACCGTTTTATTGCGTTAATTTCAAGGTTGTTCTCCAAAATGTGTCAAAAATCCATAGAGGGCTGGCCGAGTGGCTCAGTTGGTTAAGAGTTGGCTTAAGAGCATGAGCTCTGAGCAACAGGGCCACCAGTTCGATTCCCACATGGGCCAGTGATGCTGCGCCTGAGCTGAGCTGCCAACAGGTGGCAGGAGGACTCAGCTGGTGAGAGCATGTGCTCCTAACAATAAGGCTGCCTGTTTGATGGTGGGCTCCGCCCACCCACAACTAAGACTGAACTCGGCACCTTGAGCTGAGCTGCTGCCCGGATGGCTCAGTGGATAGAGTGTGCGCTCTTAACAACAAGGCTGCTGGTTTGACTCCCGCATGGGAAGGTGGTTACACCCACCCTCAACTAAAGATTGTAACACAGCACCTTGAGCTTAGAGGCCACGAGCTGCCGAGGGGCAGCCAGATGGCGATTGGCACCCGCCACAACTAAGATTGAAGAACAACAACTTGGCTGGTCCCATTCCCCAATTTCCCAATTAAAAAAAGAAAATCCATAGAAAATAATTAGAGTATTTATATTTAAGTAAATACAATTAAGGTGCTACATTTTACTAAAATAAATGATTACTTTAAAGTATAAAAATTTCCTACTGTTATTCATTCTTGAAAAACATAGAAAAATTACATGTGCTTTCTTAAACTTCCTTTCTGGAATGCTGAGCTTATGGGGTAAAGTCGAACGCCGCAGTCAGCAGCCTGGAAATATCATTCGACTGTAAATGAATGTTGCAGTGAAAATGTTAACTTGAGATTTATTTTATTTCCTTTCCTATGCTCTCATCTGCAGGAGTCACTAGGGAGTAGTGAACTAATCAGAAGGTGTGGGGAGCCTGACAGGTGAATGTGGGGCCTGCTGGCATCACCTGGGCTATCCTTCGATCCGGACTCGCGCCCTCGTGTGACACGCGGACCTGAAACAGTCTGACCTGCACGCAGCCTCCCCATCCAGTTAGACATTTAATTTCAGCCTGTAGAAAGCGTAAACAGCATGGAGAGGCATGATTGGGTGTTACCTCCAAGTAAACGGAAACCTGGTGTGTTACACAGGTTACTCGCCAGGCAAATATAAAACCATCTCCGAAAGTCATGACAGGGGATGCCACTATACAACAAACTTTTTTTTTTTTTGTAAAATATCTGGACTTGAAATAATTTGAAGCTACGCTAGGAGACTTTTTTAAGGACAGCGCTCTCCAGAACTCTGGCAGGAGAATAACGAAACATGTATCTGTTATGTGTGTTATGCGGCCAGACAGCCATCATGCCCTTGGAGATGGGAGCGAGGGGCCGCCGCTGGGCACGCCCGTTACTGATGGGCACACATTCGACTTCCCCAAACTGCTAACCCTGAAGACGGCCCTCAACGTGGTTAATTGAAATATCTAACAATAGCGATTAAACACTTAGACTGAGTCACACATCTCCTGAATCGAGTTTCTATATAATAACAGCAGCTAAACACAACATTAATAATAGCCAAGCACTATTTCAAATGCTCTGTGTGAGCATTTAACCCTCACACAACACTGTGAGGCAGATGCTGCTACTATTCCTAACTTCCAGAGAGGTTACATAACGTGGCCAAGGTCACACTGTCATTAAGTGGCAGAGGTGGGAGTCAGATACAGGCCATCTGGCTGCTGGGCCTGCACTCCTGCCCCCACAGCTTCTCAGCTGGTGCTCACCTCCAATAATTGTCTATGTTCACTCGGGGCCTTTTTTAGCGGGACTCGCCCATGCTGGTCAGGTTGCTGGAGGAGCCTCAGAGAGAGAGTGGATTCCAGTTCAAACCTGCCGTCCCTGCCCCTGCAGGCTGCTGGGACCTGAACCGCGGCTCTCTCCATAGTCAGCTTCACACAGGAGCTGGGCAGCTTGTCCGATCAGACGGTGAGCACTCAGCGACAGGGACAGGGGAGCCCTGGGGAGCCCTCAGCGTGTGACAGTGTTTTTATTAGTGACTGCACACACACAAAGCGAGTTGACTCAATACTCGGCCGTGCTCATTGGAGACTCCTGTGCTGGTGTTCTAGAACAAGAGGCAGCTGAAGGCTCGGCTGCAAAATGGCCCAGCTGTGGGAATAAGACTAAACAACCTTCGGGTTTTTCAACATTTGTCAATTTCCCACTTTAGATGAACAAGGCTTTCTTATCTCTAAATTCAACTCTTGGTGGCTGATGTTATAAGCAAACATTTTCATATCAGCAAACGTTTTCCACTTAGGAATGTGTCCCCAATTATTTTTCAAAGGACACCCTGGACTCGAGCCACAGCTTTTAAAAACAATGACATAAACTGATCTGTATTTGCTCCTAGTGCAAATAAACTTACAAGTTCATATTAATGACTGCTTTTCAAATCAACACCAGGAATGATTTTAACAGATTACCTTGAGCTGGAAGTAAAGTAGGAATCATCATGGTCATCACTGTACTTTTTTCTTGGTTTTGCTACGATTGGTGTTTCCTGCTCAATGGTTTGCATATCTGAAGTCACTGAATGTGAAACACCACTTGAGAAAAGAGAATAAAATGGAAAAAAAAATGATATTAGTTTGTGAGGACATGAATGAATGTTTTAATCCATGCTCAACAAAAATAAATTGATTAGTGAGGTTAAAAACATGAGCAATAAAAGTTTGGGGTTTTTTTGGTATAAGCATTGGGAAATACTGGACCTTAGTGAGGGCTGTAAGTAATCACACAAAACACAGCCACATGTATCAGTTATACTTGTGGCATCCACCTAATGACAAGTCAGACCTACTTCCTTTTCTCTAAGAATCAAATTTGGATGTTTTCATGCTAATTTGAACACTAGAGGAAAGCAAAAGAATTGAAGGAAGGAAGGAATAATGACAAAATACTGCTAAAGTTGAAAACACAGAGAAAATCCATCCAGAATTAGCAAACCAGTTTACATTCTGAAACCCCAGAAAGCAGTCTCACCTACCTTCTGCAGTTTCCAAATCCCATGCCAAGCCTCTCCGACTCCAGCTTTTTTTTATCATTCATGTTCATCTTTTCATCTTTCTTCATTTGAATTTCAAGATCCTTATAGGCTAATCGTAATGATGAAACACTGCCAGAAAACCAGAGACTCCTTAATTTAGTTTTAATTCTGTGTTCTGAAGTTAAAACACTAAGCAAAATTAAGCATGTCACTTATACTTTTAGCTTTGTGCTTCTTTCCATAACTATTAATGAAGGCAAGTTGGCATTTTTTTTCTAAAAGTCTTCTTTGTTCTAAAAGTCAGATGCTTAAGAAAATCTGGTTGCTGCTGAACCTACATTACTGTCCTAGTTTATATTACCTATTATCCTATAATAATAATTTATACTACCTATTATATAATAACATAACATATACTGAAATCATTTCTCTAGAGGCTAGTAAAAAGCAGAATTCCTCACTTGGACTAATATTTTGTTTGCTTCCACATTACATATGCAAAGTACAAGGTTAGTCTCATTGGTTTGCTTTAGTTTAAGACAAAAAAATATATAAATTTGACTTTACAAATAGATAAATTAAGAAGGGGTTACTTATTTGCAAAAAGATTCTTCGTTTACAAGAAAATTTCCCACAGATTCTCTTTATGTAGTCAGGCTTCTGAAAGCATTTAAAATGGAATAATCACTCTGTAGATTTTTCTGCACTACCAGTCAGATACTGATCATCTATTTATCAAATACCTGTTATGAATAATTCACCAAAAGCGGTAAAAAGATGTATAAAATACTGTCAGGTTTCTAAAATGCTATAAACACTTAATTTTTCATAAAGAAAACTGTGTCCATATTAGCAATAACAAGAGTATTTTAGCATGTGTACGACAGCAACAAAACTTCAGGGCCCTGAATAGTGATATGTCTACTTTATCAGGATTTCTAAGCTATCATCCATTTTACAAAATTGTGTCAAATGTCATGAATCCCTCATAAGCAAAGTACTATATAAATGCCATAACAATATAAATGTGTTTCTGTATAGGAACAGGGAATGACAACAGAATTTCTTACTCAGAAAAAGTAATCTTGTTTTTACTGTTTCCTTCCTTAGTGAGTCAAGCAGTAGTTCTTTGTTTTGTTTTAATCTGTTTTCTTTACTATTCTTCCTACAGAACAGGTTATGGCAATATACCCATTTTATTACTCAGAAAAAAAATATCCTTTCAAGTGTACTTTTTGGAGGAAAACAATAGATTTGTTTAAAATCATGAATAGACAGGACAATAGCAGCAGAGTCTTCTGGGGAAGATGACTGGATGGGAATGAAAAAGCCCTGCTAGAAAGATGATGAGTGAGAAAGGTTTCCTTCTTAGGACACCTGACATGGGATTGGATCTGCCGCTTGTTAAAAGCATGCACTTGAACTTCCAGGCTTACTGTAACATGGCTCTGGAAGCGCTAATGGAATTAAGAAGTCAGGACTCTGTGTTTCTCAGAACTGCTGGAGCCCTTCCCAGTACCAGCTCAAGAGAGGGCTTAACGACACTCAGACCACGAAAGGGGGTGGCTGTGGGCAGCAGCTCCATCTCTTCGCCCTTCCTACTAACTGTGCACAGACGCCAAGAAATGGCCAGAAGGCAGCTACAGGCTACGCACCTACAGAGCATTTTCAGTCTGAGATACAAGATACCACTGTTCCTGGCAGTTTACTAAACTGAAATAACTATTGATAGCCTTAAAAAAATCGACTTGGGGAAGAACGGCACTCTCACGTCTTAAGGATGAAACAGGGGCTTCGTGTCCTAGCTGGCATGGCCTGAGCTGCTGAAACGGAGCTGCGGGAGGTCTGAGAGGAGGAGGTGGTTAAGGTACTGCTCTCTGAACAGGCCAAGAAAATTGTCACATTGATTTCCCAAGTCAAGTCACAAATCCCATGACCTGCAGCGTTGCTTTTCTGGTGTATTAAACCGTCCTAATGAAAGGCATACTACAGGCTGGTACTGCTCCTGGTATTAATAAGCAGTCTGCGTCCACCAGAGCTGCGGGGAGGGCTCTCGCCTTCTGTGTTTGCGTCTTTGTTTTCACCAGGCTTAGGGGTTGACACGCTCACTGGGAAACACTCATGCGTGAGCAATCTGGACAGAGCCACGCCCAAAGTCCGAACGCTCAGATTTAACCCACCCACTTTCCCAAAGTAAAAAACCTAGCTTAGTCAGAGAAATTAAAATGAGACAACACAAAATCAATTTTGTGTAAATCATTTCAAATCATACTTAACCTAAATACGGTTTAGTGCTGCCCCCTATGTTCTACGAATTGAATGACAACGAGAAATAACTACCAATTTCAAGTGATCTGGGCTTTGCCATTTAAATGCTACTTGGCAAACTGTTAGTATGCATAGTAAGAAATCACAGTGCTTGAGCACTTACTATGCACCAGACACTGGTTAATGTACTTTAGTGAGCACTAAGGTAACCCTCAAAACAACCTCATAAAATAGGTAGGATTATTTTCTTCATTATGCAGTCTGCAGTAACTCAAGCTCAAACTGATAAAATACACATGAACATAAGAGAAAATGCCATGTAAATAAAACAAACACACATACACATAAAGCCGTGTTGCCTTTCCTTCCACGTTCACTCCCTCCCCTGGGATCGTCCACACCCGCTCACGTGCCCTTTCCAGATGTCCACAATTCTCTTCTGTTTTCGACACAAGTGAAAAGCTCTCAAGAGCCTTAAATGTCTACTTAAAACCAGTCTCCTGGCTGGCCCTGGCCTCCAGTTTCTTCCCCGTTCTCTGTCCTTGATGTCACTGCCAAACGCACTCTCCCAAACACACCACCCTCACCGGCAGCGCTCTCAAGAGAAGGTGTGAAACCAGGGTCTCCACGTTACCACCCCAGCGTCTCCAGCCCAAGCAGGTCCCCCTAGTACAAACGCCTGAACCCCTCTTCATTCTCACCAAGTCTCCCTTCAGAGTCCAATGGAGCTTCACATTGTAAATACCTTCTTTTTAAATTTTTTTATGCTTTTTTTCTTCTTGCTTTTATTTATTTATTATTGATTGATTTATTTAATAAATACTTTCCTCATTATTGAGACATCATTCATGTACCATAAAAGTAATCCTTTTAAAGTATATAATTCATGGTGCTCGGTATATTCACAAAGCTGTACCACCGCCACCACTATCTAATTCCAGGACATTCTCATCATCCCAAAAAGAAACCCTGGACCCGTTAGTAGGAGTCACTCCCCATGCTCCCTGTCCCTGCCCCTGCCCCCAGCCCCTGGCACCCACTGGTTTGCCTCCTTTTTCTATGGATTTGCCTGCTCTGGTCATTTCATATGCACGAAATCATACAGCATGTGGTCTTTGCAACTGGCTTCTTACTTAGCACAAGCTTTGCAAGGTTTATCCCTGTTGTAGCACATAACATCACTTCATTCCTTTTTATGGCTGAATAAGACCTATTGCATGGATAGACCACATTTTGTTTATCCTTTCCTCAGTTGATCTGGGCTGTTTCTACTGCTTGGCTATAGGGATTGATGCTGCTATGAACACTCACGTGCAAGCTGTTGTGTGAACGTGTGGACGTGTGTTTTAATTTCTCTTAGGAGTGGAATTGCTGGGTCGTATGCTGACTCGCTGTTTAACTTGTTACACTGCCACCAGCAGTGTAGGAGAGTGCTGATTTCTCCACATTCTCGCCAACACTTGTTACTGTCTGGCCTCTTGATTCTAGCCGTCCTGGTGAGTGCAGTGGCGTCTGATGGTGCATTTCCCTGCTGACTAAGGATGCTGGGTATCTCCCGCGTGTCGATGCCTCCTGACACATCTGTCTTTCCCTTCCCATTGACACCACCCAAATCCCACGCTCACAACTTCAACCGGAAGTTGGTGCCACGCTCCCTCACCTCTCGGCCCTCTCCGCTCCCATCTACCCACTGATGAGACGTTAGTTTTCATAAAACTAAATTTTGCATTACCCTCTTCACACACATACATGCAAAAATAAATGGCATTTGGAAAGCAAATCTGGGTGTTGTTTAATTAATAGTTGTATTCACTAAAAACACATCACTTCAACTAAATGAAACTTACATCGTTTCCTCCTGAGGTGCTGCCTTGGCCCGAAGGTCTTCCTCCTCCTTCATTTTATCCACAGCTTGGGCTTGTTTCTCAATTTCGTTAAAGCACGTATTTGTCAGTTTCTGGGCTCCCAAACCTCCTTTTTTGGCCCCAAGCTAGAAGATATGTAAGATTATATTCTACCCAACCTGTTGGAAGGCTTTTGCGACAACAGCTAGCGTAATGGCAGCTGCTGTGAGGAGCGCTTTACGCCTGGTTCTCTCACTTAGTCCTCACAACTCTAGGAAGTGGGTATTATTACTCTGCCGTTGACAGGTGGGGAGCTGGAGCTCATGCATCTTAAGCGACTGGCCGGAGATCACACAGCAGTAAGTGACGAGGACATCAGGATTCAAACCCTGGTGCCTGCCTCCACAGCAGGGGCTCTAAAAGGAATCATGGTATCTGAAAGCTGAACAGATGACAACCCTCCAGGCCTCACGAGGCAGCATTGCTCAGAGAAACACAAATATGAGAGAAACTGCCAGGGCATCTCTGCTGATATTTTAAAGTATTTTGTCATTGACAGAAGAAACGTTAAATGCCCATTCTGGAAAACCTCACTAAGAATAACGTTCACCTCACTGAACAAAACATAGACTATTTATCAAAGCCACATTTATTATAATATAGCTGAAAATAAGGAAATTAAAACGACAAAAGTGGCTTCTTGAGTGTGTAAGCTATTTTAGAGATGAACTGCTGGATATTTGGTACATCATACTCACTCCTTTTTTAGCTTGATTTGGCTTCTTTTTCATGATGGAGGAAACCTCTGTCAAAAAACACAAAGTAGAAAGTCAGACCAACAGAAATACATACTTTTTCTATTTTTAGTGTATCTTTTTAAAAAATTCTAAGATACTGTATATTAGACACTGTATATTATTATTTAAGAGACATTTGTCACCCAGGAGACAGGACATGAGTGCATTTTGGATGAACAGAGCTTCATCAAATGGAGTCCTCAGCATTTCCACATAACATCCAAACTTAGAGGAAACACATTTTTGGACACCACACGGAACAGAGATAAAGGGCCCGAGCTGCCCCCATTCATCACTTTCTTCAGGAACATTTCTTGGCATATTAGAACACACTCTCCCAGTAAACTCTACTCTTCAAAAACCTTCCAAATTATTTCAAAATGTAAAGTTAGCCATGCATTATGTATACAACGAAAACAATCAGTGATGTGCTTTTCCACCTTGATTTACAAACAGGCTTTATCATATTAATCAATAACAAGTATTAAAGCATCCTATTATTTTAGTAGCCACACTTTCTACATTGCACAAAAAATATATGACGCTTTTAGGAAAAGTTTCTAAAAAGTTGTTTTCTGGGTAAATTTTAATCAGAGAATATTAATTCTGTTTGTAGAATTATGTTTAAGAGACTCAGTAAGAATAAAATCTTAAATTTTTTTATTACAGATGAGAATGTTCTTTAATAGGAAAAGATATAAAACCACAAACAACAAAAGATTAAAATCTTTAGCTCTAATGAGAGGGTAACATCATTCCATTTCAAGTATAAAAAAGAGATCCCTGGAAATTTTTCTTTCCACTACTCTTTTAGGTTTGTATTGTAGTGATCACATAATCTGCTCCCAAACTTCTACAAGTCTATTAATACGTGATGGAACTATAGAGAATATTTTGAATAGTTTAGCTGTTTTTCACCAAAGTGGTTGCTTTCCAATTAATGCAGTATAATTGGCACCAATTTCAGGTTTTACTTCCCTAATAAAGAAAACTTTTAAGTTCACCTATAATAAAATCAGAACGCAAAGAAAATCCTAAGAGTTCTTGAGTAAACAGGAATCGTGTGGCTGCTCTGACCTCTGCTTACGTTGGGAACATAAACCAGAGCAATGCGCACCCGCCCATGGAAGCCTCCCAGCAGTCTTGGCCGGGTGCACGGGCGGCAGCATGTCACCACTGTCAAGCAGGTTAAATCAGAACGGCATGTTTCCTTAATAAAACCTCATTAACAGGCTATAGGTGAATAGTCATGGTGCCAGACGGCTCTCTAAAGTCCAGGCAGAAGGCAAAGGTAGGATCCATTGTTTCCTGAATGAGTCTCTCTCTCTAAAGCAGATCAGAGAGTCTTGTGCACGTTACCTAAAGCAGCCTTTGTTGGTGCGTTAAGACCTTCCACACTCGGTCCTTGTTCCGGTCCTAAAAGTTAAAAACATTGGTATTAATGCGGAAAACAGACTCTTCAAACACCACTGAGTATGTAAGACATTCAACTTGCTCGGTAGTACATATCCAGTGTTGTCCATGATTGTCTTTCTTTTAAGCTCCATTTTCTATTTTACCATTATAATAATTTTGATTTAAAAGGCCATTAAAATAGAAGTGTATTTTTTTATTTGGTTGCTTTATAGAATAAAAATATTAGTGGTCTCCCTAACTAATATCATTCGGAATTCTACCTTGTGATCTGGTGTTTTAAAGAACTGTTCTGAGCTACCCCGTACACATATGGGCTATATACCCAATATATGTTAACATTTAGAAATTCTAATGCCAATTATATCAGTAATAGAAACCTAAATTTTCAGTTGTCAGGAAATCTGCCCTGTTTTCTAGTTTACCTAAAAAACGATCCTCATTAACAGCTCTTTTGTCTTTATTTTTAAAATATTTTGTTACTTTAATTTTATTTATTATTTTAAAAATAGGTAAAATGTAGTATATCTATGTAATGGAATGTTATTTGGCCATAAAAAAGAAAAGAAAAGAAAAGAAAGACTGACACAGGCTACAACATGGATGAACATTTAAAAGATTATGCTGGGTCGGCCAAGTCGCTCAGTTGGTTAAGAGCGTGAGCTCTGAGCCAACAGGGTCATCAGTTCAATTCCCACATGGGCCAGTGAGCTGCACCCAACCTGAGCTGCTTGCTGAGCTGCCAACAGGTGGCAGGATGGCTCAGCTGGTAAGAACACGTGTTCCTAACAACAAGGTTGCCAGTTCGACTCCTGCATGGGATGATGGGCTACGCTCACCCACAACTAAGATTGAACATGACACCTTGAGCTGAGCAGCCATGAGCTGCTGCTGGGCGGCTGGATGGCGACTGGACTTGGAGCTGAGCTAGCTGCGCCCTCCACAACTGAGATTGAAGGACAACTTGGCTGTTCCCCTTCCCCAATTTCCCAACACTGTTCCCTTTTTCCCTCTCCCCAATAAAATCTTAAAAAAAAAAAAATTGTGTTAAGCTAAAGAGGCCAGTCACAAAAGCCCACATATTATATGATTCCTTATGTATGAAATGTGCAGAATAGGTAAATCCATAGAGATAGGAAGCAGACTAGTGGTTGCCAGGGGCTGGGGGCAGGGACAGGGAGAATGGGGAGCGACTATTGACAAATATGGGGTTTCTTTTGGGAATGCTGAAAATGTTCTGGAATTAGCTAGTGGTGATGGTGGCCCAATCTTGTGAATATACTAACCACCACTAATTGTATACTTTAAAACAGTGAATTTTATAGTGTGTGAATTATATGTCAATAAAGCTGCTATTTAAAAATGTCTGGCCCAACAGAGGAAACTCAACTGTTTTTGTTTTTTTTTTAAATATGTAAATATTTGAAAGGTAAACTCTAGGTAAGGCATTTAAATAGGAACAGCAGGATGAGTGAGAATGATGATATTTTGTAGAAAAAGAACTGACTATGCCTTTCTTTTCTTTTTTTTTAATTGGGGAATTGGGGGGATGGGAACAGCGCTGGGGAATTGGGGGAAGGGGAACAGACAAGTTGCTGTCCTTTTGTTCTTCAGTCTAGTTGTGGAGGACGTTGCTTCACTGGCCCAAGTTGGCACCATCATTGCGTTCTTCCCGGGCGAGGCAGATCAGTCGCCGGCTTCTGGACGGCCGCTCACTGCGGCTGCTGGCCGCTCACTGCGGCTGCTGGCCGCTCACTGTGGCTGCTGGCCGCTCACTGTGGCTGCTGGCTGCTGGCTACACACGGTAGTCCATGGCAACCCACTGCCACAGGGGCTGCAGCCTACGCCGTCGCCGGGGACTCACAGCAGCCCAGCTCCAGGTTGAGCTGTTGTTCAGCATCTTAGCTGTAGAGGGCAGTGTCACTGGCCCTCATATGTGGGATCCGAACCGGGGCCCTCTGGCGTCCCAAGCCAGTTTTTAACCATCGCGCCACTCGGCCGGCCCTGACTATGCCTTTCTTGATCACCTACTATGGGTCAGGGATTTCTGGGCCACCGAGAAAGAGCAATAAGTAACATGTAAGCTGAGTATTTCAGGCCTCCCGTTCTATTTGTTAAAATTCTTTTGTTCTCGGGGCCGGCCGAGTGGCTCAGTTGGTTAAGAGCTCGCTCAAGAGTTTGAGCTCTGAGCAACAGCGGTTCGAGTCCCGGCCCGAGCTGAGCAGCCGCTGAGCTGCCAACAGGTGGCAGGATGGCTCAGCTGAAAAAAAAAATTCTTTTGTTCCCTCTTTTTCCTTGTATAATCCTTAAGTTTAGTCAAGACTGCACCTTGTCACCCAGGGCTGACAGATAAAATTCTGGGTTAAGCCTGGAGACAACAAGTCTACCTAACAGCTGCTTAAGAAAAATTCTGGACTGAGAAGGGAGAGGAAAGGGCTGTTGCTGGTACAAAAGGAGGTGGAATTCCAAATAAAACCTTTAAGGAGAAACTCTTCAGCTAAGAATGTAGATTAGAAGATATTTACAAGAATAAAATCTTGTTCTGCATTTCGTTACCTTAGTTTTCTGTTAGTAAAATAAGCTGAGACATCTGGCCTGGAAGGGTTACGTGGATGTCCTGGGGCCTGTAACCTCCAACCTCAGGCTTTTAGGCTAATAAGTTGTTATGGTAATAATATTCAAATGATCACCTGTACTTTCAGAAGGTACGCACCCCACTGTTTCTCTGTCAGTCAGCAGAGGGTTGGAATTATATTTCCTCTTTTCTCCTTATGGATAATGACAGGCCGATAAATGGCTCGGGAAGATTCCTTCTCTTACAACAGAACCTCTCCCTGAGCTCACAGCCCAGTGGACGGGACACACAGTGGACACGCCCGCGGAGGGACATGACAGCTGCCAGAGCTCAGGTGTGTTGTGCTGAGAGGAAGGCACTGTGCATACATGTGGCCAGGGCTGGAGGGGCTCTGTGGCTAGACGCGGCCTCTCTGAGAGAGGACATGGAGCTGAGACTCCAATAATGGGGTGTCCGCATGACAACCAGGGTGACAGTCCCGCTCCAAACCAAACAGAAAGCAAATACAGGAAAGAAGCGAAGGGCCAGTGTGGCTGCAGTGCAGTGGATGTCCGAGAAATCTAAAAGTTAAATGCCACTTGGAGATGTGTAAATGTCTTCTTTGCAGGCATGTAGGGTCACGTGCATAAAAGATGAAAAGCAAAAAAAAATCACAGGCGCAAATCACACAAACCAGCCATGTCAGAGTTCTTCGCATATTAAGGAACTAAGCTTTTGTCTACATATGAACTGCAAATATTTATCATTTGTCTTTTTAAGGCACTTCTTCGGACCAGGAACGTTACTTTTCTACTAGTCAGACCTACTAAGCTTTCATGAGGCTTGACTGCGCATAGCAGGGCTTCCCCATCCCAGGAAGACAAAAAACCTGTGCCCAGGTGCCTTCTAGCTCCCTCATACTTTTTTAAGATTTTTATTGGGGAACTGGGGGAAGGGGAACAGACAAGTTGCTTTCCTTTTGTTCTTCAGTCTAGTTGTGGAGGACGTTGCTTCACTGGCCCAAGTTGGCACCATCATTGCGCTCTTTCCAGGCGAGGCAGATCAGTTGCCGGCTTCTGGACGGCCGCTCACTGCGGCTGCTGGTCGCTCACGCTGGCTGCTGGCTACACACGGTAGCCCATGGCAACCCACTGCCACAGGGGCTGCAGCCTACGCCGTCGCCAGCGACTCACGGCAGCCCAGCTCCAGGTTGAGCTGTTGTTCAGCATCTTAGCTGTGGAGGGCAGTGTCACTGGCCCTCATATGTGGGATTCGAACTGGGGCCCTGTGGCATCCCAAGCCAGTTCTTAACCATCGCGCCACTCAGCCGGGCCTAGCTCCCTCATATTTTAATGTTTTATACTTAAATCTTTGATCCACTGAATTTAGTTTGGTGTAAAGGAGGAATTCTGCTTTATTTTATTATTTTTTCCAAAATGCCAGACATTTGTCCCAACTCCATTCACTGTTCCCCAGAATGCAAAATGTTCCTATCCTGATTCACTGACCAATCTACTCTTAGACCCGTAAAATGAAAAGCAGGCATCCTGAAACCTGCTGTTTGATGGAATCTCGGACACTCCCACCTGTAATTCAATACAAGGGAAGTGACCAAATCTTTTCTTTCCAGCACGTTTCCTCACTCCTCTCACAGAGAGCCGAGTGACCACCGCTTCTAGGGCGCTTGAGAAATACTATTTATTCTCCAACCTACCACAAAAACCCTTGCCAGGAAGTTTCTGTCCTATCGCCCAGTTTCAAGGTTGGCGACTGCTTAGTCCTTCCTGTTACACTAGCTCCTTAGAGAAGTCCCAGGCTCAGCTTGTAAGACCCAGCACTCCAGGAGTTCACTGCTTAGTTGTCAATGCTATGCTTCTGTTGTTAATTTACACTTACGTTTATCGGGCTAACAAAAGACGCTCAATTCTAAAACAGAAAAAGTTGGTGTCTTGATCCATGTTATTCATATCACATAAGTGATTTTTAAAATGTAAGCAATTGATATGGATATAATTTATTTACAATAAATATAATCCTATCATAAAGTCACCAAATGTGAACCAACCATTAGACATCAGCTATTTATAGAAGTTTTTTAAACTGCAATCATATTTTCTGATTATAAAACAGATATTCATTATAAAAGTTCAGTCACTTCAAAACTGTACCAAGTTGAAAGTAAAAATCCTCAGTAATTTCATTCTTCAGTTAACAATTTGGTGTGTACCTTCCAGAATGTTTTCTGTGTGTATGTGTTTTTGTTTCAGTTTTTCACAAAAATGAGATCATATTCCATGTTCAGTAACCTATTTCGCCCACTTTATAATGTATTATGGATATCTTTCCCTATTAAATACAGGGTCTTATTTTCTGATAGTTTCATAGCATACCATTGAACCATAGGGTAGCCTTATGTGAACTTTGAAAGACTACCTTCATTATTTGCTGGTGTGGTTTCCACGTTCCTTGGTGTTAAGGAAGATGCTTCTGGTTGTGCTGAGGCCCACTCTGTGCCACTCACCTGAGGCAAGGTGACAAAAGTCATTAGCAGGCCAAGCAAGAAAAGTCATAAAAAAACAAATCAAATCAGGGGAAAAACCTAATCATTTAAATAGTCACCTTCTTAGTGCCTGGATTATTGGGAAGGAAGGATAATATTAAACATGTCTATTCTTAAGTCTCTATTTCAATGCTCAAATTCCTTATTTTTCCTCCTTTTTTAAAAATAAAAATTTTAATATGCAATAATTTCAGATTTATACAAAAGTTGCAAAGAGGTTAGAGTTTCCATATATTCTCCACCCAGCTTCCTCTAATGGTAAAATACCCATGGTACCCTCTGTCAAAATGAAGTTATCACTGGTACATTATTAGCTAAACTCCAAGCTTTATTTGGATTTCAGCAGTTTTTCCACCCATCTCCTTTTCTGTTGCAGGATCCAAGCCAGGATCCCACACTGCACTTGCCACGTCTCCTTAGTCCCCTCTGGTGTGGGACATTTTCTCAGTATTCCCTTGAAACTTCTGAAGGGTACTGATCAGGTATTTTGTAGAATGTCCCCATATTTGGGTTTGCCTGATGTTTTCTCATGATGAGACTCGATTTTGGGAAGAAAACCACAGAGGCGAGGTGCCCTTCTCACCACCTCATGTCAACATGACTGAATGCTGGTGATACCAGAGCACTTGGCTCAGGAAACACCTGCCAATCTTTTTCCTGTAAAGTTACAGTTTTCCCCTCCCATGCTCAGGTTGAGGGAAACGTGTCACTAAGTCTGGCCTGCGCTCCAGGGATGGGGCTAAAACTCCACCACTCCAAGGGGGAGTATCTATATACGTGACTTGGAACTTTCTAAAAGGAAGACTGTCCCTTCTCCCCATTTATTTATTTAATCATCTATTTATGTCAGTATGGACTTCTGGATAGTTACTTTATTCTTTGGATTATAATCCAATGCTGTCATTATTTATATTGTTGTTCAAATTGTTTCAGCTTTGACTAGGTGGGCCCTCTTTCAGGATGGTCCTGAGTCCTTTAGACATGGCCTCGTGCAGGCCCCACCCCCTCCCCCAGCACTTCCTTACTGCCTAGCACCATAGGATGCTACAGGCTCATCTGCCCCAGCAGCCTCAGTCCCAGAGTCTGCGATTTCTCCAAAGGCAGCCCTGGTTCATTTTATGGGAGAAAGGTATTTAGAAACCAAGATCTGGGAGCTGGGTGTGCTTGTTGTACTGGGATGTCACTGTCCCCTGGCCCTCTGAGTGGGCAGAGCTGAGCAATACATATGTGTATGTACTAACCCATGCAGACACACATGCACAGGATTAGTTCTCCACTGTGTGTGTATAGACACAGACGCTAAAATAAACATGAATTCATATTAACATCTCCAATGCTAATCCACGCCAAACTGTTCATCTCTCCTCTTTTTAGCCCATCATGTCTATTCCTAACATTTCTCAGCTACTAATCATGGCTATTCTATGTCTAGTTCTATATTAAACAATAGTAACAGATCACAATAGAACACCTTATCTATTTTTTTTCTGTTCCTCTCTTTTTTGATAACTACTTCTGGTAACAATGGACTGCATCAATAACACATATGTGCAAATTGTAATAGTAAAAAACCCTCGAGGTTTGGCGATTTATACAACTTCACACAAGTTTCACTTGAAAATTGGTTCAAGACCGGCCTGAGCAGCAGTTAGGCAAAGAGGACCCCTCCGCAGCGGGACTAGGCGGCTAACAGAACATGAGGCTGTAAGCCAGAGGTCAGCACACATGTCCTTACAGGACCAGTAAATAGTATGTTAGGCTTTGAGGCCGATCTTCCCTGATCTAAACGACCTGGGGAAAATCCACGGAAGGACCGTGGATTGTTGTTATTGTTGCCATCGGACCACAGAGAAGATAATGATGCTTATAGCATTTATGGCTTATTCTGTGCTAGGTACTAATTCCTTTTATCTGTATTAACTCATTTCATTCTTATAACAGCCTTGAGACATGTTCTATACACACAGCTAACCAGGGGCAACGCGATTCAAACCCCTATTAAAATTTCGGTTTATAAAGTACTGCCTTCATTCTTTGTCAGCTCCAAAGCTCTAACCCAAACTGTGCCAGATTATAGTAATTTCTCAGCTTCCCTGGCAGCTAGGTACGGGACATGCGACTAAATTCCAGCCGACAGGGTCTGCGCAGAGGTGATGGGTACACCCTCTGGATTTTTTCTGTAAAAGGATGCGCACTTGCTTTCCTGGATGTCTGTCCTCTTCCCAGTGCCGGGAACAGCTATGAACTGGGGCAGCCACTTTGGACCCTGAGATGAAAGCCTCATTTGAGAATAGCAAAATAAATCCCTCGGTCAGCCCTGGGCAGCCTACCTCTGACGGGAAATTTCTCTTTTGGTTAAGTGACTGTATTTCAGGGTTGTTTGTTACAGCTTAGCCTGAAACACTTTAGATATATTCCCTTTATAACTGTCAGATGAAGCACACTGTGAAACTATGTAACGCATAATACATACCTCAAGAGAAGCATGAGAGGCAAAGAAATCTTCCTCCTTTGGTGTAGGGGACAAAGACGGAGCCACACAACTGTCAAGCCACAGCTAGAACAAAAACATGAAGTGCCACTTAGCATTTCCCCTGGCTTTAAAGGGTTTTATTTCCTGCTCTTCACTCTTTTCCTAGAGACCTGTTTGCTACCGATGGGGACTTCCCATTACGGTAAGGTCAGGAGCAGGCCTACACAGGGCCCCGAGCACATTTTAGTCATGTGTCAATCAATGCAGCAACCTCGACGATGTCACAGACCATCCTGAAAGGAAAGACCAAGGACTTCTGATATAATTAAGGGCAGGGTCCAAAGTACAGTCAATCCCCCTCGCTGTGGATTCCATATCCGCGAATCCGTGTCCTCGTGAAATCTACTTGTAACCCCGAAATCGTTCTCGGGGTGCTCCTGTGGGCCCTCGTGGACATGCGCAGAGCAGTGAAGGCTCTGCCCGGAGTGCCCGGTTCCCAGCTGAGGCTGAAGAAGGCAACACTCTGCCTGGTGTCAGCTCACACTGTAAACAAGTGTCCTTCTTGTGGCTACTTAGTGACATGTTTTCACAGTTTGGTGCTTTTTGTTGGTGATTTCACTGTTTAAAAATGGCCTCCAAGCATAGTACTGAGCGGGACCTGGTGTCCCTAAGCACGTGAGGCTGTGATGTGCCTTACGGAAAAAATCCAGTTTCACTCAGACATGAGTTACAGTGCTGCTGGCCGAGTTCAATGTTAGAGTCAACGATATGTATTCAATAAGGTGTCTTTAAACAGAAATACACGTACGGTAAGGTTCTACATGGATCAGTTGACAAAAATGCGACCGGAAGCTAGACACCTGACCCTGGATTTCCCCTGGGACTGGGGTTTCAGCATTTGCTCCACAGCGTTCACAGCAACCCCGAGAGCATAGAACCACCATCGACAGTGAGAACCAGCTGGTGGTTTCCTTGTAAGAGAATCCAGCCAGGTTTCACTGTTTGGGAATAAACCCCCTTTTCCTGCTGAAACGAATGTTCGTCTGAAGGAGACGATCCAACCTGCTGTGCTTACGTCAGTGCTGTGCTTCCGCGTTGCCTGGGTGGCCAGCGACTTGATTCTCTCCCTGTAGAGCTGGGCTGCGCGGCTGTTGTACTTTGCGTTGGTGTCGCTGGTGTCACACCCGTGTTGATGGAAGAAGGATGACTACAGAGGAGAGTACACGGATTACTAGCAACACTGCATTAAATCTAGCACGGTGACCAAAAATGCTACCTCATGTTGTAAAGGATTTTTAGCAAATACTAGTGAAAACCAAAATAATGTAAACCATGAAAATTTTTACAATACATTTTTCTGCATTAAAAAAATTTTTTTAAAAGGAAACATCAAACTTAATATAAATGTTTAAAAATCAGAAATTGTCAGAAAAAACAACGGAGCAAATCAATTCCTGAAAAAAGAGTGCTGCATCCTGGTGACCGGATTTATTGGAAGGGTTGGAGGAAAACAAAGATGCCATTTAGATTAAGAATTTGTGAGTTATCACCATCTTAGCTGCAGAGGGCACAGCGTCACTGGCCCTCATATGTAGTATCCGAACCGGGGCCCTGCTGCTCAGAGCTGGCATCCCAAGCCAACTCCTAACCAATGCGCCACTCGGCCGGCCCCCCTTGGTCATTTCTTAATATCAAATTTAGCCTGGTTTCTCTTTTGAATGTCTTCTACATTTAAAGAGGCAATCATACCAAGTCTCCTATTTTCCACACAGGATAAAGTCTTTGTTCCAGCCAATTCTCAAAGGAGGGGCAACTAGTACAGCACCATCTTCCCAAACAAAAATCACTGGAATATTCTGTACTGTTGACTTATATACCTCTTCATACGTTTCTTCATCAATTTCTATGGTAATCAGTTTCTTCCACATCTCCCAGTATCATATTTCAATGTCGATCATAAGCATGTAATCTACCGTGAAGCTCTCTGTCATTTCTCATTTTCACATAAATTCGCTCACCCAGGCCGAGCTTGAGGAGACCCAGGGGCTTGCCTATGGTGCTGGTAGATAGTGTGCTGTTGGTAGTTTGTTACTTTGAATGTTTGTAGTTTGTCCAAATCCTGCCGGGACTACTCTTAATTCATGAGCAATCCATTTCAATTAGGATTCTACTGCATTGGAATTTCTGGCAAATTGTTTAGGAGCTACGCTAACCTTCGCCTTGTTCAGCACTGTTTCTTCATGAAGAAAGACAGCACAGGCAAGGTGATAAATGTTTAAACAATTAGGGGAAACTTTTCAACCACTTTATAAGAGTCCATGTGGTGACATGAAGCATAGAATTCATATGTTGTTGTTTTTTAAGGTTTTATTAGGGAATTGGGGAAGGGGAACAGCCAAGTTGTTGTCCTTCAATCTTAGTTGTGGAGGGCGCAGCTAGCTCAGCTCCAAGTCCAGTCGCCATCCGGCCGCCAGTCAGCAGCTCAGGGGCTGCTCAGCTCAAGGTGCCGTATTCAATCTTAGTTGCGGGTGGGAGTAGTCTACCATGCAATGTGGGAGTCGAACCGGCAACCTTGTTAGGAGCATGTGATCTCACCAGCTGAGCCATCCTGCCACCTGTTGGCAGCTCAGCGGCAGCTCAGCTCGGGTGGAGCTCACTGGCCCATGTGGGAATCGAACCGGAGACCCTGTTGCTCAGAGCTCATGCTCTTAACCAACTGAGCCACTCGGCCGGACCCCAAGGTATGCTTTCTTAATGGGGCAAAAATTGTTTGTTGGAAAGTGAAAAAAAACAACAACAAAACTTAGTTATTACAATAGTTTGTGGCCCTTGAAAGCTCACCCCTACCTGACAAAATCATATTCTTTTTTTTTTAAGATTTTTTTTTTTAATTGGGGAATTGGGAGAGGGGAACAGGCAAGTTGCTGTCCTTTTGTTCTTCAGTCTAGTTGTGGAGGACATCCCTTCACTGGCCCATGTTGGTATTGTGCTCATTGCGTTCTTCCCAGCTGAGGCAGATTGGTCGCTGGCCACTGGACGGCTTCTCATGGAGGCTGACGGCAGCTCATGAAAGCTCACACCCGCTGCCGGCCAGCCCCACTGCAGCCTACGCCGTCACCGGCGACTCACGGCAGCCCAGCTCCAGAGCAAGCTGTTGTTCACCATCTTAGCTGTAGAGGGCGCAGCGTCACTGGCCCTCATGTGTGATCCGAACCAGGGCCCTGCTGCTCAGAGCTGGTGTCCCAAGCTAACTCCTAACCAACGTGCCACTCGGCCGGCCCCCAAAATCACATTCTTTAGTATTTCATTTCTCTCACTAGGAAAAAGTTAAATCCAATTTCAATTTTAAATAATTTAAATTTAATTTTTCTGCTTAGGGAACAATAATGAAAAAAGGTTGAGGAACACTGATCCAAGGGAATCTGGTATTTTGAAAACTACTATTTTAGATTTACAATTTTAATTTTAAATATCTAATTGATGCTAGATATAATTTTTAAAAAGATTTTATTGAAGAATTAGGGGAGGGGGGCCGGCCGAGTGGCGCGATGGTTAAGAACTCGCTTGGGATGCCAGAGGGCCCCGGTTCGGATCCCACATATGAGGGCCAGTGACACTGCCCT